>NW_025765570.1:1200000-1799557 GCF_003918875.1 Haliotis rubra | reverse complement strand
TAATACTATGTGTGTTGCTACTAATTTCACTATATAATACTATGCGTGTTGCTACTAGGTTCACTATATATTACTATGTATTGTTGTACTAGTTTCTCTATATATTACTATGCGTGTTTGCTACTAGTTTCACTATATAATACTGTATGTGTTCCTACTAGTTTCTATATGATGCTATGCGTGTTGCTACTAGTTTCACCTATATAATATTATGTGTTTCTCTAGTTTCACTATATAATACTATGTGTGTTGCTACTAGTTTCACTATATAATATTATGTGTTGTTGCCACTAGTTTCACTATATAATACTATGTGTTAATGCTACTGGTTCCACTATATAATACTATGTGTGTTCTACTAATTTCACTACATGATACTATGTGTGTTTCTCCTAGTTCTCACTACATATTACTATGTTGATGTGTTGCTACTTTAGCTCCCACTATATAATATATTGTGTGTTTCTACTCAGCTCTGCATACATAATACTATATGTGTTGTATTAGTTATATACTGTGTGTGTTACTGCCATGTCAGCTCTCTTCCATACATAACACTGCGTGTGTTTCTCCTAGCTCCCCACTATATGGAACAATATGTGTGTTGCTACTAGCTCTCACTCATACAATACTCATGTTATTGCTCTCCTACTAGTTTCACTTTCATAGTCACTGTTTGTGCTTGCTACTAGTTTCACTTTCAATAGTATATGTTGCTAGTGCTCTCCATGTAATACTATGTGTGTTGCTACTAGCTCTCACTGCATAATACTTCATGTGTGTTACTCTTAGTTTCACTCTATATTAAGTGACCATATGTGTGTTGCTACTAGCTCCCTTTATATAATACTCATGTGTGTTTCTACTAGTTTCCACTCACATAATACTGTGTGTGTTGCCTACTAGTCTCTATATGTAATACTCATGTGTTGCTACTAGTTTCACTCACATAATACTGCCATGTGTGTTGCTACTAGGCTCACTACATAATACTATGTGTGTTGCTACTAGTTTCACCTTTATAATACTCATGTGTGTTGCTACTAGCTCTCACTACATATAACACTATGTGTGTTGCCACTAGTTCTACTATATAATACTGTATGTGTGTTGCTACTAGTTTCACTTTATAATACTATGTGTGTTTGCTACTAGTTTATTATTTATATAATACTGTATGTGTTGCTACTAGTTTCACTATATAATTATGTGTGTTGCTACTAGTTTCACTATATAATACTATGTGTGTTGCTACTAGTTTCACTATATAATACTACTATATGTGTTGCTACTAGTTTCACTATATAATACTATGTGTGTTGCTACTAGTTTCACTTTATAATACTATGTGTGTTGCTACTAGTTTCTCTATGTAATACTATGTGTGTTGCTACTAGTTTCACTTTATAATACTATGTGTGTTGCTACTAGTTTCACTATATAATACTATGTGTGTTGCTACTAGTTTCTCTATGTAATACTATGTGTGTTGCTACTAGTTTCACTTTATAATACTATGTGTGTTGCTACTAGTTTCTCTACATAATAGTGTATGTGTGTTGCTACTAGTTTCACTCTATAATACTGTTTGTGTTGCGACTAGTTTCACTGTATAATGCTATGTGTGTTGCTACTAGTTTCACTACATAATAGTATGTATGTTGCTACTAGTTGCACTCTATTATACTGTTTGTGTTGCGACTAGTTTTATTGTATAATGCTGAAAACATTGATGGTATGTTCTTTACTTAAAACTGTGGATATAAGTTATATTTCCACTGCATCAAACTGAAGATGATAATTTTTTCATAACTTAATTTGCTGGTATGTCCACTTCATTATGTTGTTTTCACACCGCATGTTACTGTTGGTTGATAGTACTGTTTAACATAATTCTGGTGGTGTTATGTCCAACGACTGTGGATGCTACGTCTATTTCCATAACACTTGTGTTTCAAAACAATACCAACAGAACAGATGTGTTTCCTATTCGCTGCAGGTTTGAACAAAAACGATTACTTCCAATATGTTTATTTTTTGTAATATCTCCTGTAATATCATGGCGACAGTTTCAAATACTGATGTATCCTTAGGTTGCTCTAAACATCACAGGTGGTACTTTTGAATCATCCCATTGATTCACTGAAAGCACGTGTCATTATAAATATATATGTCCCAATCTCTGTTGAAATCCTGCTTCATACATTTGCTATCTGATACTGGAGAAAGCAATGGCTGTGTTACAGGGCATTGCGGAGTTTAATGATGACTCCTTTGGGAATAGGGTTTCACGAGTCAGCAGGCAGATGTTCTGCGACATTGCTTCATCGGCCTCGAATAGGTGATCGATTTTCAAAATGATCTCTTCAAGCTATTTGAATCGATTAAGTAAACGCTGGTAAAGAGAGAGTAGTTTCTACTAAGCATACTGTCATGTTCAACAGATGTCAGGGCGGTAAGCTGAGCGATGTTTCACACGATGTTTATCACAAGGGAATTCTGCTCCTTCAAAGATGTCGTTTGTTATCATGATATCTGCTGTGTGTTGTTTGTTAAACTAATATATCCAGTGTGTTGATGTAATAATGATATCTCCTGAGTGTTGTGTGTTTGAATGGTATCTAGCTACTCCATGGATGTTCAGCGTCGACATTGAAGCTACTCCATGGATGTTCAGCGTCGACATTGAAGCTACTCCATGGATGTTCAGCGTCCACATTGAAGCTACTCCATGGATGTTCAGCGTCGACATTGAAGCTACTCCATGGATGTTCAGAGTCGACATTGAAGCTACTCCATGGGTGGTTCAAAGTCGACATTGAAGCTACTCCATGAATGGTTCAAAGTCGACATTGAAGCTACTCCATGGATGGTTCAAAGTCGACATTGAAGCTACTCCATGGATGGTTCAAAGTCGACATTGAAGCTACTCCATGGATGTTCAGTGTCGACATTGAAGCTACTCCATGGATTATCAAGGTCGACGTTGATACGATTTTTGCGAGATTCAGTTTTATGTCACGTACACAGAGTGTGCTTAATGATATCAACTCGGTTGTACAAATTGCATTCTGACACCAGGTATCGGTATTCCTACTGTGTAGGTTAACGAGAAGACATCTGGTGTAAGTACTATGGTTATATCGCCTGGAGACTATGAAGCTGTTCTGTTACAATCTGAAGAGATATGTGTGCAAGACAAATTGTGTATTGAAGTAGACTGCACTATTTGAAAGTGTATGCATGTAGAGAACCAGGGCAGTGATGGGCCAGCTGCTTGTCCATACACTGATGTTCCAGTGTTCCAGCTGCACACCTGGTTGTGGGAACGCTTGGCGGACTATGTTAATAATAGGCTGGCATCATGTCTGAAAGGAGGAAAACAATCAATTATTCTATTGTTATTATTATTTAGAACAAGCAGCATGCGCAGCGGACACAAACACAAACACACGCAGGCACAAACGCGCGCGCGTACACACACACGCTATCTCTAGCAGAAATTGATACTACTTACAGCAAGTAGTGCTCCTACTTACAGCAACTCAGTTCAAAGAGATATTGCGATCTTGTCTCCAGAGCATAAATCTAGAAGAGAACACACTCAAACATAGAATGATTTGACAAGTGTAGATTGCTGGGATTGCTAACATTAAGCATTTTCATTGGCATCATTTTGAATTATATTTTATGTTTTCGACATACATATGTGTATACATTTAAAAACAAGATTAAGAACAGAAACATATTTCTGAGACTTAATGTTAGTCAGCCTGAGTAGTATTGTAATCCGATGATGTTGAGTGTTGTCTGTCGCTTGCTCAAGGTTTTTGGCTGGGGCAGGTTCGACTACATGAATCTCGTCAAGGTTTATAGGACATTTGGTTACTGCGACGTGATCGACATTCACTAACCGTGGTCAAGTAGATAGAGAGTCGATCGGCAGAGCAGGACGTCGATTGCTCAATATTCGACCGTGTGACACCTCAAGACGGTGGAAGATGGCACTGTCGCTCTGTCGCTCTCACCTCATCTCTCGTCAACTCACGAAAACCAACCGCGATTGTGAAAACCTCCTCCGTTTCCCCTAACAATTCCTTAGAAAAACGTGACTTTACCATGAGCCATTTTATTTAGTGTCAAATGATATATATATATTATTTTGAAATCACTCATTTACTCATGACTGAACGAATTAATACAAGATATGGTATTTTTGCTAATGTGAGGAGGTGATTTCCAAAATGTAATGGAAAGAAGTTAACACCGAAATTAAATAATTATGTAAATTAAATTCTGTTAACGACCACTCAAGATCAGTTGGCCAAAACAAGCTGACAACCACTAGTATAACTGTCAGTGCCCTCGCGAATGTTAAGATTTTGTCACTGTCGAATGTCCTGAAACAGGCTTGCCTATGGAATCCCTGGAAGGGGCATTGTCGCGTTAATCGCGTTGTTGTCGCATTGTCTCTTGCCTCCTTTCTTGAATCCACAATAGTGTTGTCAGGAATCCAATATCTTTAGATAGGTATAAAGTCCTCACATGGCAGGTAGACAAGACAAACGTCATGTTGAAAAGGGCACCGAATCACTCTTTTACAGTACAGCAAGCCGTATATTACATGTCCGAAACTTCTCCAACGATGAAACCTGTTATATTCACGTGGGAGGATCCTTGGGAGGATATCTCGAAATCTGTCCAAAGACCAAAAGAAAGTAACAATATGCAGTTCCGTTAGTTGTAATGTTTGCTATAAACGTGTATACAGAAATGGCCGGGACCAAAGAAGAACGGTATATCCGTCAGTTGCTATAAACGTGTATACAGAAATGGCCGGAACCAAAGAACGGTATATCCGTCAGTTGCTATAAACGTGTATACAGAAATGGCCGGGACCAAAGAACGGTATATCCGTCAGTTGCTATAAACGTGTATACAGAAATGTCCGGGACCAAAGAACGGTATATCCGTCAGTTGCTATAAACGTGTATACAGAAATGGCCGGGACCAAAGAACGGTATATCCGTCAGTTGCTATAAACGTGTATACAGAAATGTCCGGGACCAAAAGAACGGTATATCCGTCAGTTTGCTTATAAACGTCGTGCGTGTGTGTGTTGTTGTGTGTGTGTGTGTGTGTGTGTGTGTGTGTGTATTGCGTGCGTGCGTGCGTGCGTGTGTGTGTTGTTGACAACCTAGATTACATATTTGGCTGACCTAAATCTGTTTTAATATATTTGGCTGACCTAATTTTGATGCTTAAAACCTATTCATGAACAAAGATTGACTGGAAAGTCGAAACACCATTCTAATCACTGCACGTTCCTCAAAGTCTGTCCAGTTTCCACAGATCTCAGAACCCTACAACAGGACAACGTTGCACCCACAAGATGTTTTACTGTTAATTGTAAACCTCAGAACGTCTCAGTCAACCCAGAGTTGATTTTATGGCAATATATCATGTTATTAGCAGCAACATTTCGCCTGGATTATCACAAAGCAGACTAGTTATAAAATGAAGCTTTGTTTTTATGCTTCCAAATAAATATCTTTCTCTCCGATCTTAACAAAAAAAATCCTTTTTGCCGATTATTCTGCTTTTGCAGAGTAAATAACACATAGATTATCAAACTTATTGACAGATGAATATGTGTTTACTTTAAAAGACTTTACACAATTGGTTCCCATACTCGTTGGGGTTTAAAGTAAACTGTAACTCATAGAATCTGTGACATCTGTTTCGTGTTGGGCTTTTTAAATTTAAACAATCAGCAGTATTAAGGGCCAACCAAATTTTTATCTGACCTGAAAATGTATCTTTGAATGCTGAATAGCTGCAGTTCGTTCAAAGCTATCATTTAGAATAAAGTCCCTTACTTTCGTGCGTGGCTTTGCAAGCGAAGTTCTGCGGAACAGCGGAACCATTTGAAGGGAAAATTATGAAGTATCTTTCGCACAGCATTTCAGTTCTAATGGAAATAGTGTTGTTCTTTTGAACACTGTCTTTACATTGTCACTCGTATGTTATTGTATGAGGGTAGTCTTGACACATCTCATTATAAGGCAAAACGTCTTCATATGGGATATATGTAGGAATTTTAGGAAAGTCACTCCCACAGATGCGTCCTAAACACTATGTCCTCGCATGTGATAATGAAGTCAGTGTTGGCTCTATAGTTTCGGTCAACGGCTGTGAATTCCCCGTGACATCATTGCGAGGTAATTTGAACAGCGTCATAACCCATTCTTTTACTGCAGGCATATCTTTGGCATTGCTCTTTGGCGAAGCATCAGATTGTATCATCTAGGTCGGCTCTTACACCACATGCCAGCTTCCTGTTCCGTGTAACGCCTACTGTAACAGTAAAACCTATTTGTCATGTAACACTAACACTGAACAGTTGTAGTGAGTGGAGTTCACCTTGTGTTCTTGTGGTTCGGAGTCTGATGGAAGTTGCAGATGCTGTACAGACATGGGACGTGTGAAAGCTGTCTCTAAGTCTGACTGCTTACCCAACAACAAGAATACGGTCGTCATGTACGCCCATGTACAACGAGCTGGACTTATATTCAACTTACAGGATTTGGTATTTGCCCGTTATGGAAAGTTTGTTTATTGTTTAACGACGCACTCAGCAATATTCAAGCCGAATGACGACAGTCTGTAAATGGACCAGAGAATCCGGTGTATCGATCTGCTCATTGAGTGCTTTCATATATTTATAGTTATATATGTTTCCCAGGTTCACTTGCCCGACACCAAGAGTATTTCTCACTTGTGTTATATCATAATAATAATCGCAAGGAATAATTTATTAAAAATGTTCTCCGAGTGTTCACTAACTATGGAAAAACCAACAAAGTTCATGGTATGAAATACCTTGCATTAGGGCGCCAAAGGTTTGGTTGAAAACAATCCCCAGTACCTGAATATGCTGAATGGCGCACACAATAATCATGCCTCTTTGCCCAAATACCTACCCGTGAAGGTCCGATTTAGAATATTGATCTTCAGCAACCCATGCTTGTCGTAAGAGGCGACTAACGGGATCGGGTAGTCAGGCTCACTGACTTGGTTGACACATGTCATCGGTTCCCAATTGCGCAGATCGATGCTCATGTTGTTGATCACTGGGTTGTCTGGTTCAGATTCGATTATTTAGAGACAGCCGCCATATAGCTGGAATATTGTTGAGTGCGGCGTAAAACTAAACTCACTCACTTGCCCAAATACCTCATGAAGATATTGATTATATGCGGCCAGTAATAAATGTACCTTTACACGCATGTACATACAGACTTGCTTACAGCACAGTACCATTCAGAAACTAGACCTAAGGATCAAAATTGAAAAAGGTATTACAGGAGGAAGATTTGACGTTTCAAACTCACAGCTTGTTCTTATCAAGCTCATGGAGAATGACGTTCACGATGTTTGCTCAAAATTGTCTTAAATAGCACAAAGCACGTCTGAATGTGTGTTTCCTTCGTTGACATGACTGTTAAATTTTGTGAACGGAATGTATTTTGATATTGATATTGGTGTGTGTTACCATTTATACTTAAAGGTGTAATCATTTTGATACTTTACATATCTACTAACTGAACATGGTTTATGAGTCAAATCATGCTTCTTTTCTCTTCGTAAAAATCTTATCGTTACAATTTATTACAAAACATGATATGCTCATGCTCATAATTATTGTCACCCCTATACCGACGTGCATATATCTGCGAGTGACAATAGCATGGGAACATTTGTTCACTATCTATTCTACAGCTTAAGCACGTTGAAATATGCGCTATTGAAAATCTTCACTTACATTGTCAAACATCACACTGGTTCGCAAAAATATGCTTTCCATATTTCCTGGTTGTGGTTGATCGTTTTCATTAAAAAAGTTGTTTTTTTGCATGGCCTCACCAAGAATAATCTTTAGTACATAATCTTTATGTTCATGTTGATTCATGATCCTAAAAGTCAGCACAAGCCACTCAGCTGTTGTAAACGTAGCCGAGATGCATGTACAGAGACCACAGCTACTCTTGGTGATCTTGATGAGCACTCAGACCAGCACTTGAATCATCCTCAGATTCTGAGAGGAAGCTTTTGCCCCGTATGTACTGCTGTCGGACAAAACATGCACATTCTACACTGTTAGGCACACTATTTGTGGCGGACTTTAGGAACCACATTATACAATGTAAGTATTATGTAATTGTTGTTCATGGTACGCACTTTTACAGCTATAGCATGTAATCTCTAGATTCTGGGTTCGAGAACATTAGTGGGTTACAGCATGGGAGACAACTGCAAAGTCAACTGCAAGGTATATTGACATTTATATCTATCAGGTCACACAGTAAAACAACCTGAACGTTACATTCCAGTAGGATGCATACTCGGTCGCTTCCCCATTTTTAAGGAAATATCCATACCGCGTATTGTGTTTGTAATGATAAGAATCCCACAATTTCCAGAAATTTGAAAACAACGTTGATCCTTTTATTCACTTTAAGCATTTCATATAATGCATTATTAGATTACATACTGTGTCTAAAACACGAAATAGATACATTTTACATATATATTGAATTCATTTGTTTCGGGAATTGCATGGCTACAACTTCTGATGGTCCTATTCAACTAGATATAACCTGAGGCAGAAAGATTACCTCCATGGAAAGGAGAGGACACTTATGTAGGATTACAGTTCCGATTGCATGAATGTTATGAAGCACATATTGCGCATGTGAGATCAGGATACACTGTTGAATGTAAATTCACCAACTAGAGGAAATTTAAATATATTATCCCTAAATTTCATGCACGTTTGTAACGTTGTAGTAAAAAAAATAAACTGAAGGTTATTCATATCTTCCAACTGAACAGCGTGAAGGACGTGGGCGAACTGTGACAACATAAGAAGCTTGCCGGTTAGTACTTGAACGACTCCAGAATGATCTTGATCTGGAACTGGAACACATTAAGTGAGACATTTGGTGTTGCTCTTGGCACAGTCAGTCGTTACTTCAAAACGTAGGTAGAAGTCAAGTAAGTATCTTAGGTTCCTAATTGAATGGCAAAATGAGGGGTAAAAAAGCTGTCTTCTCAAACCTTTCAAACATTACAAAGACGCAGTTGGTATCATTGACTTTGCAGCGATCATCTCAAAGGATCACACTCAAACGCATTCAAATCACCATTTGCTATATCTCCAGCTGAAGTTTACCTTTGTGTCCGACTTGTAGCCAGGTTTTTCATTTGATCGAACATTAGTCCAACATTCTGGATTCCTTGACAGTCAAATATGGGCATGACATAATTCCTGACTGGTTTGGCCCTCAACATTCCACTATTCCCAAATGGCCGACAACTAAGTGACTTTGTATTTACTAAGGATATGTCTATTGTCCCATTCTTATACACGAGGAAGGAGCTACTGGATGTCTTAGAAAATTTACATTTCTACTGAAATCCTTCCAATGAAATCAATCAAGCTCAAATATCACGTGTATCAAACTCTGTACCTTTGGAAACAACTTTGTAACTTTGAAAACAACACTATTTACAAAAGGGTGTTTATTTTTTTACTAAATTGTTTCTGGTACTTTTTTTACCTTTTGGTCATAGTGCAAAGTCTTTCATGCAATTTTGATCATTAAGTGAAAAACTGCCAAACTGTGACGTTGTTAAACGGTTTTGTCGAACAAAAGATTATTGTCCTCACTGTTGCAGACATTACAGTTCACAATGACATTATCCAGAGTATGACATTTCTGGATTAAGGAATTGTTTGACTTTTAGAAGTATGTCATTAATTATAGGTAGACTTCTACTCCAGTAACCACCTGGAAGGACGTTTCCCTCTGCCAGCAGCTCTGTATAATGCAGTTGAACTACACATTCCTGTTTCTTTAGTTTCTTGAAATATTTCCAAATTGATGTTGATAATGATGCAGAGGTATACGAGTCTTGATTGCATGTGCAGTAAAACCGCTTTGTGCATTAGATCACGAGAGCGTTTACATTCGTACAGTCTTCCGCCTTAGTGGGGTGTGCGGTAGGATTAAAGAGCAGTTAGAGAGAAGTGTGCCTATTCTTGAGATGGAGCGTCTGAACTTATAAACAGTAATGACCCAAACTCTTGAATCTTAGCAGTTTCCTTCTGTGTCGTCTGCTCGTGCTGGTCCGCAGGACACAGTAGTAGTAAACTGCACTCACGATTTATCACATGTCAATCCTGCTAAGGAACTTAAGAAAACCTGTACTCTTGCTTTCGATGGATTTATCATCTCCTTCCCAAGTCTGTAGGATCAAGGAGTTAGCCAAGTGTTGATGCTTAGGGTTGTATCTAAAGCAATTGTTTAAGAGTTTGAAATTGTCCCTCTTCTGATATTGAAATATAGTTAACCTGCTTATGGTGCTGATGAGTGTAAATCATGCTGTGAACATTGGTTTAATATAGTAGTCTCTAATTTTGATCGATAGATAAGGCGGACAAAAGCTCTACACAAAAGGTTAAATGTGGGATTTATTACATATGTATTGACTTAACCCAACGTACACAGATCACCAATATTTCAAGTTGAAACAAAATTGCTGTGCAGCTTTGGGTCCCTTAAGCATTCCAGAAATATGTGATAGAAGGTTGGAATCCCGTTTCGCCTTGAAGTGTTTGTCTGTTTGAAAGCACATCTGTTGTGGACTTCTCCAAAGTTGAAAACATGGAGGCCTGCCTCACTTCAGGCTTCTCACATCATTCTGACATGTTGTGATATAACTGAATACGGTTCAACATCACATTTCCACATCTTCCTTTGTCTATTTTTCTCTTATATGCATATCGTACTACCAATCAGAGTGTAGCACACTGTTCCGAGATTCACAAACGATAATGTGTCATTGTCTCGAGTTGCAAACAAAAGATGTTTTGTCGATAGCCGAACCGCATGAACAAAATATCAAAAAGAAGCAGGAACCGTACCCAAACAGAGCCACTCTCGAAAATGTCATGAAATGGTGTGTATAGAATATCATCATGCACACATGTAATAAGTATAGGTTACCAAGTCCTTTCAGAAATATCCACTGCAAGTCTGATGAATCCCTTGTGGAATGAGGGCAATATTACTGATTTCAAGATAATATTTCTTGTGCCGAGAAATGTTTAGATCTATAGTTGGAACATACATATTTTCTCCGATTAACTCAGGTGGTCCAACGGTATCACATCACGCAACCTTGATATCTTTCATGCATAAACAAGGCTTAATTAATTTATACATTTTACTACAAGTGACACATTCTTCATGTATAATACATGACAGTCAACATTTACATAAACATTGGAATATCATTTTAGGAGGATCTATAAAACTGTTTGACGAGGAAATGGGAAAATAATTCAATAAGAGTTAATAATTTCCAATCAGGCAAGATATAACACACTATGGCATTGTCTCTGCACATGCAACTAGCCAATCACAAGTTGAGGTAGAGCACGCTTTTTTTCTCCGTTTTCCAATGACATTCTCACATTGCATAAAACCAGCGTTACATGAACGAGTAATGTAATTTATGTAACACTCCCGGTGTGATGTGAATCCATGACCTTCTTGGGTAAATGACAACGTATAACTTTAACAATTTGGTTTTCAGCACATAAAAACTGAACATCTTAAACGGAGGTAAGTTCGTTTTTGTTTGTCACGGAAATTTGTGCTATTGAAATAGACATATTAAAGATATGAACAGGCTCATGAATACTTGATTGCCTATTTTGTTACATAATGAAATAGATTAGTGTCAGTCAACGCCGGGGCCGAGTGGTACTACCACAAGCAACTTAAATCAACCGTAATTTGAATAGAATATTTTTTAACTAACGCTATGAATTCTGTGCGTGATTTGAAATTTGAAAACCCTGCGTAACGAGTTTAATCTAATTCAATGAATTTTACTCAGTTGCCTTTCCCATTTCAAGTTCTGTTTGGAACGTTTAATTATTAGATTATTGCTTGTGGCCTATAAATACTCTGAAATCCACCTGAGCTAGTTAAGCCGCTATGTCCCTGTGACCCGACTCGGCGGGATGTGTACTTCTCCATTGAGTGGGATTGGGCGTGCGTAATATTGGAGGACTTTCCGTGTGAAAACAGGGTCCTTTTTAAATATTTGTTGAAAATCGATCAAGTTCAGTTCCATTTCATATGGTTACGTACAGAAATCTTGCAACTATCCTTTCAGTTTACAGATAACCCTTAAAGAACAAATTACGCCACAGGCCCAATCAAATTTTCTAATGTCGCGACTTTAGAAAACATTGCTATTTTTCTACGTTTATGAAATAGATGATTGCAGCTCCCGATGCAGAGAACTCGATTGAGTGAGAATGTTTTTGCCGGTGCCGGTAACTTTATTACCCTTTCTGCAAACAGCATTATGCTACTGGTGGTCGGAGAAACTCGACAATACAAGGGAATGGTTATTTACAGGATAATGTTTCCCGAAGGATGTTTCCGAACAAATTATTTTCATATCATCAAATTATAAATCACTGTCACTTGGTGTTTTTGCCATGTTTGATGTTTATGTAAAGTCAATGACATTAGGGGTTTGTCCTCTGTCAAAGTCATCCGGTTCGGAACCAGGTCTGATGTTAAGTCAATGTCACAAGGGTGTGTGCTATATGTAGTGCTAAGCCAGTGTCACTAGGAGTTTGTGGCATGTATAGTGCTAAGCCAGTGTCACTATGAGGCTGTGCCATGTATGCAGCCAGTGCTATGACCCATTGTCTAACCCATTGTAGGAGTTTGTGCCATGTATAGTGCTAAGCCAGTGTCACCATGAGTCTGTGCCATGTATAGTGCTAAGCCATTGTCACCAGGAGTTTGTGCCATGTATAGTGCTAAGCCAGTGTCACCAGGAGTTTGTGCCATGTATAGTGCTAAGCCATTGTCACCAGGAGTTTGTGCCCTGTATAGTGCTAACCCAGTGTCACTAGGAGTTTGTGCCATGTATAGTGCTAAGCCAGTGTCACCAGGTGTTTGTGCCATGTATAGTGCTAAGCCAGTGTCACCAGGTGTTTGTGCCATGTATAGTGCTAAGCCAGTGTCACCAGGAGTTTGTGCCATGTATAGTGCTAAGCCAGTGTCACCAGGAGTTTGTGCCATGTATAGTGCTAAGCCAGTGTCACTAGGAGTTTGTGCCATGTATAGTGCTAAGCCAGTGTCACTAGGAGTTTGTGCCATGTGTGCGCCAAACCTATGAATATATATCTCATGTGAAAACGGGAAGACGATCCATCTCGTGATTATGTAGTATTCTGGGAAACGTGCACTGAGCACACAAACATGTTGTGGTAGACGAGGTCTGTTAAATCATGAAGGTTAATGCATCACAAAACAACTGCACGTAAAGCTTCAGGACAATATTTTCAAAAAAAAAGTTTAACGTTTACTAATACAAAGTTGTGGATGGACATTATGACAAAAAACCTAAGCATCCCCCGGGGTACCAAATATGCTCCACCTTTTGTACATCTGTATGGTTACGCATACCTGTCAGAAATACTTCTGGAATAGGTAAAATGGAAATGAGGGATCTCGTCCTAGACAATAATTTTCGCTTCAGGTATATCGGTGATCTGATTCGATTCAATAATGATCAAATTACAATTACCTGACTTAGAAATAGAAGATGCCAGTCTGACCTCAGTATCTGTGTCACCTTTAGATCCATGCAGTTGGAATCAGAGAGGGATATCTTCAACTTTCAAATAGGGAATTTTCCGGCTCCGGCCTTAGGTGTCTACTATCGAGACTTTTCCAGGCACAATCCAGCAATACTCATTCTGCTGGTATCTAAACAGTCATATGACGTTCATGATTCTGTGTTACAACATTCAAGACTTTTGTAACATTTCTGATGGTAAACATGACTGTGAAAATAATTATTCACTTTAGAAAAAATCCCAATAAATTACTGTACTGTGGTGGGCCTTAGTAGCACAACTTGGATCATATAAGCGCTTCGATTTCCCGGGTGATGTGACTGATTTGCTGGGACAAATGCAACTTGTCTGCATGTGTAGCACATTGCTCCGGAGTTTCGTTAATGAAACATGTTTTCACAGAATACTCTCGTTGGTTATTTCAAGAGATCTTGGATAGATTGACGTTCTGTGACCTCCATGTCGTGTCCAAGTGTTCTGATAATGGGCTGCTGGGGGTGACGATTCGTGCCCGGTGAGTTAGGGCGTTGTCGTCCTGAGATAAACTCACACCCCCGGGACAAGAAAGGGTGTCAGTATGTTCTCCCGATAGTACTCTCCGGGGACCCTTCCTTGCTCACCAAGGAGTGGGATTTGGTCAGTCATTGTGTTATTTCACTTAAAGTTCACAAGACACGAGCACGCCTATCAAAGTTTATCAGGACTCATCTGCTAACATGATTCAATATCAACGATGTTTGGTTAGACAGTGTTGGTAAAATAACCCTCCAGCAGGGAGATGAGCTGCATGTCAACTATTTCTGATCGTCTGACCCTGGTTCACGCGTATCCCGACGGAAATGTGCGCCAGGATTCGGCGTTTGACCCATGAACGGGGTTTGTTGGTACTTGTTCCATGGTCTGCTAATCACAGAGTGTGACTGAACTGAACTTTATTTACACTCCGGCCTCGTTCTGCGGCATTAGAGGTACAAGTTTACATCATAATTTGCAACTTGAATACAAGTATGAAACATAAAGTGGTCATATATACATATCGCTTGGTTGCAAGAATAAACTGTCTGTACATACATTTAACCAGTTAAATAAACAATGTTACACTCGTGCGTTATTGGTTATCTTTTGTGAGGGCGTTGCTTAAAATGAGACATTATTATTTTGCAAAATATTGCTAATTTTCTAATTGTTCCTAGTTTGTTAGAATGAAAAAGCTGGTTCATTTTGTGGATATTATGATTTCTACAGAAATAGGTGTTGATATATTCTTCTGTCCTTTCTTGGGCCAAAGTAGGGCAAATAACAAAAACTTAAATTCATCTCCAATATCGTTTGCATTACAGAGAGTAAATATTCTTTCATTTTGTGAGTTTTGATGAATGAACGTAATGACCTCTTTGTAGCCTTTTTATGATATTTGCAGAGGTACAGATAAGCTGCGTATCTGC
Organism: Haliotis rubra; assembly: GCF_003918875.1. NCBI lineage: Eukaryota > Metazoa > Mollusca > Gastropoda > Lepetellida > Haliotidae > Haliotis > Haliotis rubra. The sequence continues at coordinate 1,784,374 of NW_025765570.1, read as the reverse complement.
GTAAATTACGCAAATATGTATGTGAAAACTCAATTCTGTTGCGTACAAGTACGCTTGAATTTTTGTAAATACTCAATAAATGTGATCTTACATGCGTGCACGCGAAAATATGAATTCTTAGCTTGCGTACCGGTGAATAGATAAAATAACTGAGATTTTTTGGGAGGTTCTATTTCAAGACATAACCTTGACAACTTGCAGTCTCTCTTATCGTTTCTCATATTACAGATCAAATATAAATAACAAAACACTAACATTAAAACTCTTTTATATTTTTTAAATTAATGGGAAATGGCAAAATACCCAAATGAGTTTAAGTGAGGTGAATACAATTTATTTGGTTACTCTAAGGAGAATGAAGATACCCAATTGAAATGAACACAAGCGAGTACATAACTCAATGACCCAAACAGTTATCTGTAGCTCTGTATTTGTTTGGGTTTTGTGCGTGTGTTTGTTTGCTTGTTTCTTGTTGCATTTGTATGGGATTGGGCTATTCAAGATGAAATCCATCTAAGCAGGATATATTGATTAGTTTCTGACTAACATAGAAGTAACGAATGAACTGACTTATTTTTTGTTTGTAAAACAAGCTCACGGTTTTTTCTTGATTTTACGTGTGTTTGTACTAGGTACAAAAGATAGGACAGAATGTGTTAACCTTTTCCGCAAACACACTTCAAATAAAGATGGGTGTCTTCTTGATATCGTGTTCTTATTGGTGAAATGCCACACAGCTACATCCTAAGCACTATGTTTAGTCATGGTTACATTTTCATAATGTTTGCTCTGTAAACTGATCAACATGTATTTATGACATTTATTATCTGCTTGATTTTATGGAATATGGAAAGGCTAATCCATGTACATTGAAGATACGATGTGCTTGTGCGATCTTTTAAATAGCATGATTACATTCTCCAATTATCCACGGGGTTGTGGAAATAGAGAAAAGGTGGGAGGTATCTGTTCAAGGCATTAATACGTTGATACGCCTCCAGACCGCCAGATAACCCGCAGCGTTGCTTAAAATGCTAAATCAGTGCCATTTGAAACAAGCATACCTCAAAGAACTTTGAAAAGTATAAATACAAGTATTGCAGCTTTAAGCGTTTTTACAGAGATTTTGTTACTGGTTGAATGCAGGAATCAAGAAGTGCATTGTATAATGCACGGATGCGAAACATGTCGCAATTTGTAATATTGTCGTCAGTTAACTTAAAATTTACAAATTTACAAATGTTTCCCCACCAAAGGAAGTATTCATATTTCGACCCCAGTAAACTTAGAAAAGAATCGGAAATTACATCACCTTTTGCAATCAAAAGGAATGTATTGGAAATACGATGTGATTAAGCATTTTAGATGTAAGCATTGGGGGGGGAGATATATTTGGTGGTAGGATACCAATAAGCCTTTCTGATCAGTGGGTAATATCTTTTACAATGTATTAATGAGTCACGGTTTACAATAAATCAAGAACACTAAAGTCGTAATATTTCACATTGTAAACAATACAAAATATGCACACCATAATAACATAATGTCACCTACAAACCTTCCATTAGGATGTCATAGTATTATCCATCAGCTTTAAGGGTTTTACAGCATATCAGTGCATTGCAGGTGGAGCGTGAAGTGACACAAATATAACAATATTGACAATAATCAAAAGATATCTCCTTCTGACATCAGCTGAATGGTTGTTTCTGCCAGACTGTCAAAAAATGGAAATGTGTGTGATAGTATCATCGACATATTTGGTATCCTTGTAAAACATTATGCGTACAGTGCTAATCAAAGGTATATATGTTCTTCAAATCATATGGCTGAATTACAAAAACATAATTTTGGTAAAATTACCTTAAATTTGTAAAGTTTAACTCATATCTTTCTCATCAAATACACTGTCTATTGAAATTGGCCATTGACCCTACCAAATAGTTTTGCGATAAGCATGTGTATAACGTTATTGTCCACAAGTTTAAATCATGATCAGAGCTTTCCAACACTACTATCTTGATTCAATTCGGTCAAACTAAACCAGAGTTATTACATTCGGTCGCTAGAACTGATCCGCATTTTCACCATTTGGGGGTCTGGCGTCTAGACCATGTCGTTTACAATTACCTTTGTTTTAATACCAATATATCAACAATCCCCTACCCTTTTTAAATATCAGTGAGATAAGTCATTTATCATGAGTGGTTTATCAATATTTGATACTTTCTTAGACAGAAGGTACAATAGGCATTATATCGAAGATGATAACTTGTCCCAGAACAGAAATTAGGTCACGGCGCTTGAAATGAATAATTTGCTAATGTAGATATAAAAGAATTTATAATGCTGTGATAAAATGAAAATGGACTAAATGTTGAATTATTGAAACTGATCAAATTATAAATACCATATTGAATGAAAACAGTTCGATGTGTGATACATCTTGGCTCCTCTGTGTCTCACCGCACAGCATGGCAGTGGCGGAACGTTATAACCATCTTCATGAAAGATGGATCAGTTTCACGTAAACCTTGAGTTGCCCCAGGGATGTGAATATAAAACGTCAGCGCAAGGATACAGGCAGTTTGCACTATCCGCCCAAACAGTTTCCATTTGGCATAAAGGGTTAAATAGCTGGGAAAATGAATGAATCGCTGAAAATTCGTGATGACAGCCGCGAAGGAAACGGATGAAGTGTTTTGCCATGGCGATATAGAATTAAAAATCCAAAACGTGTCATTAACAATTGTTATGATATATCTACTGACATCAACACAAATAGGTATGTATTTATGAACTTTGTGTGTTTGTGATATAGTATTCTTGGCATACACATACGTGTGGCTTGGTAATTTTTGTCTTTGAAACTGCTCTTTTTTATCATGGATATGATTGTTTTTGACAGACCTATCAACATGGGAAAAAGTATTTATATGATTAATATTAATGAGCCTCACTCGGGGTGTACTTCAGAACCCAGGACGCCAAAATCGACAAGCAGGTGCCAAAGGCACTGCCTATATATTTCATCTGCATCCCGTAGAGGCGACTCACACAGTGCTGTCACGGTTAAACACACTACTGGAGTTATTGAATGGCTTTATAGAATGATTGTCAAAACAAATGTAGCAACGGGGTTCCTTGAATAAAAAGCAAGGTTACTGAAATAATTTTTAATGAACCACTTTTGTCTGGGCGAGGGAGAGCTACCATGACATATCCAAGTACCAAACTGAAATAACAAAACCTTGTTTGGTTTGGAACATTATACATTGATAGATTATTGAATCGTATTGTCTTATCTGCCCAAAAAAATATATACATTTATGAGGAATTAAACAACATGCACCAAAACTTAAAAGGTTTTGGTTGTTTTGAGAGTTATATTTTCAATGTAGAAATGTTCATTGCAATTAAAGACAAGCAGTTGTCACTATAATGACATAATCTCCCGCCGCAAATTATCAAATAAAACTTTAAAAGTAATGAAAGTGAAGGTCGTAGTTTAAGATGGAGTTAAATGTCAACAAAAACATAACAAGTCAACCTCTCTTGATATCTTGCTCTGTAGTTGTTCAAACACACAAATATTTTCAAGACTCACTTTGACCTTGACATGAATGTCATGGTGTATGAAATATGCAAAAACATAGTAATAAAACATCGCTTATCAAAAAACATTCAAGAGAAGTCTTGAAAGTCTTTGAAGAAGATCCAGTGATCCGTTCTTGAGATATCTTGCTGACAATCTTAACATGCTGAAATCTTCAAAGTGTCACTGTGACCTTGAACATTACGTGAAAGTCACCAAAAATCCCTATATGAAGCTTGGTGTCAAACATGAAAATCTAGAGAATGGTTCTTGAGGCATCTCGCTGACAAGCGTAAAACGTTAAAAGTTTCCTTGTGGCCTTGAAAAGAAGGTCAAGGTCACCAAACCTGACTGGGACCTTTTCCTTTCTTTTTGTGATGAACCAAGGTACCAAGTATGAAAAGAATCTAGTCAACGGTTCTTAAGAAATTCCAATGTACGTACGTACGGACGGACGGAGCCTATTACTATAATAATAGTCTTCAGAATCATGACACAAAATGGCTATCTATATTCCCAACTCAACAATAAACCTAGACTCATTATTGGTATGTATTCTTGAATTATGTGTGCCAAACTCTGAAAATGTGAATTGCTGTAGAACGGTGTACTCTTGGGAACTATAAGATCTTTTAAATTTAATCTGTTAAAAAAAATAGATATCAAAGTGGGACTCGAACACTGAAGTAAACCCAATGTAAGATGAAACAGGGTGTAATCTGTGTGATGACGACAATGTGAAGACGCTGTTCTTTCTGTACAGTATCGAAAGGCTATTTTATTTAAAAGGATTGTGCGTGGTCCAGGGTTCAAACAGGAGATTCCTTTTCTCATACTTACTGTCGTCATCACCATATCTGTGATGGTTAATGTCCACCAATATAGTGGTGCCTGTACCTGTGATGGTTAGTGTCCACCAATATAGTGGTGCCTGTACCTGTGATGGTTAATGTCCACCAATATAGTGGTGCCTATACCTGTGGTGGTTAGTGTCCACCAATATAGTGGTGATTGTACCTATGGTGGTTAATGTCCACCAATATAGTGGTGCCTCTACCTGTGGTGGTTAGTGTCCACCAATATAGTGGTGTCCTGTACCTTTAGTTGTTAATGTCCACCAATATAATGGTGCCTGTCACTGTGATGGTTAATGTCCACCAATATAGTGGTGCCTATACCTGTGGTGGTTAGTGTCCACCAATATAGTGGTGCTTGTACCTGTGTTGGTTAATGTCCACCAATATAGTGGTGCCTGTACCTGTGGTGGTTAGTGTCCACCAATATAGTGGTGCCTGTACCTGTGGTGGTTAATGTCCACCAATATAGTGGTGCCTGTACCTGTGGTGGTTAATGTCCACCAATATAGTGGTGCCTGTACCTGTGGTGGTTAATGTCCACCAATATAGTGGTGCCTATACCTGTGGTGGTTAGTGTCCACCAATATAGTGGTGCCTGTACCTGTGGTGGTTAGTGTCCACCAATATAGTGGTGCCTGTACCTGTGGTGGTTAGTGTCCACCAATATAGTGGTGCCTGTACCTGTGGTGGTTAGTGTCCACCAATATAGTGGTGCCTGTACCTGTGGTGGTTAGTGTCCACCAATATAATGGTGCTGTACCTGTGGTGGTTAATGTCCACCAATATAGTGGTGCCTGTACCTGTGGTGGTTAATGTCCACCAATATAGTGGTGCTGTACCTACCTGTGATGGTTAATGTTCACCATATAGTGGTGCATATGGTGGTTAATGTCCACCAATATAGTGGTGCCTGTACCTCTGGTGGTTAGTGTCCACCAATATAGTGGTGCCTGTACCTGTATAGTGGCTAGTGTCCACCAATATAATGGTGCCTGTACCTGTGGTGGTTAATGTCCAACAATATAGTGGTGCCGGTACCTGTGGTGGTATATGTCCACCAATACAGTGGTGCCTGTACCTGTGGTGGATAATGTCCACCAATATAGTGTTACCTGTACCTGTGGTAGGAAATTTCCACCAATATAGTGGTGCCTGTACATGTGGTGGTTAATGTCCACCAATATAGCGGTGGTTGTACATGTGGTGGTTAATTTCCACCAATATAGTGGTGCTTGTACCTGTTTTGGTTAATGTCCACCAATATAGTGGTGCTTGTACCTGTGGTGGTTAATGTCCACCAATATAGTCGTGCCTGTACCTGTGGTGGTTAATGTCCACCAATAAAGTCGTGCCTGTACCTGTGGTGGTTAATGTCCACAAATATATTGATGCTTGAGGCACCTGTTCCTGGTGGTTAAATCCACCAATAAAGTTTTATCACACAGGTCAAAATATATTGTCCATTTCTTAAATATACGCTGATGACCCGAGGCACTTCCTCGTCGTAATATAACCAAATCAGTTTTCATCACACAGGCTCAAAATATATTTAACATTTCTTATCGATACGTTGTATGACCCTAAAAGCTCGAATGTTCAGTTTTAAGCATCAAACTCAATTAGCATATCAAACCATGACAAATACAATAGTTCTCGGTAGGATGAGACAACAGGGAAAGGAAAGAAAATGGACAATATTTTAAGGGTAAGTTATTTTCAACACGACTCAGTGTGAGGGGAAATAGGAACAGAATTACGTTCCAAATGAGCCCTGTCCCTAGGCCATGTGACACGGCCCAGACACCCCACGCCGTACAGAGACGCAATTAGACCCTATACATGGCTTTCCTTTTACCTCCAACTGATTTAAATTAAAAACCGCTTTAAAATAAACTCGTTTTGGGGGTGATCGCCGTTTTAGAAACTGATTAACTGACATTGAAAACGTTTCCATATCTGAAGTAAATCGTTGGAATATCCGGATTTTAGCTGCGGTATATATACATGCACCGCAATGGTATGGCCAGGATATCAGGCGTAACTGCAATTTGTGATCTTAAGTGATAGGAAGCTGTGGAGCTTTGCACCCACTAGAAATAAATATGATAAATTGCAGAGATGTTTTAATCGCATGTGATGTTTTGAGAACTTTAACCATGATACGCTTGATGCCTTTAACATACATAGTTGTCTGGCAATTAAATATCAATGATGCAATGCGAATGTTAAAAGGGGCCATATGTAAAAGCATTGCTTTTAAATGTATTTAAATCAAGACATAAGTTCTAACGACCAGACTGTATGGTTAGAGTCGTTTGATCACATGGATATTCCAGTATCGGTGTGATGTTTTAACGTGCGATGAGCACGTGCGTGAAATGTTAATATTATTGTCCTTTAATTAACGAACAAATATTATCAGGATATGTTATATATGACGAAACAGCTGCTGTGTTTATGACGATGGTAAATAATATAATCTCAGCTCCGGTACATAAATTTACTGAGAATATAAATGAATAGACATTGTTTATTCCATTATTTTTTCTATTTAAAACACACGCCCCTGGCTCAGGTGTTCTGAAATCAGCAGAGCAAATGTACTGCAGGAGCTGTGAAATCAGCGAAGTAAATGTACTGCAGGAGCTGTGAAATCAGTGGAGTAAATGTACTGCAGGAGCTGTGAAATCAGTGGAGTAAATGTACTGCAGGAGCTGTGAAATCAGTGACGTAAATGTACTGCAGGAGCTGTGAAATCAGTGGAGTAAATGTACTGCAGGAGCTGTGAAATCAGTGACGTAAATGTAGCTGTGAAATCAGTGCAGGAGCTGTGAAATCAGTGACGTAAATGTACTAGGAGCTGCAGTAAATGTACTGAGCTGTGAAATCAGTGCAGGAGCTGTGAAATCAGTGAGTAGGGCTGTGAAATCATGGAGTACTGCAGGAGCTGTGAAATCAGTGGAGTAAATGTACTGCAGGAGCTGTGAAATCAGTGGAGTAAATGTACTGCAGGAGCTGTGAAATCAGTGGAGTAAATGTACTGCAGGAGCTGTGAAATCAGTGGAGTAAATGTACTGCAGGAGCTGTGAAATCAGTGGAGTAAATGTACTGCAGGAGCTGTGAAATCAGTGTAAATGTATGCAGGAGCTGTGAAATCATGTATGTACTGCAGGAGCTGTGAAATCAGCTGTGATCATAAATGTACTGCAGGAGCTGTGAAATCAGTGGGTTAAATGTACTGCAGGAGCTGTGAAATCAGTGAAGTAAATGTACTGCAGGAGCTGTGAAATCAGTGAAGTAAATGTACTGCAGGAGCTGTGAAATCAGTGAACGTAAATGTACTGCAGGAGCTGTGAAATCAGTGGAGTAAATGTACTGCAGGAGCTGTGAAATCAGTAAAATGTACTGCAGGAGCTGTGAAAATGTAATGCAGGAGCTGTGAAATCAGTGGAGTAAATGTACTGCAGGAGCTGTGAAATCAGTGAAGTAAATGTACTGCAGGAGCTGTGAAATCAGTGAAGTAAATGTACTGCAGGAGCTGTGAAATGTGAAATCAGTGGAGTAAATGTACTGCAGGAGCTGTGAAATCAGTGGAGTAGATGTACTGCAGGAGCTGTGAAATCAGTGGAGTAAATGTACTGCAGGAGCTGTGAAATCAGTGGAGTAAATGTACTGCAGGAGCTGTGAAATCAGTGGAGTAAATGTACTGCAGGAGCTGTGAAATCAGTGGAGTGAAAATGTACTGCAGGAGCTGTGTGAAATCAGTGAAATCAGTGAAGTAAATGTAATGCAGGAGCTGTGAAATCAGTGGAGTAAATGTACTGCAGGAGCTGTGAAATCAGTGGAGTAAATGTACTGCAGGAGCTGTGAAATCAGTGGAGTAAATGTACTGCAGGAGCTGTGAAATCAGTGGAGTAAATGTACTGCAGTAGCTGTGAAATCAGTGGAGTAGATGTAATGCAGGAGCTGTGAAATCAGTGGAGTAAATGTACTGCAGGAGCTGTGAAATCAGTTAGCACTTCCTACACGCTGGGAGTATTTTTAAATTTCGTTGAATTGTAACAACTATCTGCAATGTCATACATTAAGTGCCACCATATACTGGAAAAGTGGGGTAGCCTAGTGGTTAAAGCGTTGGCTCGTCTCGCCGATTACCCCGGGTTCGATTCCCCACATGGGCACAATGTGTGAACCCCATAAGGCCATTCTGGACTCCCCCGCCGTGATATTGCTGGAATATTGCTAAAAGCGGCGTAAAACCATACTTACTTACTCAAACACTGCCATATATTCCCTAGTATTTAACACCAAGTGTTGTAAAATATGTGAAACTGCCGCATATAAACTGCTCATCTTAGTGTTTGTACACTCGGAGGTTAGTGTGCTAATTTGGGAATAAAATTTGTAGTCCTCTATTTTAAGGAATATTGAATTACATAGACAATCAGCATTGACGTCCATGTTGACCTTTCATCCGACCTGAACTTATATTTATCAGTGGTAATAAACGCACACAAACAAGTTCTTTAACCAACATGAGTTAAACATGAAGGACACCGTGTGTATTAGATTCAGATCAATGTATTAGAGCGATATTCATAGTGACATCCACAAGAACGTATGAAAAAAGCAGCTTATGATGATGGAGCTGGCTTCAGTCGTTGTGTATTCCACTTTCCAATAGTCATCTTTCCCTATGTCAAGCATTGTTCCAGTAGTTCCTGCCTTTGGTGAATCTATTTCAGAATTTCGAGATATAGTTGAGCATGCTCTTTCTTCAAAGATTTCAAAGAATCTCACTCGCCTCTTGCTCAAAGGTTGTTTGATCAGGGTTCCAAAATCCAAGGGCTTAGTAAAAGTTTCAAAACATTTTCTAGTAGACATATGGAGGAGATTTGTCACTCCGGTCAGAACCGTGTCGGCAGAACTGATTCCATATTTAGACTTAGTTTTCAGGTGTAAATTCCTAGAATTTGTTTGTGAGATGTCACCTCGATGGGGAATAAATTATACGTTGACACCTTTCGCAATCATATATTAATTCTTTCTCTCCCATTGTCATGTATGTTTTTTCTTTTGTCTTCTTTTGTAAGGGGAGGCGGAGCGCTGCATGGACAATCTTTAGTTACTGACACATAGAGGCAGTTTATTGGTCAGTGCACATTACGTATATCATATACTTCCGCCGTCCTCACGTTGGGGCTGTTTTGACTTCTCGGCACCGCCAACAACGTCAACAATTTTGATATATGTCTGTATATAGACAAATATAAATGACAGGTTACCACAGACAGCATGCTTGACATACAATAGCAAGACTTTCTAAGTGTGGAGATGTTTCCCTGTTTGCATAGGAAACGCATTCAGCAGCAAGGAGCACACATTTGGGATTTGATGACGTGAATGGGACATGAAATTCAGGAATGCTGGGATTATTATAGTCTGCACGATAAAGACAAAATTTTCAGTTTCTTCGTGTGCGCGGTGTATAATTCCCGATCAGGTTCATTTTCCTGAAACTGAGAACTGCGTAATTGTTCATAGCTTGAAATTTCGATCAATAGCTTACACAGCTCAGAGAAATGTAACTGGCACACCAACAAGGAGTTTATCGAAAACAATAACATTGCTGCTTGCTGTTTTGAGGCTTTTGTGCCTCATTACTTTTTTAAATTGTAAAAAACGTGTGCTTCAAAATTGTCTGAAAGTTGCAATAGTGAATGGTTGGTTGGTTCACTTACCCTGGGCAATGCACATACAGTATATCTGTGTATAATTTGATCATGGCTATGTTTACGTGTCGCCATCAACTAAAGGCAACCATCAACAGTCCATCACAAAGTAGCAACGACAAGAGTAACGTTATATCGACGATTTCATTGATGTGTGAATAATATTGCTGTCTGTTTATGTTTTGAATTTCAGATAAATACGTTATCATGCATGATTATAAAGTTCAAGTAGATCATATATTCGGTTGTCAATAACATTCAGAACATATAGCTGTCGACCCTGAACTTCGGCACATTTAAGCACGCAGTAAAACCTTGGTACATTTCAAGGAGGCAGCTAAGTTTGCATCCTTGCTTACTACAGTCTGACAAGGGTTCGGCCTCTGCGACTATAGGCGTTCAATCTCAGGCAGGAACTCACTGACATTATGAGAATCCTCCCTTTCGCTAAGGCTGGCACGCTGTCAAGCTGATATCCCTCCCCTCAGGCTGACGTGCTGTCATAAAGCTGATCTTCCTTCATCCTCAGGCTGACATGCCGTCATAAAGCTGATCTTCCTCCTCTCAGGCTGACATGCTGTCATACAGATGATCTTCCCTCACCCTCAGGCTGACATGCTGTCATAAAGCTGATCTTCCTTCACCCTCAGGCTGACATGCTGTCATAAAGCTGATCTTCCTTCTCCAGGCTGACGTGCTCTCATAAGCTGATCTTCCTTCACCCTCAGGCTGATATGCTGTCATAAAGCTCATCTTCCTTCTCTCAGGCTGACGTGCTCTCATAAAGCTGATCTTCCTTCACCCTCAGGCTGACGTGCTGTCATAAAGCTGATCTTTCCTCACCCTCAGGCTGACGTGCTGTCATAAAGCTGATCTTCCTTCACCCACAGGCTGACGTGCTGTCATAAAACTGATCTTCCCTCCACCTAAGGCTGATGTCCTGTCATAAGGGTGATCTTCCCTCTCCCTCAGGTTGACGTCCTGTCATAAAGCTGATCTTCTCTCTCTCTTTTTTCCCTTTGCTTTTCCTCCCTCTTCCCCCCCTCCCCATCCCCATCCCCCACCCCTCCTCAGGCCGACAAACTGTCATAAAGCTGATCTTACCCAGAGATAAGGGAAAATCTGGAATCTTCTAATCTTCTAAATATTTCAGATGAACTGGCGTTCATTTGTCCGCATGGTAACGGTGGATAGTTCCAGCTGATACAAACGTAGTATTAGGCATTCTGCAATTTTATCAAATAGGTTGGGGAAAATATTTTATTCAAAACAGATGTGAGCACTTAGCTTGAACTGTTCAATCCACTGATAGCGTGATGGTGAAGTGATGTGCTGCTTTATTGAAATGAGATGAATATCTTTCTTTCCCAAATCTCCTGAGAATGTCCCGTTTTCAAACTAAAAGCTGGTTTCATTTCTTACTATGTTTTACCGTGTTTCAGATACTCTCAAATTGTGTGGTTAAGGAGATTTGCAATATTTTCTTTCTAACAGTTAATACCGCTCAGATTTGATATGGGAACCTCTATCTGCAATCTGTATGGGCTGTGTTTGCAGGAAAACCTCACCAATCCGGACCAAGTATATTTTATCTTATTTATGAATATCTCCAAAGTAATTGTAAAATAGAAGTGTCCACATCACGAGGTCCTAATTGCGCAGCTCATCCCAACAAAAATTCAACGGGTTGTAATTCACATAGGTCTGGAATAAAGTGTCATAGATGCGCTCCAAGATTGCACGAAATGTGATGTTTGTGTTCCAAAAGGGGGATTTTTAAGGATAACGATTGACAAAATCCACCACTGATAATTCATCAGACCGAAAATATCAGCTTCCTCCGGTTCACAGCTTAACTCTGGAATCCTATTGCCAGTAAGCAGATTCTGCAGATGGCATTTGTTTTCCATTTTCTGTGCCTGAAATGTACATCATATTTGACTAAACTTTCCGTTATTATAAAATTGTACGTGCTCTTAACAACATCTCATGCAGGATGCATGCACTGTTAAAGCTCCTCGCAGTGCGACGTGTACGAGCACAGCTCAAAACGCGTTCCATCAAGCATACGAGCTCATCACGGCTCAACAAACCTTCCGTCAAGCATGCCAGCTCATCACAGCTCAACACACCTTTCATCAAGCATACGAGCTCATCACAGCTCAACACACCTTCCATCAAGCGAGCTCATCACGAGCTCATCAACAGCTTCACACACACCTTTCATCAAGCATACGAGCTCATCACAGCTTCAACACACCTTTCATCAAGCATACGAGCTCATCACAGCTCAACACACCTTTCATCAAGCATACGAGCTCATCACAGTTCAACACACCTTTCATCAAGCATACGAGCTCATCACAGCTCAACACACCTTTCATCAAGCATACGAGCTCATCACAGCTCAACACACCTTTCATCAAGCATACGAGCTCATCACAGCTCAACACACCTTTCATCAAGCATACGAGCTCATCACAGCTCAACACACCTTTCATCAAGCATACGAGCTCATCACAGCTCAACACACCTTTCATTAAGCATACGAGCTCATCACAGCTTAACACACCTTTCATCAAGCATACGAGCTCATCACAGCTTAACACACCTTTCATCAAGCATACGAGCTCATCACAGCTCAACACACCTTTCATCAAGCATACGAGCTCATCACAACTCAACACACCTTTCATCAAGCATACGAGCTCATCACAGCTTAACACACCTTTCATCAAGCATACGAGCTCATCACAGCTCAACACACCTTTCATCAAGCATACGAGCTCATCACAGCTCAACACACCTTCCATCAAGCATACGAGCTCATCACAGCTGAAGACAAGTTTCAGCAAGCATGCGAGTTCATTACACCGCTACACAAATCAAGCATGCGACCTCATTCAAGTGCAACAAACCCGTTCCAATGAGCATACGAGCTTACAACAGGGCTACATGAATTCCATCAAGCATGCGAATTTATCACAGAAATGTTTCCCACAAAAAATACCAGAAAACCAAATTGTTGAGTGACTACTTATTTAGGGTGTCTGTAGGAGTTGCACGGACATGTTGGCAATATGGGGCATGTCGCCCTTGTAATTAGCCCACTAGAATCTTTTTAAATACCCTGCCTGTTTCTTTTGTCGGAGTTTTTCTCCCTACCTTAGTCGATGATTCTGTCTGTCATTCGGGACGTGTACAACTTGCAGAAAACGACATGATTGCTAGTTTGAGCAAGGAACGAGGTTTTAATTCAATTAAAGTCTGCACTTGTCACATCTCACACAACACGTACCGTTACGGGTTTTATCTTAATTCTTGCAGCGGCGAGGAAAGAAATTAAAACTTTTCTTATGGATGCTTCGAGTGAAAATTAAATTTGCTAAAGTGGCAAGAGCACACAGCACTTATAACAGACGCTTGTAATGTAATTCCAATTTACATACTGTCTGTACGCGTATTCCTCCTATCTGATCAGGAACTCTCCTTACATGCTTGTTGATGGCACCGGGTGTCCCAGCACAGACGGTTGGGGGTGGGGGTGTTCGCAAAGATTGCCTCGTTGTCGTAATCACGAGTGAGGTGAGTAAGTTCTAATACAGAGTGAGAGGGGAGCCGAAGTGGGGCAAGTTCTGTGTGTTCACCACTTAGACCTCATGTTTTGTGCTTTCAAACCCGGAAACAAGAGCAGGATCGTTAGCACCCACTGGGTCGCAACTCTATATCTCCTCATATTCACTGGGGAGATTGTATACGACAATGTCGTCTCATTCTGAATCAGTAGCATTGTGTCAAAAAGCTTCCACAATACTTCGCAATTCCGAGTTTCGAGTGTGTTACTGTAAATAACATCAATTGTAATTTTAAGTAACAGGACAAAACAATTTCAAAAGTTACGAAAAGACCGCTGGTCCCCATCCTATTGTTATCATTACGTAACATTTGTTTTCCAGAATGAATCATTCTTATACGGCAGGGAAGAGTGCAGTAAAACAACATTGTTAATTTATATCACTTTGTTTCTGTTAATGTCAAGTTAACTGCAACGGTGTGCACGTTCCTGTGTTTAGACTGACTGATTGAGTTTGGGTTTTACGCCGCTGTTAGCAATATTCCAGCAACATCACGGCGGGGGACACCAGAAATAGGCTTCACACATTGTACCCATGTGGGGATTCGAACCCGGGTCTTCGGCGTGACGAGCCAACGCTTTAACCACTAGGCTACCCCACCGCCCCTCCTGTGTTTAGATGTGTCACGGGGTCATCTGGAATCTTCTTCAGAAGAGTAATCCGGCATCCCATGGACATTTCTTGTAAGGCTCTATAAGGGAACAAGCGCATGCTTCTATCATCTCACTGTATATGAAGACCAGAGGTTGTGTGAAGATCGTACTTTTACCTTGGGTATTCAGGTCAGGAGTATTTTGGAAGCTTGACCACCGTCGCTGAAGCTGAAGCTGAAGTATATTATCAGTGATTTATTGACATTACCGCTACTGATTTTGTTCAAACGGCCATTCAGATTGTCACTGTAGTGTTTTTGTACATAGTGCTCTCACTGTTGTGTGCAGACGTTATGACTTTGCAGCAATTAATAGTGATTTGTAAACCTAGCATGACAAGCATGGTTTGCTGAAATTCAATTCTAACCCGGACCTTCACGGGTCAAACGGTTTGTACATGGACGTGTAGTTTAAAGAACATACAAGAACCAAATGTGTGGCGTTAACATACATTGCCACAAAACAATAGATCACATGAAGCATGAATGTTTAAATTATTCTACTAAAAAATCTTTTGTAGTTTGGTTTCTTGAAATAGATTTTAGAAATATTACCAGATGAGATGTGTCTGTTAAGAATACGCTAAGTCAGTCACAGCTACATCGTGTAGTAATGCATTTGCCTCAACGACAGGACTTCAAAATGTCCGCTAAGATGAAAGTGATTATGTGTTAGTCATCATTGATCAACAGGCTCAACATTCAGATGTGATCATAAAGATGTGATTAACAGATACTGAAGCAAATTGATAGGCTGATGTGGCACTCCAGGCCCGGATCCTATCGATAGTGTGTAACACGGGCATGGTGGCAGCAACTGGGACACTTCCAATATATGGTAAACAGACCGATGTGTTCATAGAGCTGAATGACCAGAAACAACGCTGTTGTACTCGCACTAAAGAACTCTAAGGGTTCCCTCAGATATCAATGCGTACACCATTTAAAGTATCCAGTCTCGTGAACAAATTCTGCAAGTCACAATTTGTTGTTCACATACCTATGAGGGTCTGTTTAGCGGGTGTATTAACGGCCTCACCATAGATCGTACTTAGATGTGCACAGTATTGCTTACAGTGTTGTTCACAGTGCATCAACAGTATGACCTTCAATAATGCTGTTGATAAAGCTTTTGAAAATTGCTGAAATGCACATATGCAAATAACTACCAACTCTTAAATATATTCTTTGTTGTCCATATTTGGTACTGGGATGTAGTGAAGACATCGGGTGCAGTGATGACTGTCCCGCAGATACCGACAGTGATTCAGAAACAGCCATCAGCTTGTGTACTGGTATTCCACGCGGCAGTTATTGGCTCTGTGACGACAACGGAGTCTGCGTTACGTCAAAAATAACGAAGGTGCGTGAATTTTTATCATATAAGATGCTCGAACATATCTAATTAACCCGGTTATCAAAATCTCATTATCCGGGACCTGCCACTAAACCTCACATATTGAGTAATGGTGATATATGAAATGTAAAACGCCAATGTCAGGCAATAACCAGTTTCGATTACCTGACGTAACTGATTCCGGGTTAAATGGCATAAATATATGAGTGAATAAGTGATAACTAGTGATTCGCCAAAAGGGTAGGCATGTCGTGCCCTACTATTCACAAATGTACATAAAGAGTTACCCGTGAAGATCCGGGTTAGAATATTGATCTTCAGTAACCCATGCTTGTCGTAAGAGGCGACTAACTGCATCGGGTGGTCAGGCTCGCTGACTTGGTTGGCACATGTCATCGGTTCCTCATTGCGCAGATCGATGCTCATGCTGTTGATCACTGGACTCGATTATTTACAGACCGCCGCCATATAGCTGGAATATTGCTGAGTGCGGCGTAAACCTAAACTCACTCACTCACATAAAGAATATGTGTTTGTTGCCTAACGCCACACAGCAGTAGTTCTGCCAGGCGACGACGGGGGTCTGTATTGGAGTCTGCTGTTGTCATGCTGATAAAATAGGTGAGGTGAGGTGAAATAGGGTTTAACGTCGTTCTTGAGAATATTTCGCTCATATGACGACGTGCATGCGTCTGTAAGTGTGGCTGCTTGTACTAGCCCAGACTTAAGCTGGTTTTATAGTGTTAGCTTACTGAGATACCAAACTGCAGTTAAGCATGAATACCCCACTCAGACACGTTATACTGACCAGTCCTTGTTGTACCCATTAACGCTGCGCGACAAGTACCAACAAGTACCATGTTTTAACGTCTTTTGGTATGGCGCTGACGGGGATCGAACCCGCAACCTTCCGCTCCCCGGGCGGACACTCTAACCACTACACAGGAAACAAACTTAACCTAAAGTTGTAAGAATAATTTAGATACCGATGACGCAGCGCAATATGTGCGAGTCGCTCACCACTTTCTGTCTTCTTATTGAACACCCCAAACCATTCGTCTGTGGTGACGTCACTTTCAGGAAACGTTACGTCTGTAACGTTAGTTAGTTAGGTCAATTTGGTTGCAGCAACACGGGAGCAGCCAAACGTTCCATCTATGTGGGCATGGTAGGCTCGCATCTGTATCATACCCGGGTCCGCGCGTTTCCCGGGTATCAATCGAGGCATTTCAGTGCTTTTGTGCTTGTTTGCCATGCAGTCCTTATAATGCATATTTCCTTTTTCAAGTGTAGATTCGGCTTCCCAAGTTGGGTTTTTCAGTTTTACACACAAAAATACGTGCAGTGGATGTGAATCACTTTCTGTATAGAGCATTTATGTGTTTGGATGATGTTTTTTGCGGTGATTTAGTTTGAACTTGTGTTCAAATTGTTGATTTCTTTTGAAGTTTCACTTTTATAGTGTTAAAGGTTCCTTTTGCCATTGGTGTATTAAGTTATCTTTTGGACCTCACACATTTATCTGCTCACTTCACAGTCTAATAAACTTCACATTCAAGTTTTCCTGCTCTCTAAAAAGCTACAGTTAGGATTCTGTTCATTACCGAAAATGTGACGGAATTAGGCCACTTGAATTCAACATGGATTGCTGTATTTTATGACAAGTATGTGTACAGTCTGAAAAAATCTATCAACATCCTGATATGAATTCTCGGTGCAGATCTCATCAAAACTCTAAAATTGCAAAAGGCACAAACACATTTCTTGTCAAATCACAATTATTATAAAAATGTTCTGTTATTTCCAATGTGTTTTGTTAACACGGAAAGTATTACTGGTGAAAACAGGCCGATAATTGCCTTGAGTGGTTAGCACGCTGATCAGTGGATGAAACTCCTGCAGATATTCCTGGACTCTTTGAACTTCTAAAAACTAATTAAATCGATATCTCACAGGTAAAAACATTTCAAAGGGATGGAGAAGATCTTGTGCCCAAAGACGCATGAAAACAAACCCTTCCATCGTTCATATTCTTAGCTTAGTCGAATATGTTCGAATGTGTCTTGATAAGCCACTTCTAGTATTTGTCCGTTTGATAGCTACAATTTCAGACGAATGCGAATTAAGTAAGACTGTTCTCAGCTTATTGAAACAAACCCTGCTTTCGCTCACAAAATTATAAGGTTCAGTGAAATAGTATGGTTGAATTTAACACTGTGACGTCATGTCGGTTTTGCAAAAAGAATTATTACACGTGTACTTTATGACTTCTTTGATGGGCATTTTAGAAGTTGAGTTGATGAAGAATAATGACAATTATTATGGATATACAACTTTTTTTATTCTGTGGAGGTGAGTCAGACGTTTCGACATAGATTCTAATGTCGTTGTCAAGCAAGTGATAACAACGACATTAGAATCTATGTCGAAACGTCGCCTATTGAAATGAGATGAATATCTTTCTTTCCCAAATCTCCTGAGAATGTCCCGTTTTCAAACTAAAAGCTGGTTTTATTTCTTACCTTGTTTTACCGTGTTTCAGATACTCTCAAATTGTGTTGTTAAGGAGATTTGCAATATTTTCTTTCTAACAGTTAATACCGCTCATATTTGATATGGGAATCTCTATCTACAATCTGTATGGGCTGTGTTTGCAGGAAAACCTCACCAATCCGGACCAAGTATATTTTACCTTATTTATGAATATCTCCAAAGTAATTGTAAAATAGAAGCGTCCACATCACGAGGTCCTTATTATGCAGCTCATCCCAACAGGAATTCAACGGGTTGTAATTCACATAGGTCTGGAATAAAGTGTCATAGATGTATACGATGCGCTCCAAGATTGCACGAAATGTGATGTTTGTGTTCCAAAAGGGGGATTTTTAAGGATAACGATTGACAAAATCCACCACAGATAATTCATCAGACCGAAAATATCAGCTTCCTCCGGTTCACGGCTTAACTCTGGAATCCTATTGCCAGTAAGCAGATTCTGCAGATGGCATTTGTTTTCCATTTTCTGTGCCTGAAATGTACATCATATTTGACTAAACTTTCCGTTATTTTAGAAATTGTACGAGCTCCTCGCAGTGCGACGTGTACGAGCACAGCTCAAAACGCGTTCCATCAAGCATACGAGCTCATCACAACTCAACAAACGTTCCATCAAGCATGCCAGCTCATCACAGCTCAACACACCTTTCATCAAGAATACGAGCTCAGCACAGCTCAGCACACCTTTCATCAAGCATACGAGCTTATCACAGCTCAACACACGTTCCATCAAGCATACGAGCTCATCACAACTCAACACACCTTTCATCAAGCATACGAGCTAATCACAGCTCAACACACCTTTCATCAAGAATACGAGCTCAGCACAGCTCAACACACGTTCCATCAAGCATATGAGCTCAGCACAGCTCAGCACACCTTTCATCAAGCATACGAGCTCAGCACAGCTCAACACACCTTTCATCAAGCATACGAGCTCATCACAGCTCAACACACCTTCCATCAAGCATACGAGCTCATCACAGCTAAAGACAAGTTTCAGCAAGCATGCGAGTTCATTACAGCGCTACACAAATCAAGCATGCGACTTCATTCTAGTGCAACAAACCCGTTCCAAAGAGCATACGAGCTTACAACAGGGCTACATGAATTCCATCAAGCATGCGAATTTATCACAGAAATGTTTCCCACAAAAAATACCAGAAAACCAAATTGTTGAAGTGACTACTTATTTAGGGTGTCTGTAGGAGTTGCACGGACATGTTGGCAATATGGGGCATGTCGCCCTTGTAATTAGCCCACTAGAACCTTTTTAAATATCCTGCCTGTTTCTTTTGTCGGAGTTTTTCTCCCTACCTTAGTCGATGATTCTGTCTGTCATTCTGGACGTGTACAACTTGCAGAAAACGACATGATTGCTAGTTTGAGCAAGGAACGAGGTTTTAATTCAATTAAAGTCTGCACTTGTCACATCTCACACAACACGTACCGTTACGGGTTTTATCTTAATTCTTGCAGCGGCGAGGAAAGAAATTAAAACTTTTCTTATGGATGCTTCGAGTGAAAATTAAATTTGCTAAAGTGGCAAGGAGCACACGGCACTTATAACAGACGCTTATAATTCCAATTTACATACTGTCTGTACGCGTATTCCTCCTATCTGTTCAGGAGACGGTTGGGGGTGGGGTGTTCGCAAAGATTGCCTCGTTGTCGTAATCACGAGTGAGGTGAGTAAGTTCGAATACAGAGTGGGAGGGGAGCCGAAGTGGGGCAAGTCCTGTGTGTTCACCACTTAGACCTCATGTTTTGTGCTTTCAAACCCGAAACAAAAGCAGGATCGTTAGCACCACTGGGTCGCAACTCTGTATGACCTCATATTCACTGGGGAGATTGTAAACGACAATGTCGTCTCATTCTGAATCAGTAGCATTGTGTCAAAAAGCTTCCACAATACTTCGCAATTCCGAGTTTCGAGTGTGTTACTGTATATAACATCAATTGTAATTGTAAGTAACAAAGACAAAACAATTCTGAAAGTTACGAAAAGACCGCTGGTCCTCATCCTATTGTTATCATTACGTAACATTTGTTTTCCAGAATGAATCATTCTTATACGACAGGGGAGTGTGCAGTAAAACAGCATTGTTAATTTTATATCACTTTATTTCTGTTAATGTCAAGTTAACTGCAGCGGTGTGCACGTTCCTGTGTTTAGACTGACTGACTGAGTTTGGGTTTTACGCCGCTTTTAGCAATATTCCAGCAACATCACGGCGGGGGACACCAGAAATAGCCTTCACACATTGTACCCATGTGGGGATTCGAACCCGGGTCTTCGGCGTGACGAGCCAACGCTTTAACCACTAGGCTACCCCACCGCCCTCCTGTGTTTAGATGTGTCACGGGGTCATCTGGAATCTTCTTCAGAAGAGTAATCCGGCATCCCATGGAAACTTCTTGAAAAATTGTAAGGCTCTATATGGGAACAAGCGCATGCTTCTATCATCTCACTGTATATGAAGACCAGAGGTTGTGTGAAGATCGTACTTTTACCTTGGGTATTCAGGTCAGGAGTATTTTGGAAGCTTGACCACCGTCGCTGAAGCTGAAGCTGAAGTATATTATCAGTGATTTATTGACATTACCGCTACTGATTTTGTTCAAACGGCCATTCAGATTGTCACTGTAGTGATTTTGTACATAGTGCTCTCACTGTTGTGTGCAGACGTTATGACTTTGCAGCAATTAATAGTGATTTGTAAACCTAGCATGGTTTGCTGAAATTCAATTCTAACCCGGACCTTCACGGGTCAAACAGTTTGTACATGGACGTGTAGTTTAAAGAACATACAAGAACCAAATGTGTGGCGTTAACATACATTGCCACAAAACAATAGATCACATGAAGCATGAATGTTTAAATTATTCTACTAAAAAATCTTTGTAGTTTGGTTTCTTGAAATAGATTTTAGAAATATTACCCGATGAGATGTGTCTGTTAAGAATACGCTAAGTCAGTCACAGTTACATCGTGTAGTAATGCATTTGCCTCAACGACAGGACTTCAAAATGTCCGCTAAGATGAAAGTGATTGTCTGTTAGTCATCATTGATCAACAGGCTCAACATTCAGATGTGATCATAAAGATGTGATTAACAGATACTGAAGCAAATTGATAGGCTGATGTGGCACTCCAGGCCCGGATCCTATCGATAGTGTGTAACACGGGCATGGTGGCAGCAACTGGGACACCTTCCAACAGACCGATGTGTTCATAGAGCTGAATGACCAGAAACAACGCTGTTGTACTCGCACTAAAGAACTCTAAGGGTTTCCTCAGGTATCAATGCGTACACCATTTAAAGTATCCAGTCTCGTGAACAAATTCTGCAAGTCACAATTTGTTATTCACATACCTATGAGGGTCTGTTTAGCGGGTGTATTAACGGACTCACCATAGATCGTACTTAGATGTGCACAGTATTGCTTACAGTGTTGTTCACAGTGCATCAACAGTATGACCTTCAATAGTGCTGTTGATAAAGCTTTTGAAAATTGCTGAAATGCACATATGCAAATAACTACCAACTCTTAAATATATTCTTTGTTATCCATATTTGGTACTGGGATGTAGTGAAGACATCGGGTGCAGTGATGACAGTCCCGCAGATACCGACAGTGATTCAGAAACAGCCATCAGCTTGTATACCGGTATTCCACGCGGCAGTTATTGGCTCTGTGACGACAACGGAGTCTGCGTTACGTCAAAAATAACGAAGGCACGTGAAATTTTATCATACAAGATGCTCGAACATATCTAATTAACCCGGTTATCAAAATCTCATTATCCGCCACTAAACCTCACATATTGAGTAATGGTGATATATGAAATGTAAAACGCCAATGTCAGGCAATAACCAGTTTCGATTACCTGACGTAACTGATTCCGGGGTAAATGGCATAAATATATGAGTGAATCAGTGATGACCAGTGATTCGCCAAAAGGGTAGGCATGTCGTGCCCTACCACTCACAAATGTACATAAAGAGTTACCCGTGAAGATCCGGGTTAGAATATTGATCTTCAGTAACCCATGCTTGTCGTAAGAGGCGACTAACGGGATCGGGTGGTCAGGCTCGCTGACTTGGTTGGCACATGTCATCGGTTCCTCATTGCGCAGATCGATGCTCATGCTGTTGATCACTGGACTCGATTATTTACAGACCGCCGCCATATAGCTGGAATATTGCTGAGTGCGGCGTAAACCTAAACTCACTCACTCACATAAAGAATATGTGTTTGTTGCCTAACGCCACACAGCAGTAGTTCTGCCAGGCGACGACGGGGGTCTGTATTGGAGTCTGCTGTTGTCATGCTGATAAAATAGGTGAGGTGAGGTGAAATAGGGTTTAACGTCGTTCTTGAGAACATTTCGCTCATATGACGACGTGCATGCGTCTGTAAGTGTGGCTGCTTGTACTAGCCCAGACTTAAGCTGGTTTTATAGTGTTAGCTTACTGATATACCAAACCGCAGTTTAGCATGAATACCCCACTCAGACACGTTATACTGACCAGTCCTTGTTGTACCCATTAACGCTGCGGGAGAAGTACCAACAAGTACCATGTTTTAACGTCTTTTGGTATGGCGCTGACGGGGATCGAACCCGCAACCTTCCGCTCCCCGGGCGGACACTCTAACCACTACACAGGAAACAAACTTACCCTAAAGTTGTAAGAATAATTTAGTTACCGATGACGCAGCGCAATATGTGCGAGTCGCTCGCCTCCTTCTGTCTCCTTATTAAACACCCCAAACCATTTGTCTGTGGTGACGTCACTTTCAGGAAACGTTACGTCTGTAACGTTAGTTAGTTAGGTCAATTTGGTTGCAGCAACACGGGAGCAGCCAAACGTTCCATCTATGTGGGCATGGGTGGCTCGCATCTGTATCATACCCGGGTCCGCGCGTTTCCCGGGTATCAGTCGAGGCATTTCAGTGCTTTTGTGCTTGTCTGCCATGCAGTCCTTATAATGCATATTTCCTTTTTCAAGTGTAGATTCGGCTTCCCAAGTTGGGTTTTCAGTTTTACACACAAAAATACGTGCAGTGGAAGTGAATCACTTTCTGAATAGAGCATTTATGTGTTTGGATGATGTTTTTTGCAGTGATTTAGTTTGAACTTGTGTTCAAATTGTTTCACTTTTATAGTGTTAAAGGTTCCTTTTGCCATCGGTGTATTAAGTTATCTTTTGGACCTCACACATTTATCTGCTCACTTCACAGTCTAATAAACTTCACATTCAAGTTTTCCTGCTCTCTAAAAAGCTACAGTTAGGATTCTGTTCATTACTGAAAATGTGACGGAATTAGGCCACTTGAATTCAACATGGATTGCTGTATTTTATGACAAGTATGTGTACAGTCTGAAAAAATCTATCAACATCCTGATATGAATTCTCGGTGCAGATCTCATCAAAACTCTAAAATTGCAAAAGGCACAAACACATTTCTTGTCAAATCACAATTATTATAAAAATGTTCTGTTATTTCCAATGTGTTTTGTTAACACGGAAAGTATTACTGGTGAAAACAGGCCGATAATTGCCTTGAGTGGTTAGCACGCTGATCAGTGGATGAAACTCCTGCAGATATTCCTGGACTCTTTGAACTTCTAAAAACTAATTAAATCGATATCTCACAGGTAAAAACATTTCAAAGGGATGGAGAAGATCTTGTGCCCAAAGACGCATGAAAACAAACCCTTCCATCGTTCATATTCTTAGCTTAGTCGAATATGTTCGAATGTGTCTTGATAAGCCACTTCTAGTATTTGTCCGTTTGATAGCTACACTTTCAGACGAATGCGAATTAAGTAAGACTGTTCTCAGCTTATTGAAACAAGCCCTGCTTTCGCTCACAAAATTATAAGGTTCAGTGAAATAGTATGGTTGAATTTAACACTGTGACGTCATGTCGGTTTTGCAAAAAGAATTATTACACGTGTATTTTATGACTTCTTTGATGGGCATTTTAGAAGTTGAGTTGATGAAGAATAATGACACTTATTATGCATATACAACTTCTTTTATTCTGTGGAGGCGACGTTTCGACATAGATTCTAATGTCGTTGTCAAGCAAGTGATGACAACGACTTTAGAATCTATGTCGAAACGTCGCCTCCACAGAATAAAAGAAGTTGTATATCCATAATAATTGTCATTATTCTTCACGTATACCTTATGTTTTTTGAAAAGTTGGAATAAAACTAGCTTGTAACTTGAGTCTATCTGTCGTTTTTATTTTACGGAACAAGAATCAGCATCTATAGTGACTATGGTTTTACGCCTCTTTTAGATATTCCAGCAATACCATGACGAGAGACACCAGAAATAGGTTTCAGTCATTGCAATCATGTAGGGAATCAAACCCAGGTCTTCGGCGTGACGATACTTAATGGCACTGTGCCAGTCATTAAAGTCTTGGACCCAAAATCATAAGCTAATTCAAGGAATAAGATCACTATCTGGATATGCAGGCAATTGCTGGGTACTACTCCTTCGGAAGACTGTGGACAAACTATGGAACATATTAAATCTTCACACATAGCCTCAGTTAATGTTCATAATATCAAAACTAGCATTAGCACATGTGACACCATGACAACATATATAACCTTAAGGTGGACCCGTGAAGGTCCGGGTTATAATATTGATCTTCAGTAACCCATGCTTGTCGTAAGAGGCGACTAACGGGATCGGGTGGTCAGGCTCGCTGACTTGGTTGACACATGTCATCGGTTCCCAAATGTGCAGAACGATGCTCATGCTGTTGATCACTGGATTGTCTGGTCCACTCGATTATTTACAGACCGCCGCCATATAGCTGGAATATTGCTGAGTGCGGTGTAAAACTAAACTCACCCACTCACTTAAGATGTCATTGCTACTTTTATCAGCACAGGAATAATATGTGACGCCGTATATGTGGAAGATCGGTTGAAACTCAGATTGTGTCAGACTGAGAGAATATCAAAGCTTGATCTACAGGTATAATGAAATCAGCATTAATTTATCCCCATTTAAGATATTGCATCCAGTACTCCCTTACGTTAACATCCGGGCCCATCACATTCGGAGAATGTTCTTAATGTGACAGATATGCTTTTGATTATGACAGACATGTACTTTTATACTGTGAGTATGGTATCAATAATCCACATTAGTTCTTCTGTACCCTCATTGAAACATTGAAACTGGACTGTAAATGAACACTCTCTAACTCTGTTGTATGGCAATAGCTCTCATTTGTGCCCACAGATGCTGCAGACTACATATGTATACAGCTTACTCATAGTACACCTTTTCATATTTATGTACATCATGTATTTGCTCTGAGTAGCATCAGACATGTTGCTAATCTTCGGATGTAAATTCTGAAGGAAATTGCTTATGGTAATATTCCACCAATATCACGGCAGGGGACAGCATAAATAGGCTTCGCACACTGACGTGTCCATGTGGGGAATCCAACCCTGGTATTTGGCTTGACGAGCGATGGCGTTAACCGTTAGTCTACTCTGCCGACCCTTTTGGTTAAAAAGCCCTGGTGTGTTTTGAAATTTGATGCAGTCCAAAGATTAGATACATGTAATTTTATTTTGGGACCGAGCGCTTTGGAAACGGTGCTCTCCTGGAACGCGTAATAACACATGGGAACTAAGGTCAGTTATCTTAGAACATTCCGGGAAGGGGCTACAGGTTGTTATGAATATGACCCGTATAAGTATATTTTAGTCGTTCCCTTGTTGCATTAACGGTCCAAGATAGATATAGATAGATTCTTCAGTGTCATAAAAGAAATTTGAATTTTCCGAGGAAAGTATTGTTCATCAAAAGGAAAACGGTTTCGTCTTTTGAAGTGGTCATTCTACACAGCTCCGAAATATTATATTATTATATTATTGTTATTAAATGCCACATAGCACCCTATTTGAACTACTTCTAGATCACTCCAAGGCGCTTTCCTTTGATCAGTGGATGTCTATCTCAAAGGGTACATTGTATTATCAATCTCAACTCCATGGGGAACATACAACTCTTGCAACCACTGGGCGCACCGAGTTAATGTGCCTTTCCCATCCTTACGAGGTAACCATTCACAGCTGGGTGGACTGTGACACATAGTCACAGCACGTTGGTTTACTGCACGTTGCTGTACCCGCAACTAGGTGTTTGCACGTATTCATTTTCCCATCATCTGGTCAGTTAGTGGGTTCTTGCACAGGGTTGTATACTGTACACTAGGGGTTGTGACAACACTGAAGGAGTCTGCACAAAAGGTGATTCCAAGGTTTTTACACCCGGTCATAGGTGGGCTCGATCCCGGCTACTCAAGCTCACTGGATTACTAGTCTGGACAGCTCGCTCAGCGCGTCCCGAATCGCAATGTTATACAGACGGAAGGGGTGTTAGAAATGTACACACTAGTTTAACGTGGACGAGGCCACAATAATGCACGTCCACTTATGCCAGCATCTTGAGTGGTTGTGATTCGGGTCAGCCTCCTCATTGCATCCAGGTGTCCCCGACCTCTGGAATCTTCCGTGCGGTACCCCAACTCTTTATTCATCACTAGAAACCTTGTGAGTTGCACTATCAAGCTGCTGATGGCTCAAGATAGATGATTGTTGTCTTCCGGTACGAACACCATCTCACATTCCATGTCCAATACCTCCATCGACTGCGACTGCTCTGCCCGCTGAGACCAAGTACATTGTATCCTCTAACACGAACGTGGGTGACCATTAAAACGCATTGCTGTATTTTTTAATTGATTACGTTTTAGAGGGGACTGGGGGTCTATCCCCTTGATCTTTACATCTTAACAAGACATGTTTAATTGGTATGGACAAAAAGCAACTTTGTGTTCATTTAAATTTTGGTCCGATCGTCTGAATCCACCGATCGATGGCAGGCAACAAAAACGATGCTCTAACCGTTAATTACGTGTTTTATCAGCTATGACAGGCAGCTCTTGTACTCTGTTTATCAATGTCGTGGATGTCAGGTGTACTACACACAGTGCACGGATGCTCCACACACGTCTAGCGCTGCATCAACTGCAATTTCTATATTTATCATCACCAGTCTAGAAACACTCCTACTTCATTTTTATCGTTATGAAAAAAGCGCCCTCTCCAATCAAAAGATGAAATTGTTACGATGGTGTTCCTAATTCGACGCCATTTTAAATACATTCATTTTGTGGCGTCTGCTTCCAACGAAACAAAGCGTAAGTGCAGGTAATTAGGCTGTCAAACCCAATCACCGTTCTGATCAATCCGCGGATCAGTCGGTATCACAGTTCCGAAAAAAACATGCGCTGTACCGTCAACATTACTGGTACAGAAGAATTTGTGGGATATTGGTTATACACCGACTGCTATGAAGATATGGATCTGAGACAGAAAGGACTTTTTACATAGATTGCCTTGTCAAGCAACCAGACCAATAATGGACTCAATTCTTCAGGAACTGATTTGTTTTCATTCAAACGGATACTGTCGTCTTGCAGATACTCTCGGCTGCGATCTGGACCTCAGCATCCACAGATAAAGGTGGTCGTTCTGTTCAATATACAGTCCGCTTGAAAAGGAAAACTGCATAATAACCACCTGATAAAATGTGTTAAATTGGTTTGATCATATTTGAAAAGCATTTACGCGATGGAAAACTCCGTCTAAGTTCAAACGGAAGCTATTTTACGAGAAACTGGAGGGAAATTATGTGTCAATAGGCATCTTATGATCGTTAATATAAAACAACGCGTGTGACTCAGCCCCGATTGATTAATGAATAGATCTAACCTGATCACTATAGGCATGTGATTCAGCCAGTGTGCATGGAGATGGACAACACGGCATTGCACTACTGGAGTGTTTCCAAACTCTCCCTAAGACTCATCAGAGTACGCCAACGTGACTCACGCGTGGACCTACGTGGTCAACAACACGCCGATAATGAACTTGAATATAGTTGAGTTAAGTTCAATAGAAACAATATGGGTCATGACTTTCTGAATGCTCAATGCTCTTACTTCACTGTCCCGGAGCAGAAAGTTTCAATTCTACTAAACTCCAAGCAGTTTTTAAAAATAATCCCAGGACGTCTTTGCACGGCATTTAGAAGGTATGGATGTCAGCTTCTTTGTTTGGAGGAACACGACGCCTCAGGGTGAGAGGTTGACATCCATGAACGGATCCTTCCTGCTTTCCACACATGTACCAAAGTGTCATGTGAAGAGAAAAACCATCTGTTTTGAAACAACAAAAATACAGTGCATGATATGATAGTTTCGGCGGCCATTGGGGCACGCGATCAAATGCCACTGGTTATTACAAGCCACAATCAACATATACTATTCACACTTTGCTAAGGATCAAATCATGGATTCAACAGAAAACTATGATGTGGGGTCAAATTTGGTTTAAATACCTAAGCTTATTGTAAGCATGGATCCTAGGTTTCAGTATGTCATTTCATCTTGCGGATCCCATACCTGCTATTGACAGGTGTTGTGTACTTGTCAATGACTTGTCCCATGATTTCCAAAATGGTTCATTGGTGCCATGAAAACCATTTTTATGGTTACACATGTATCAAGTGCATAAGGTTAGATTAAAGTGTTTGTTTGCCTAAAGAGGGGTTACCAAATTAATATCTATCCAGTTTTAAATGGATACAATTTCAAATGATAAATCTACGTTTAAGTAAATTGTGAATTTTTGTGATCCTTAACAAAGTGGGAGTAGTATAGTACATCAGAGAGACACAGTGAGATAACTTGCACACTTCCAAACACTTGACGTCCATCTGACTCCAGAACTAAATAAATTCGTTACAAAAAGGCGGGAATAGTGTTATTTACTAATCCACGGATTGCAAGCACCAAAGAGTTCTGTGGTTTTCCCATTAAAAGCCCATGATATAGTCCACGTATATACAGATAGCTTGGTGTGGAGATATTGGTGTTCGCTGATCTGAAGACTGTGTGAGGTACCTTCAATTCCAGGAATCCAGATAAAGCTTACATCGGTATCCATGTTCAGCAGTACAAAACCTAGCCAACAAAGTAGTTACTGGTAATGTGGCTAGTGAGATGTGTCCGGAACAGAACGAATTCAGTCCGCCGTATTGTATAAATGACAGTGGTTATTGCGAAAACACCAAACTAGATCAGTAAAAATAATGTTTATCATATATCCCGTTCTTCGTGATTAACCCCACAATGTCTCTCTGCACATCGCCCCACGACCGATGCTACTCACCACTTATAGAATAATACAACCAATCTCCCATTCGGTTCATGTATCTGTCCACTCGTAATCATGTATAAAAGGTTCAGACAGATTCTCTTTACCAATTATCTTTTGTTATCATTTAATACATCACTAAATCACTGCATATTATCTGTTGCCGCTGTTGTCTCACATAAAAGTCCATGCTTTGATTATGTGTGTAGACACACAAAGCCACGAACACAAACACACATGCACACACACATACTAATGGGCTGAATATATGAATAAATACATAATCAGTCGTCATCAATACAAATGCCATACATTTACTTATATCGCAGATAATGTCTAAATGATAGTCTATGATACCAGACCGTAGCCCAGGCCATCAGAAAGCTAGATTTATCAGTACATTTAGCTGCGATGTAGGGGTATCACTAACCATATCTGTGGGTTTGTGTCTAGAGACCAGTCAGATCCACACTCACTTGGTTCACATTTATAATGCACGTGATATTGTGTTTCAATTCTCGGACATTTACATTTACACATTTACTGTTACTGTCTTCCATCCTGCGTTTACTATTTATACAGAATGCTTAAGTAAAGAGAATTGATGTTTATCCATATATCTGTAAGTACATCTTACGTTGCTTGCAGATCTATGTACTTAACCTTTAAAGCTGTCTACGTTTTCTTCATAACAACCCGTGTAAACAGGTTAATTATATTTATCTAATGTACATTAATATACAGACTTAGAGTTTATTTACCCCAATCTACAGTATAAGGAGTAAGAGATCTTTCAGATGACTCTCCATGAAACCAAACAACCTGCAGTAGTCTACTTATCGCTACTTAATGTGTTCTTCAATCAGGCTGATGAATAAATCGATGTGCCTCTCCGGCTTTGAGCCACTCAGCCTTACCAGATATACATATTAAGTAATAATGATATAACTTTTATTTGGACCTCAGACATTTATCTGCTCAGTTCACAGTCTAATCAGATTATATCAACATCGCTGTTTTCCAGCTTCGTAAAAAGCTGCAGAAAGAAAACTGTTCATTCCTCAAATTATGTCGGCACTAGGCCACATCAATTCAACGTTGATTGCTGAATTTTATTACAAGTATGTGTACAGTCTGAAAAAAATATCTACCTCGTGGTACAAATTCTCAGTACATCTCTGATGAAAACTAAAATTGCTAAACGCACAAACACATTTCTTGTCAAATCATAACTTTCCATGAAAATGATTTGTTTTTCCAATGTGTTCTGTTAACACGGAAAGTAATAGCAGTGAAGGCAGAGCAATCATTGCCTTGAGTAGTTAGCACGCTGATCAGTGGATGAAACTCCTGGAGATATTCCTAGACTCTTTGAACTTCTAAAAACTAATGTAATCGATGTCTCACAGGTAAAAACATTTCAAAGCGATGTAAAAGATACTGTGCCCAAAGCTGCATGAAAACAAAACCCTCCATTATTCCTATTCTAGAATTAGTCGAATATGTTCACAAGTCATTTCTGGACTTTTACTCTATGGGATGGGAATTACACAATGGCATTTTAAATAAATGGGCCGAAAGGGTAGGAGAAGCTGGCGTATGTCCTTCAGAGTGGATTAAGCTAGTGCGTGATGCTGTCATCGGAAGAATGCACAAACTGAAAGAAAGGAAACAGAAATCTATTCCGTTCCATCCGCCTGTCATTTATAGTCTGGCTGCCCCACATGGAAAGTTTGAAGTTGTTCAAACTGGCAAAGTCTCAAATGACATAACCATTTTATTTATGTATATGAATATAATGTATACCACTACGTTTTTAGGTCATATATATATATGTATATAAATGCCACATATACAGGTCAGTCTGATAACTGAAGAAGAAATTTGCCAAAACTATTCATCACTGCTATCGACGTTTGACTCTAAAACACGAAACCTTGCTCAATAAAATCCGTTCAAAGAGAGACATATTGCTGTCTCCAGCGATTATACCATCAAATGAATGTCTCAAAGGTTAACCACGATGCTTGTTGAATTTCGTTACTTTCACAGACAGTAACCGATATTAGTAGAATCAATACTGGGACGTTTTCAAAACGTCAAAAGATTGATTATATAAAATTTCAATTCTTCAACTTTGCTGAAACATGCGATTCTTCAACTTTGCACACCACTATCTCACATGACAAACTGAAAGGGAAAAGTCAATCCTTAAACTAAAAAATGAACATTTGTAAATAACATGGGGGGTGGCATAATTGGGGGTCTATCTACAAAAGTTAAGGACTGTTTAAAATACAATAAAATGTCTTTTGAGGTTTACTGAGAAAACAATTTGCTATCAGCTGGACTTCTTCATGGATAACCTTTATGTACAATTTGGTGGTAAACGTTTTGACAGGAAGTAGGCACCTCCCTGGGCAGCAATTGGGTATCTCTATGAAAAATTTGGCCGAAACGTTTGACTTAAGCTTCAGATATATTGATGATCTATTACAGTGAAATAGCCAATTGCCTTACACTGATTTACAAACCTGAACTTGAAATAATGGGGACCAATAGGAACAATGTTCATATTTAGATGTATGCACGAAGATGCAGAGTGACAAAAACGGTATGACAAGATGGATGACTACCACTTTTCAACAGTTAACTTTCCCATTATGTCGAGATATACTCCAATATGTCAAGCCTTTGGTGTTTACATTTCACAACATTTCATGTACAATCGAACATGCTCTTTTCATCAAGACTCTTGCTCAGAAGTTGGTCGATCAAGGTTGCAACTTTTGAGGCCTCAGTAAATGTTTTACACCTGTATGGTACACATGTGGAGGAAACTTCCAAATTTGAAACAAATCGCCGTCTGATGCAATTCCCTATTTTGACTTTTACCCTACATTCCCGCAGAGACCTATTCAGGTGAACCATTGGCAGGCCTTGGATTTGTTTATGACAGATGTCATCACTTTGGCAAATACTCTCATCTTTTCGCAAACACATGTTATCATCACTATTTGAAATTGATTCATAAACCCACAATGCAGACTGAATTGCACAATCGACTCTGGTTGAGCTAATAGTTCTTGTATATGTGGAAAGGGTTTTGCTACTTATATTATTATGGTAACCTGAATGTAAGCACCAAGAGGTTTTTAATAATATGGTGGAAGTTGTATAATTATGCACTGTTGTTAGTGATGAGACGCTGGAAGGCGGCTGGTGCGTTCTGTCCCCCAAATGACATATTTGTTTTGATAAATGTCGCCTGGAGTCACAAAACTTGAGACCTGTTTCGCGGCTCAGCTCGTGGAATCTGCCAATGCCACTCCTATGGGTCAAACTTTCGTGGCTCGAAGAATTCTGTAGAGAAGATCATCGACGCTTAGTATTGGATAGAAGAGAAAGTTTGCTTAAACAATGTTGAGCCGTGTTCAGCATTTTAACAACCTTCAGGATTCTGCATAAGAATGGATGATGACATTCAGTCACTATGACTTGTCTGTATTCACCTGATGGTATTTCACAGGCACAGCATCACCTGCATCTGCATCATGACATGAGAAATCCCCGGTCTCTGTTGATTGAATGTTTGTGTTGGCGGATTTGAACTGCTTCTGCCAGTTATATTTAGGTGAGATCATTGACGTTTTTTTGCATAATATTTCTACATTGTGGTTAGAACAGTTGACGGTGTTGCCTGAGATGGCTGATTTTCGGGCTGATTTGATGGTTGATTAAGTGTTCTTTGATCTGTTTTAGGGTTCAAAAGAAATCAAGAAATCCACCTCATGGCGGACTACCTCCTGAAAGATCAGATCATTAATGACCAGTAATATTCTGTTCTTCTAAGGACAAATCTTTGTTGCTCTAGCAACAATTAATGACTGTGGTTTCACAGTTACCTTCAAATTTGCAAATGCTAAAGGACCTAGCTCAGTTAAATATTCTACTGAATTTGACATTCAACAGAAAGAAGAAACACCGACCCAGTTGCATTAAATATAGAAGGACACTGCAAATGAATATCTTGACTATCCTCAGAAACAGTCCTATGAAGAAAGTCTTATCCAAAGGGTATATGCCTCCAACTCCAGTGCAATCCCGGCAGACATAATCTCTGTCAGACGTGTTATCCAATACACATAACGAATGCCATACTAGTGCAGGTGGACGTTATGTATTGGACCAGATGTTATGGTTGGAGTTCAATAGGTAAGGTCGAATTGCACCAGTATGGCTGTCTATATTTATTACATCCCCTTTTCAAAACGCAGAATGTTTAAATCATACTCTGATCGTCACTATGGAATCTTCTTCGCCTTACACTGATGGGTAGCGCCATTTTGGTTAGTCAAAAACATGGAGTGTGTAAAAGGAGGTGAGAGTACATGTTGCAAGTGTTCCTTAATGAAACTTAGACATGTTTCTCAATTCATAATTCATTTTTATGATATGAAATTCAAATATTATGGGGAAATATACGTCCTTTCAATGAACTCAACATGTCCAGAATGTGTATGAGTGGAGTATTGGGCATTGACTGATCATCTCCACCAACTAGCCTATACCCCATACCATTAGGGCAGAATTTTCACTTTTTGTGTTTCTCATCGCTCGACCGACGCTAATTTTATTGCCGACCAAAAATAAAATAAAACTTTTTTTTCATTCCTACACCGCCGACTCGAACCTAGAACGTACCGACTCGTCATATAAAGTGTTATGACCCTTGACAACAGACCGACCACGATGTCTGCTACTCGCATAGCAGACGAAAACGAAAACAAACATCTGGTCTAGTTTGAAGTATTACCTTCATATCCCTTTTAAAGTGGGAGTAGTGTCATCTTAATTAGAAATGTACACACATGTTCAATCATGTATATCATTGAACTGTTTGACTGTGTGAGCGGAATATAACAGGGTTGCCAACTATCACCACTGCTATTTCCATTGTATGTTAATGATATTACTGAATTTCTTGGTGTTGATGAAGAAAGATCGATTGGCATTGGTGTCTGGCGACTTTTCATGTTACTCTTCGCGGCTGATATGTTACTGTTTGATAGCACTGTCCGAGGTTTACAGAAAAGATTGAATAA
The DNA here is from genome assembly GCF_003918875.1 of Haliotis rubra. Classification (NCBI taxonomy): domain Eukaryota; kingdom Metazoa; phylum Mollusca; class Gastropoda; order Lepetellida; family Haliotidae; genus Haliotis; species Haliotis rubra. The sequence goes on along the minus strand of NW_025765570.1, from coordinate 1,749,610 downwards.
TCTACCGATATATTGTAAAAGTTGTCTTTAACCGTCAATATTAGTAAAAACTAAATGTATGGTTTTCAGGAAAGGTGGTAGATTAAAGAAATACAAAGGTATTATTTTAATGACACCCAACTAGAAATTGTGTCTTCTTGCAAATACTTGAGTCTTCATTTCTCATGCAGTGGGCCATGGCATATAACACACAAAAAACTTTGTCATATCCAGAAAGTGTTAAATATTTTACGTTCCCAGCTATCAAATTTCAGAAAATTAACACTATCTGTTCTTCTCAACATCTTTGACCACAGAGTATTCCTAACTTGCGGCTCAGAAATATGGGGCTTTCATCCCTCACTGGATGCAGACAGAGTATGCAATAATTTCTTAAAGCAATATTTTTTTCTTGGTTGAAATGCACCGAACTTTATGGATGTTTATCTTTCAAAACTAGATAATATACAACAATTGTAACGTATTGGACACGGTTATTGTACCAAAAGGATAATGGAATATTATACCACATATACCGTTATCAATATAAATTAGCAGCATTCGGTAGACAATGTTGGTGTTAGTTATGTGTGGCACAATCATGATGTAAGTTGTATAAATAAGTTCTTATTTGATTTTAAACAAAGGTATAGATCAACATACATGGTTTGAATTAATATGTTCGTTTCTTAAAGGTATTGTATATCAATCTCTAAAGAAGGAATAATGTTGTGAAGAATATTTGTCAGTTGTGAATGTTACTTCATATAGAATAGCCCTTACTAAATTTAGATGTTCAAATCACAGATTAACGATAGAGGAAAATAGAAAACTTCATATTGCTAAGATCACCGATTTTGTCATCTATGCATTGTGTCCTGTATTGAAACAGAGTACCATTTCTGCTTAATAAGTCCTTTTTGGTCAGAATTGAGAAAATTGTTACCAGAATATTATATTGTAAATCCAACAAATCCTACATTTTATCAGTTATTGTTATCCAAAACCCAAATGTTATTAATTATCTAGCAAAGTATGTATTTCTTGGCTTGAAAGAAAAGAAATATGCAGTTGTAATTGTAAAGACGAATATGCATGGTATCCTGTAAACATGCTCTCTCTCTCTCTCTCTCTCTCTCTCTCTCTCTCTCTCTCTCTCTCTCTCTCTCTCTCTCTCTCTCTCTCTCTCTTTCTCTCTCTCTGAAACTTTTGTCTTTATTAAGTCAGGTCTTTTTTAGTCTTCCCCGACCGACCGAACCATGTTCAGAATTTGGTGGTTACGTGAAACGCATTTAAAAAATTATGTCCTTATCGCGTATTGCACTTGCAATAGATCTTCTTCAAACCCCTAACTCAGGCAGTTTGGAAATCATTGATTATCTCCCTTGTATTTACGGCTCTATTGCGCACTACTTCTGCACAGAACATTAACAATGCATCGTATGTTATTCAGGCAGCTAGCGAAGCATTGAGACAACCTTCAAATCGTACCATTTATTTTCAGATTCCAGCAGCCAGCTTGGATCATGAAAACCTCGCCACGTGATAAGGCTAGAACAATGAAATGTTGAAATGGAAACGAAACGAAAAACTTATATTAATTCCTTTTTGCAAACTTGCTTTGCATTTTTGTTGGATCTGTTTTTATGTATTTCCGATCATCTATAACCGGCTCTGGTGGGTAGAAACAATGTCCAACACAGTTTACCTGGAGTGAGTTGTTATTTGGCTTGTTTGTGGAAGAGGAAATATCATCCAGTAATGCTAACAAAAACAGTAACATGAGATAACATCAAGAAAACTCCGCACTCCTTGCGCATACAAGAACATATTTACACAAAAACATCCCAGTCAATAATGTATGAAATCATTGTCGTAATTATCACAGCATCAAATTAACTATACATCAAGGGCGATAACGCGACAAAACCTCAACAAAAATGGTGCTTACTGACATTCAAATTCTGCCTTATGATGCGCTGTGTTGGTTCTGTTATTACCATGTCTATTACAAAGATCACCTGAAAATATTTATTAGGAACATATTTCTCTTGACCTTTTCCTTTTCATCCCTCAATTCGTCCAAAAGGAATTAAATTACGACTGTGACTTCTTCAAATCTCACTTCCATCACTGTTGCTTACTCAATCCCCTCAGCGCACATCACAATGACAATCTCACCAACTGCAAACATTCTGGAGACACTATACAGTTGTACTCCCTTGATACCACAATATAGATCTATGTCACCTTCTGCATACTTCTGTAACCTTCTGTTATTATACGTTTCCATATGCATTAAGTATTCAGTGTTTTGTTTTCTTTTACAGCACTTCACTTGATTTAATACAGGAGTCATGTCATTTTATATATCTTTTTGATTTCTAAATAACAATCAGTTATAATTGTACTCAACTCATGGTTACATTGCTTCCCTTTCACTCATCGTATGTATAAGATCATCGAGCGGGGTACATTTGATGCTCTGTATCAGTGTAAACTTGCTACGTTTGTAATTTAGGCGTGGTTGTATATCTCATCGATAAATACAGAACAGAATTAGTGTACTAATTGTATGAAAACGAAAACCAGTATGTTTCTTTTTCTGGAGTATTGTTCGGCAAATCACTCTTCATCAAACAGAGAACGGTATCCTCATCGTATGCAACGTGGAGTTGAGTTGAGTTGGGCTTTACGTCACATCGCAATATCATACAGTTGGAGTGAAATCAACCACCTTTATTTCATACATTGGTGTTCGAGAAGTATTAGCAATGGGCTTTCGTGAAGGGTGCAATGACATACGTCAACTTATGACGTCATCAGGTTGAAAACACAGGGTGGCGTCGAACCCTAACGCCGTCTTTATCAAATGTAGCCTTGGTTGTGACCTTTTTGATTGTGATCTTTCTTTCCTGGTTGGTGGCTCCAGATAGTTTACTGTTCCGGTACGAGCACCATCAATACCTCCATCAGACTGTGATTGCACTGACCGCTGAGGCCAAGAACATTGTGACCTCCGACTCAAACGTGGGTGACCATCCAGTTCCGTCTTTTTTAATTGACCATAATTTAAAATGGGTAGGGACTCTATCGCCTTGATCTTTACATGTTTAGAAGACATGTTTAATTTGCTATGGCCTATCATCTGAATCCACCGATCGATGGCAGGCAACAAAAACGATGCTCTAACCGTTAATTACGTGTTTTATCAGCTATGACAGGCAGCTCTTGTACTCTGTTTATCAATGTCGTGGATGTCAGGTGTACTACACACAGTGCACGGATGCTCCACACACGTCTAGCGCTGCATCAACTGCAATTTCTATATTTATCATCACCAGTCTAGAAACACTCCTACTTCATTTTTATCGTTATGAAAAAAGCGCCCTCTCCAATCAAAAGATGAAATTGTTACGATGGTGTTCCTAATTCGACGCCATTTTAAATACATTCATTTTGTGGCGTCTGCTTCCAACGAAACAAAGCGTAAGTGCAGGTAATTAGGCTGTCAAACCCAATCACCGTTCTGATCAATCCGCGGATCAGTCGGTATCACAGTTCCGAAAAAAACATGCGCTGTACCGTCAACATTACTGGTACAGAAGAATTTGTGGGATATTGGTTATACACCGACTGCTATGAAGATATGGATCTGAGACAGAAAGGACTTTTTACATAGATTGGCTTGTCAAGCAACCAGACCAATAATGGACTCAATTCTTCAGGAACTGATTTGTTTTCATTCAAACGGATACTGTCGTCTTGCAGATACTCTCGGCTGCGATCTGGACCTCAGCATCCACAGATAAAGGTGGTCGTTCTGTTCAATATACAGTCCGCTTGAAAAGGAAAACTGCATAATAACCACCTGATAAAATGTGTTAAATTGGTTTGATCATATTTGAAAAGCATTTACGCGAGGGAAAACTCCGTCTAAGTTCAAACGGAAGCTATTTTACGAGAAACTGGAGGGAAATTATGTGTCAATAGGCATCTTTTGATCGTTAATATAAAACAACGCGTGTGACTCAGCCCCGATTGATTAATGAATAGATCTAACCTGATCACTATAGGCATGTGATTCAGCCAGTGTGCACGGAGATGGACAACACGGCATTGCACTACTGGAGTGTTTCCAAACTCTCCACAAGACTCATCAGAGGACGCCAACGTGACTCACGCGTGGACCTACGTGGTCAACAACACGCCGATGAATGAACTTGACTAAAACTGTTGAAGGATCAGAATATGACGTGTTGATCTTAACGAGATTCCATGCTGCGTTTATTGTTTGCAATAGAAAATGATCAATCATGATGCAAGGTCATGACTTACATTGATTTTTTATAGCACGTGACAATATAGACATTGTGCAGATATAGTCAGTTGACGTAATGGAGTATGCTTCAGAGATGGGGTTGAGATAGACCTTGAATTAATGGCGCTATTTATAGACATTCGTTAAAATTAGACTGTGATTTCATGACACACTCCACATACATTGGGTATAAATAGACCTTGATCTAGGCTGGACCTTTACACAGCAATACAGGGAGATATTGAAGGGCATCAATTTAATTTACACAACGGTGTATCACAGGTCCTGAAACAAATCTCTTCACGGTGGAGTGACCTCTTCCCCGGTCAGTCTTGATATTCCCTGTGGGACCCACAGCTAGCCAGCTTCCTCTGACGTCCGTGCGTCGTGTGTAAGAACTTTGGTACTTCCAGGTGTAAGTATTGCCAGGAATGACTTGACCGTTCGGGTCTCACAGTTACTGGGCGTTCAGGTCGACTTTCGCTAGTAAAGGGTGAGTTTGATCTTGTACTTTAGGTGTTACTGAGCTAAACCTATTGGCAAGGGTGCATTATTTTATAGTCCTTGTTTCTAATAATCGACTGGAAGCCAATTTCCTGGCATTGCCTAGTCAAGTACCTTTACATTGTCATGAGTCAATGAACACGTTTGTCAAGGACTTGTATATTCTAGAAGTATAGAATTTCCTTGTTCAGTGCAAGCGACTTTATTCTTTCTTTAGGCTTTTACTCGTGTCCGTTCAATCTTAATTTTCCAAGAGATATATTTCAGAGGGAAGCCCACAACGCTCGTTTAACCAAGCTACGAATACATACATATATACAAATATTTGTAAAGCGCTTTTTATCAATGTAATTGCTCAAAAGCGCTATCTGAGTCCACTTTATCCATGTGCAGAGGTGAATAGGTGCGTCTTGAGTCCACTTTTAAAATTTGACAGTTCTGTTTCGGAACGAAGGATGGATGGTAAATTGTTCCAGAGGAAGGGTCCTGCTCTAGAGAAAGACCTGTCCCCATATGACTTAGTTCTAGTTTGTGGTATTTCAAGGAGAGACTGGTCCCTTGAGCGGAGTGATCTAGTTGGGTGATATGGTGTAAGGAGATCCGAGAGGTATTTTGGAGCTAGACCGTTTAGACACTTGAAAACAAGGAGCAGGATTTTGTAGTCGATTCTGAAACGAAATGAAGCTAGCTAACCAATCCGAGTTTTCAATTGATAATTCCCACGAGTACTGGTCACATCCGACCTAATTGGAGTAATGGTACCTGGTATCGCCTGTCTGTAGTTACAGTTAGCTGCAGAAAATACAGCATATTGTTATTTAATGCCACCCTGATCCCAGGAACACCAATGGCAGTTGGACATACGCGGGAGACATATGGCTGCATATGTTTATATATACAGGCTGACTACATAAATTTATTTTTTGAAATTCTAAGTGCTTAGTACAACGGAACAAACATACTATGTAAACGATTAAGTACAAATAATAATACAATGGATGATAGAATACCTTTATCGAGACGATCAAGCACCGTCCGCTGAACATATGTCTGTTGGACACAGCAAGACAACACCCACACCTACAAATACTTAACTTACATCAGCCGCTATAACTCGAAAAACTCGTTATAAAAAATGCAGGAATACTTACTTCATCAAGGAAACCTGTATATACAAGGAAGACAATAATGACTTTAATGATGTTAATGCAAAAAGTAACTTTGTGAAAATCAAGTATTTTGAGCCACATTCGCCTTGATATAATATGTTTATAAGAGTTCTGTTATTTGCATATATCATTTGGTTTACTTATATGTAAAAATCGGCAAATTGCTACGTTTCGAAATTCAAAAAAACATTATCCTTCATGTAATTATGAATACAGAATGGAAAATACAACTAGCAAGTCAACAGACCGTTGTTTATTGATATATTAGTAAGGACATCTCATGTTGCATGCAGGTATACTCATGGTTAACCTTTAAAACTGCACATATTTTCTACGTAGCAATAGGCGAAAACACGTTAATTCTATTTATCCAATGCGTCTTGATCTTAAAGGCTTTTGAGGTATTGTGTTACAAATTTGTTCCACTTCACCTACACTGAAAACAGATCTGCGTACATAGTGTGTCGTTAATCAGCAATACACATGTTGAAACAGCGAACCTGCAGAGCACGGAGTGGGGGATATCGCTCCATAAAACCAACCAATCCAATAGAAATCTACTTTATATGAACTTAAATGTGTGTAATTATCGCTCCTTAATGTGTTTTTCAATACGGCAGATGAATGAGTCGATGTGAATGTGTTGCTGGGTATCGCCATGTGTTTCATGTTACAGGAATACCTCTACCACTGGATAGCTCACCGCATCAGGGCTAAACTGATGTTGTGCTCATCATTTGTTGTCGAGTAGGATGAACCAATGGCTGGTTTCTTCAAGGATCACCCTTTCCAACTTATACGTCTATTTTCTCTCTGAAATTCATTTTGAAATTTACAGGTAAAACTCTCTTGAGTTAGATTCGAGGACATTTTGTTTTTAGCATTACGTTGACAAGGCGACAGTAGAGTGAGGAATTACCACCACTCTTAACATGGGGGACATTTTTAACACTTCACGATATAGCTGAGAAACAGGTTTCGTCTCTAGCATATGAAATGTTGAAACAGTTGGTTGATCTGAAGGCAAACTGGTTGAAAAGATAGAAACGTATACACAAAGATGCTATGTCACGTATACACAAAGATGCAGTGTGAAGAAAAATTCAAAAAGTTATGTCAGGTTCAGAACTGATCTCGTACATACGGACATACTGGGTAACTAGATCAAGGAGTGATACATCTTGGAACAGATAGATCATGTATAGACGGACATACTGGGTAACTGGATCAAGGAGTGATACATCTTGGAACAGATAGATCATGTATAGACGGACATACTGGGTAACTGGATCAAGGAGTGATACATCTTGGAACAGATAGATCATGTATAGACGGACATACTGGGTAACTAGATCAAGGAGTGATACATCTTGGAACAGATAGATCATGTATCAGACGGACATCATACTGGGTAACTACTGATCAAGGAGTGATACATCTTGGAACAGATAGATCATGTACAGACGGACATGCTGGGTAACTGGATCAAGGAGTGATACATCTTGGAACAGATAGATCATGTACAGACATACTGGGTAACTAGATCAAGGAGTGATACATCTTGGAACAGATAGATCATGTATAGATACATACTTGGTAACTAGATCAGAGTGATACATCTTGGAACAGATAGATCATGTACAGACGGACATGCTGGGTAACTAGATCAAGGAGTGATCTTGGAACAGATAGATCATGTATAGACGGACATACTGGGTAAATAGATCAAGGAGTGATACATCTTGGAACAGATAGATCATGTACAGACGGACATACTGGGTAACTAGATCAAGGAGTGATACATCTTGGAACAGATAGATCATGTACAGACGGACATACTGGGTAACTAGATCAAGGAGTGATACATCTTGTAGATACATGTATGGACGGACATACTGGGTAACTGATCATGGAGTGATACATCTTGAACAGATAGGATCATGTATAGACGGACATACTGGGTAACTAGATCAAGGAGTGATACATCTTGGAACAGATAGATCATGTACAGACGGACATACTGGGTAAATAGATCAAGGAGTGATACATCTTGGAACAGATAGATCATGTACAGACGGACATACTGGGTAACTAGATCAAGGAGTGATACATCTTGGAACAGATAGATCATGTACAGACGGACATACTGGGTAACTAGATCAAGGAGATCATCTTGGAACAGATAGATCATGTACATCTTGAACGGACATGCTGGGTAACTAGATCAAGGAGTGATACATCTTGGAACAGATAGATCATGTATAGACGGACATACTGGGTAACTAGATCAAGGAGTGATACATCTTGGAACAGATAGATCATGTACAGACGGACATGCTGGGTAACTAGATCAAGGAGTGATACATCTTGGAACAGAACAGACGGACATAGATCATGGAGTGATACTTGGAACAGACGGACATGTACAGACGGACATAAGATCAAGGAGTGATACATCTTGGAACAGATAGATCATGTAACACATACTGAACTAGATCATACATCTTGGAACAGATAGATCATGTACAGACGGACATACTGGGTAACTAACTGGATCAAGGGAGTGATACATCTTGGAACAGATAGATCATGTACAGACGGACATACTGGGTAACTAGATCAAGGAGTGATACATCTTGGAACAGATAGATCATGTACAGACGGACATGCTGGGTAACTAGATCAAGGAGTGATACATCTTGGAACAGATAGATCATGTACAGACGGACATACTGGGTAAATAGATCAAGGAGTGATACATCTTGGAACAGATAGATCATGTATAGACGGACATACTGGGTAACTAGATCAAGGAGTGATACATCTTGGAACAGATAGATCATGTACAGACGCACATGCTGGGTAACTGGATCAAGGAGTGATACATTTTGGAACAGAATATGACAGACATATATACTTAACCAGTTGGGACGGGTGGAGACAATGGAGATAATATGCACACAGACATTACTTTGCTTGAACGTTGTACAAATTTTGGATATGATACTTTACACTCGACACAGAGTTAGCAATGCCTCCGTCTCAAGACCCACCGCCTGTCCGGTGGGCAGGTGGTCAATACAGCGCCAGGCACAATGTGTTATACACAAAAAGGTGAGAACACTAATTCAAATCACTATTGACATTCACCTCTTTCCATAAGCAATTAACCGTCGAGGTGTTTTATGAAGCTACAGAACGTGACTAGGAATACTGACAGAGCAGCAATTCCTAACCTATTACATCTTCAAATGAAACGTTTTCTTTTAATTACAACGGTGTCAACTGGTGAGGTGGTTGTCTGACGCAGCCTGTAATGGTTGTTCAACAGAATACACGTAACCTTAGCTTCTTCCTTGTGATGATGAAGTTGCCCATGTAAGTGCAAGGTCACCAGTAGAGGGTGAAGGCCATCAAAGACAAGATGCATGTTACATTTGCATGGATATATTTCGGTCTGTGGAAGCTGGAATAGGCATTGTCCTTTATCTGCCAGTGCAACTGTTTGTGGCGTAATCTTATCAACAGTATCTGGCATAATCTATGATGTAGCACAGCTGAATGACGTTTAAAAAGAGCGAAATAAGAATCCGCACGATTGAAAGAAAGTAGAAATTGAGATGACGATTGTGTCACATGCCACGGAGAAAACATTTGATATGATAATAGGATCTCCTAAGTTTGATAGTGAAAGTGATGGCTTTTCGCAACGATATGTGGTTACGGGGATGTGTATTGATTATTGCGTCAGAGGAGACACAGCGTGATTATCTGCACAACTGAAACCATTTCGGTGAGTGAGTGTGTATGTGTGCGTGTGTGCGTGCGTGTGTGTGTGTACTTGGGTAAAGGCAGCAGCAATCATTTAATAATGGAGTCCCAGAGATGAGGGCGGCGAGTACACAAAGGGCCATGACACTGTCACGGAATCACGCCAAATGTGAACCACGGCAGATATAGATGATGACAATTTTGTATGGATATACAACTTCTTTATTCTGCGAAGGGCAACGTTTCGACATAGATTCTAGGTTGTTGATTGACAATAAAAGAATAAAAGAAGTTGTATATCAATAAAAATTGTCATCATTCTTCATCAACTCAACTTCTAAAATGCCCATCAAAGGAGTCACGGCAGATATGTGGACGAAGACACTGTCTTGATATTTGTATTTATTTTTTTATTTTAGTTGAGCATGCCCATTGTCCATTACATTGAGAGCTTATTCTTGCTGCCCCAGCTCAGGTCGGGCACCTGTCACACCAATGTCTGTTGCTGTTATGACATTTGGAATGATGATTTCGTTCGATTGTAATCTTTTCAATTCCTTTTACTTCATGCTTCTGTTTCTGGGCTTTAAACTGGATTGCTTTGAAATTGTGGTTAAGTTTCGTTCGGTTGTCGGTATGGTGACCACTTTCAGTAAGAAATGAACCTTGGATCAAGGAACTGAACACTAGTTATGTGTACCCTGGGATGCCAACTCAGTGGGACGACGGAAAACAAAATTCAGATTTACAGTTAGAAAGTCACCTGCCATGTTTATTATAGTCGCATTGGAAAAGGTCGAAATGGTACAATGTAACACTGGCCACGACACCGCTCACAGAGTCTGATTGGCCAATGGTCCCGCTGGAGATACCCGCCATGCCACTTACACAGACAGGCAGGAAGTCGAACGGTAATTCTTCGTCGTTGTCGTTGGCGAGGCGACTAGCAGTTCGCTTCTCCTAGTTACATGGACCAGTGTCCCTGATAAACAATGGTAATCAGGTAGAGGAATGACCCAAGTTGGTGCTAGGTCAGTGACCCATGTACACGTCCACTCGTAAGGGTCCGAGGTCAGTGACCCACGTACACGTCCACTCGTAACATCCGACGACGTAAGGATGTGCTAATTGACATCTGTAGATAACGCTGAGATTCGGGGTCCTTTCCGGTAGGGGGTTTATGAAAAATCAACCATTGTGACAGAATTGAACGTTTGAGTATATGGTAATCAACGTGGCACTATTAGTACTAGTTTCAGATACATTGTGTGAATACAAAGTCTTTCTTTGATTATATTAGGAATGATGTTGAGACTTTGAGACAGTGATTTTGTAGTATCTTTGTGGCATCAGCAGTAAGTGTCTCCTTGTACGGAGTTTTATTGAGCTTTGCAATCGCACAAATTAAATGGACCATTCTTCAGGTTTAAGAGTCACTTCAGTAGCTGAAGGTCTGCCGCACTGTTTGTCATCTATCTCCCATGAATAACACACAGGCCTTATATCTGGTATTATGTGATGTGCAACTTGTTCCGAGTTCTTTCATCACACACTTAATGACATTGTGGTGGTGTTAATCCTCACAATATGACTGCTATATTGCCGATGTGACGTTATATGCACTATCGCGGTGATGCTGACATGTAATAGTTATCTAAGGCCTTGTCAGTGGGAACAGCTGCAACATGTTCATGCAGGGCAGCTGGATTAGAACTATCTGTGACAGGGTGTGACAGAAGGCACAGGTGTTTGTATACCTGGAGATCCTGACAAGCATAGTGCTTGAGAAGTTAGGTAAATACTTGGAACTTAACTAAAGACAATACTCTATTGGTAACATCCGCCATCTTGTAACCACAGATGCAGATAATATTCTCACTCAGTCACTTGTTCTCTCTAGGAATGACTATTGCAATAGCCTACTGTTTGGAATCTCTAATGAATCTTCAGACATCAAAACTTCAACATGCCGTCGCCAGAGTTGTCACTAAAACATCCAAATGGTCTCACATAACCCCAATCCTCCAGCATTGGCTGCTGGTTGAAGCCAGAATTCAGTTCAAGATCCTCACTCTTGTTTTCCTCTGCAGACACGGCCTAGCTCCTCCATACCTCTCTGAGATGTTGTCAACATATATGCCTGCCCGTTCTCTCCGCTTCCGGAATCAAGATCTTCTCTCAATTCCCCTCAGTTCCCGAAGTTCATCTCAAACACTTTGGCCATAGATCTTTCAAATTTGCAGCACCAACCCTGTGGAACAGTCTTCTTTCTCTCATAAAAATGCTTCATCCTTAGAAGCATTCAAATCGGGACTCAAAACCTTCCTCTTAAAAAAATTCTACAATCTATAACTGTGAAATATTCTGACAGTCCTTCCTCATGAACTCCAGTGACTCCTTTATGTGTAGCGGTTTGAGCATGCTCTGGATGGACTATGGCGCACAAGAAATATCCATTTATTATTAGTAGTAATATGGGAACGGAAATAAAACTAAATCTTTCCTTATACAAACATCAAACCCAAGCAAATTGCATTTGCACAATTACGATCACACACCGGCAGCTTCAAACAAGTGCTGATGTGTACGAGATGTCATGCCGGACCAGTTATAATTGCTGTGATAGCTCTTTGGTCGCGGTTACTGCACAGGGTGACCTCGTCAACGGCATCTACCACTCCTCTGCATCCTCACATCCTCCATAATATCCTCACATCCAACCAATGTAGAAACGCATGCTTGACATCTTTTTAATTACGATACCATGCGAGTCAGTTTCATTAATCAGCAATGACCAAGAATCAATTGAATAATGAAATATGCATCGTCATAATTATGTCGAGGTATAAACCTACGTGTCCATGGCGACCAATGTGAGCAGAGGAAGTCAATATAGGATTCCGTGCAGCACTTTCTCAAGAGCATGTGTCTAATCTAATCAAACAGCACATAGTGTTTTCCTAACAACCACAACACAACATTACATACAACACCATACAGAATGTTTAGTTTGGGTTACACAATACCAGTCTTGGCAAGACTGTAGTTATATATCGTGGAGTCCAACCAACCAGTGGTTGATATTGTAAGCAAGGGTTAACGCGATATCGGCTCGGTGACGAATAATCGTCACCCATGCCCGTGGCTACTCAGGTATTGGTTGATGGGATGACGTCTAACCTAGGATCACAGTGGGACCTATTCCCCATGGTCCCTAGTATGGTGATCTACCTTCAGTTGTTGGCAATCTATAGCCTGGTTTTATATTGTATTGTTCTCTTTAAAAATATCGTTTTATGATAACATGCTAGTTTTACTTGAATATCTGGGATACACTGGTGTACTTGTCAACAGGCTTTCAATTTCTACTTTTATTGTTCTCTCATATAACAATTAATTACTCTCGTCACGATATGGCTGAAATATTGCCGATGTGACGATAAATAATAATTCACTCACTCACTCACTCATGATGACATCTCAAGTCTCCTCATGGTTAGATTGCAGAATATGAACAAGTTCATCGCTTGAACTAATAAAACGTGTCAATGACCTGAGGTTTTCACAACGTTAGGGAAGTCGCTCAGTGGTGAACGCCTTCTCCCATCATGTCGAAAGTTGGGAAGTTAATTTCTGGTGACTCCCGCTGTGATATTGCTGGTATTTTGCGAAAAGTGGCATAAAACCAAACTCACTCCCGAACTTATATTTGTATATGTGAAACAACTGACTTCAAAGTACATAAAAGCGACAACTTCAGGAACAGCCACTTAACATAACAACCCAGAAATAATACATCTAACGCATCTCTTAAAAAATCAGATCCTCACATACCGGCTTCATCATATCAGCGCCGTATCGCCCAACCATCTCTCTGCCGGGAAAGTGTGGCAGTGTAACCGTCAAGCCAGTCTAGTGTGCTAACATTAAGCCACCACACAGGACCACAACGTCTAGCTAGGGAGTGCACGACGGAGACTGGTATGTCGTTTCTCCTCATAAAAAAAACGTAAGACATGCTAACTAGATGTACACAATGATTTATCAAGTCATCATGAGTAATATAGCACTTCAAACCATTATACAGCCAACCCTAATTACATACAAAAATCACCTTAGGGTTTCATATACGTAATATATTGATAAGCCGATAAGGTGCTTCTGGAGACAGCGCCAACATGAGAGATGTGTATGCAGCTGATATAGCTATGTGAAACGGCAAAATCTACAGGTATTTCTTAGAAAGGATACGCATGTTTTCCTACAAGAATACATAGATAAAACAATCTTAAATTCATCATTACGGTTCAAATAAAACCAAAAATTATAAAGTCCAACATGAAAGGAAGGTTAAACACATTTCAAACCACCCACGCCGATACTGAAAGAGCCAAAGCCAAGGCACACAACATATGCTTGGAGAGCCATGGAAATTGCCATTGGTATGGTAAGAACAGGGCAGAGAGTTAGCATCTCACCTTCTATTTTGGGGTCTGTTACAAAGTGTCAAAACATATTAGGTTTAGAGCTCCCCTTTGGTGCCGTGTTCCCCTGCACCTGTTGAAATCGGATCTAAACACCCCACTCAAACTGTGATGAGTGTTGTTTGTTGCGCTCCATTTTCTTGCTTCCTTATATCGTAGATAAGGGTTGTAAATACCGGCAAAAACCCGAGTCACATCGTTGGATGAGATCCCACAAGCTTCACGTTGGCTCTGGGTACTGTGTAAAAATAAAGATCACTCTAGTATGAATATTTTCGCCATTGAAAGAAAGGGAAAGATGAAATGTTTGTAGGCTGACCATGGAAGTGTTTGTTTCCCAGTTGATGATTTGATAGACGGAAATAAAATGAAGATCTGAATAGGTTGTGAAAAACCCGTGCTATCTGTCAAACGAGGAATTACAAGAGTTTCTTTTCCATAAAGTAGTCGCTGAGGGTTTTAACATTCCAGCTCACGTTCATGATTGATTAAACGATGTTGGCACTTCCAAAAGTATTTGCGTCTTCCAGAAAGGGTTTCATGTAAGGTAAAGATCTGGCTGTCATGTGAGATGGTAAATGGATACAGGCAGATGGTAAACAATTCATACTAAATCAAACTTATCGAAAATAGTCTCTCTCCTCCAAACACAAGTATAAAGTTAATGCCTGTTCTAGAGAAAATGGTTCGGGCACATCATATTGACGTGTTTGCTTTGTTTGGCGCAGGCACATTTGAAAACCTTGAACATCGACCAGCTAACGGAGAACGACTTTTTCAGTCTTACGGAAGTATTCATTTGTCATCCAAACGTGGCAGCAAGTTGTGGCATTTCTGGTTTTGTAAGTACCCCTCTCCGTGATACCCTTCACCTGACTTCATCCGGCCTGTGTCATGTGGAGACAGGGAAATAGTTGGAATACAAATAGTACATTCTTATCATCGCAGAGTTGCTGGTTCAAGACATCATTTGTCCGCGGTTGACGTATGCAACACCAAGATAAGAAGCAAGCAAACCTGTTACCTTTTCCGCACTGACCACTGAGGGCTACTTTAAACCACCATTGTCCGTGACCCTACATGGCTAAGTGTCGCCGAGAGACGCTGATGGGCACTAGGTAATGCGAGGATATTGCCGAGAAAATTAACGCAAGCCTCGGTGAATCCCCTGGATCCCTTGGGGGACAGAGCCCTCTATTCATTTCTTTGATTGCGCTTATGGTTGGCATTGGTCAAGTACCGTCCAGTAAGTGGCCACAAGAGACCGAGGTCCTTGTTTATATACAGCCGGGTTAAGATGTACAGATCAACTGAAGTGGTTTCAACATTATTGCAGTCTTGAAGTTGTTGGTTGGGTAACAGAAGTAATTGACTGAGGTCATAAAGAATGTGTTGCAGATGTCCCCTCCCGGACCATGGATTCATTAAAGCAACGTGTATTTGGTGAGGGTGTGACTACTACTAGAGGAGCTGCTCAGGGGCTTCCTATAAAAGATACACTTGTCCTATTCTACAGAGTGTATAGCCAGATAAGGGGCCCGGGTGCCAGCGGAATGCCCAATGTATTAACTTTTTTTCCCTACTGCAATTGACGAGGGCAGGTGGTACTGACAAAGGAAGCAATGGCAGACGCACACTGACTCATGTAAAATGCCGTTCCCAAGGCGAGAGAAAAATATAGTCTGAAGTGAGTGTTGGATTTTCCATAATTCCTATATTAACCTTGGATGACATGCGTGATGCTAGGGACTAACCTTAGCCAGTAAATGCGATTGATGTTATCGCTGTGGTGTTAACTCCAGGGAAATTTACAATCGTGAATTTGAGTGAGCTCTGATTGAAGTCAAAGAATGTATAACGCTGGATGAGTGAGCTCTGATTAAAGTGAAAACATGTATAACGCTGGATCTGAGTGAGCTCTGATTGAAGTCAAGGAATGTATAACGCTGGATCTGAGTGAGCTCTGATTGAAGTCAAAGAATGTATAACGCTGGATCTGAGTGAGCTCTGATTGAAGTCAAGGAATGTATAACGCTGGATCTGAGTGAGCTCTGATTGAAGTCAAAGAATGTATAACGCTGGATCTGAGTGAGCTCTGATTAAAGTCAAAGAATGTATAACGCTGGATCTGAGTGAGCTCTGATTGAAGTCAAGGAATGTATAACGCTGGATCTGAGTGAGCTCTGATTGAAGAAAGAATGTATAACGCTGGATCTGAGTGAGCTCTGATTAAAGTCAAAGAATGTATAACGCTGATCTGAGTGAGCTCTGATTAAAGTCAAAAGAATGTATAACGCTGGATCTGAGTGAGCTCTGATTGAAGTCAAAGAATGTATAACGCTGGATCTGAGTGAGCTCTGATTGAAGTCAAAGAATGTATAACGCTGGATCTGAGTGAGCTCTGATTGAAGTCAAAGAATGTATAACGCTGGATCTGAGTGAGCTCTGATTGAAGTCAAAGAATGTATAACGCTGGATCTGAGTGAGCTCTGATTGAAGTCAAAGAATGTATAACGCTGGATCTGAGTGAGCTCTGATTGAAGTCAAAGAATGTATAACGCTGGATCTGAGTGAGCTCTGATTGAAGTCAAAGAATGTATAACGCTGGATCTGAGTGAGCTCTGATTAAAGTCAAAGAATGTATAAGGCTGGATCCGAGTGAGCTCTGATTAAAGTTAAAAAAAGGAATAACGCTGGATCTGATGCCAGCGGGGAACGTATTGCTTCCATTCTTAACGCCGGACACTTTTTGTCTCCGTCTTCCTGTTTGGGACCATAAACTTACAATTGGTACCATTTATCTTTAAACCGCCTTGCTACATCATGAATTCCATATATTCCACTTTTCCGACGTCCTCTTGGATCAATTGAAACCGCATACTTCACCTGGCACTGTATAGTGTATATGAAATGATATTGCCAAAATTCATCGAACATGTCTGACACTTCCAATTTCATTCGGAATCGAAACTGCCTCACATAATTATTTGAAGCGCCTTTTATCATGCGGCATCAATCTGCAACATCCTGCATCATATGTATCGATAACACCACCTTGCTACACCTGGTAGTGTGTACATCACATATATCGGACAACACCACCTTGCTACACCTGGTAGTGTATAATCACATATATCGGATAATACCACCTTGCTACACCTGGTAGTGTATAATCACATATAACGGATAACACCACCTTGCTACACCTGGTAGTGTGTACATCACACATATCGGATAACACCACCTTGCTACGCCTGGTAGTGTATAATCACATATATTGGATAACACCACCTTGATACACCTGGTAGTGTGTACATCACATATATCGGAGAACACCACCTTGCTACACCTGTTAGTGTGTACATCACATATAACGGATAATACCACCCTGCTACACCTGGTAGTGTATAATCACATATAAGGGATACCACCACCTTGCTGCACCTGGTAGTGTATAATCACATATAAGGGATACCACCACCTTGCTGCATCTGGTAGTGTATAATCACATATATCGGATAACACCACCTTGCTACACCTGGTAGTGTATAATCACATATATCGGATAACACCACCTTGCTACACCTGGTAGTGTATAATCACATATAACGGATACAACCACCTTGCTACACCTGGTAGTGTATAGTCACATATAACGGATAACACCACCTTGCTACACCTGGTAGTGTGTACATCACATATATCGGATAACACCACCTTGCTACACCTGGTAGTGTATAATTACAATTAACGGATAATACCACCTGGTGCATACGGATAACACTGCTACACCTGGTAGTGTATAATCACATATATCGGATAACACCACCTTGCTACACCTGGTAGTGTATAATCACATATATTGGATAACACCACCTTGCTACACCTGGTAGTGTGTACATCACATATATTGGATAACACCACCTTGCTACGCCTGGTAGTGTATACATCACATATAACGGATAACACCACCTTGCTACACCTGTTAGTGTGTACATCATATGTATCGGATAACACCACCTTGCTACACCTGGTAGTGTATAATTACATATAACGGATAACACCACCTTGCTACACCTGGTAATGTATAATCACATATATCGGATAACACCACCCTGCTACACCTGGTAGTGTATAATCACATATATCGGATAACACCACCCTGCCACACCTGGTAGTGTATAATCACATATAACAGATAACACCACCTTGCTACACCTGGTAGTGTGTACATCACATATATTGGATAACACCACCTTGCTACACCTGGTAGTGTGTACATCACATATATTGGATAACACCACCTTGATACACCTGTTAGTGTGTACATCATATATATCGGATACCACCACCTTGCTACACCTGGTAGTGTATACGCCATATGGCATCGCTTTACAACATGTGGTATGGTCTGAGATCATTGACATCGCCCTGCTTTGTCTAGCATTATCTGGCATCATTAAACACAATCCGGCTATAAGTAGAAAAGTAATTTGATATTTCGAACCGCCTATATAACATGTTATTGAACAGTATCCTTTGATTATCTTAAACTGCCATGTTGCAAGTGACATCGTCTTGCTGATCCAAGCCTGGACTGTATCGTTTTAAACATATGTGGTGGGATTAAAACATTTCAACCCACGCTTATACACATGGAAACGGAAATTTGACATCTTCTCTAATTGTCTGGCACCGGCTAGAAAACTGCCTTACTTGTTCTGGAGGCATATGATCGGATCATGTGACACCGCCTTCAATCACCTGATAAGGGAAACCAAATAAGCTTTATTTTAGTTTTTAAGCAGTATAAGTCGGCATATATGTGTTTTTCTTATTAACGTCGAATGACTTTCGAATGACTTTCTTCACTCGGATAATGCGTTTGTTGTTTTCAAGCATCAATCTTTTTCGATAAAAGTTGCAAGGAATTATAACTCTTGCACAACTACGTAAAGCCCACTGAAGACGACACCACTAAGCCACTGCTTTATCAAGTACAGGTTATCTCTGTTCATACAGCAAGCACGAGAAAAGTGTCTAGAATTGACACATGTGGCGCACACTGTATTGTGGTACCTAGAATTGTGCTAATCAAGTATAAGTCGATCCTCCATTTGCTGATACTAACTTGAACACTATCCTTGACACTGGAAGGTATTGTACACTTGAATGTTATTGTTTTGAGCATGTCAACACAATATGGATGGTCTCAGGATCATTCACTAGAGTAGCTGAAATCATTATTAAACGGTTGCTATGGAGTAGTTACTATACAGTTGCTATAAAGCTGTTGAAATTATTTAACGAATATTGCAGGACTGATGAAAGCATTATTCAGCGGTTGCTATGGAACAGTTGAAGTTATTCAACGGTTGCTGTAAAGCTGTTGAAATTAGTCAACGGATGTTGCGGATAATGGTGAAATCATTTTTTCTAGTTCGTGATAGGCTTGTGAAATCGTTATTCACTCTTCTCTGATAGAAGTGTGGAGTCTCGTTATTTAATGGTTGCTGATAGGATATTGTGAAATCATTATTCAATATTTGCTAATAGGATTCTGAAATCGTCATTCACTCTTTGCTAGTAGGATTGTGAAATCGTCATTCACGCTTTGCTGACAGGCATTTGAATTCGTTATTTAATGTTTGCTAATAGGTTTAAGAAACCGTTAGTCAATCTTTGCTGATAGGTTTGTGAAATCGGTATTTAATGTTGCTAATAGATTTGAGAAACCGTTACTCAATCTTTGCTGATAGCAGTGTATGAAATAAGGCCCGTCCGACAGCCCGAGACGGTCTAGATTTCTGACGGACGGTCTAAATTTACAGCTAGCCAGCCCGATGGTCTGGTAAAACTTGTAGATGTTCCATATATCTGAGTAAATTCACCATATTTGGTCTGGTTAAATCCATTTTGGGCTGGTAACATTTTGAAGTTACCAGCCCTGATGTCTGGCTTGGTTTTTGGCTTATTTCATACACTGCTGATAGGTTTGTGAAATCGTTATTCAATCTTTGCTAACAGGATTGTGAAATCGTTATTCAATCTTTGTTAGTAGGATTGTGAAATCGTCATTCACTCTTTGCTGATAGGCATTTGAAATCGTTATTTAATGTTTGCTAATAGGTTTGAGAAACCGTTATTCAGTCTTTGCTGATAGGCTTGTGAAATCGTTATTTAATGTTTGCTAATAGGTTTGTGAAATCGTTATTCACTCTTTGCTGATAGGCTTGTGAAATCGTTACTCAGTGGTTGCTGATAGGCTTGTGAAATCGTTATTTAATGTTTGCTAATAGGTTTGAGAAACCGTTATTCAGTCTTTGCTGATAGGCTTGTGAAATCGTTACTCAGTGGTTGCTGATAGGCTTGTGAAATCGTTACTCGGTGGTTGCTGATAGGCTTGTGAAATCGTTATTCACTCTTTGCTGATAGGCTTGTGAAATCGTTACTTAATGGTTGCTGATAGGCTTTGTGAAACCGTTATTCAGTCTTTGATGATAGGCTTGTGAAAGGTTTGTGAAATCGTTATTCACTGTTGATAGGCTTGTGAATCGTTACTCAGTTTGCTGATAGGCGTGTGAAATCGTTATTCACTCTTTGCTGATAGGCTTTGTGAAATCGTTTGACCGTTATTCGGTGGTTGCTGATAGGCTTAGGCTTGTGAAATCGTTATTCACTCTTTGCTGATAGGCTTGTGAAATCGTTACTCAGTGGTTGCTGATAGGCTTGTGAAATCGTTATTCACTCTTTGCTGATAGGCTTGTGAAATCGTTACTCAGTGGTTGCTGATAGGTTTGTGAAAGGTTTGTGAAATCGTTATTCACTCTTTGCTGATAGGCTTGTGAAATCGTTACTCAGTGGTTGCTGATAGGCTTGTGAAATCGTGGTTGCTGATAGGCTTGTGAAATCGGTATTCTGATAGGCTTGTGAAATCGTTACTCGGTGGTTGCTGATAGGCTTGTGAAATCGTTACTCGGTGGTTGCTGATAGGCTTGTGAAATCGTTACTCGGTGGTTGCTGTTAGCCTGGTGAAATCACTATTCAGCGGGTACTGCGGAGCTGGTGAATAATCAAGTGCTGCCTCATATTAGATTGCTAACCTTGCAACATGTGGAAAATTAGTACATGCATCGGTTTCTGTTTACAAAAGATATGAAGTCTCAGCAGACCATGTTCCTGGCATACATACATTCCTGTACCTCCATACTACCTCAACATAGATGTGATGGACAGATGTGACCACCCCGCCCATCGTATCAATCCGCCCATCTCCTTAGCAGTGGAGAGCATGGAGAATTAGGCGAACAATCGCTCGCCATCATTGCCACCTCGAGAACCTACCTGTGTTTATCATTCAAATGTTTTACTGCTGATCTTATCAAGGCTAACCTGTCGGCCGGCTTCACACCTCAATCTCAGCATACCCCAAGGCACTGTGCACCTGCCGCAGGGGGCGTGGAGCCGCTAATTACCTCTTCTATATTCGTGTAGATTCATCGCAGCCTACACGGTAGTGATAATATGCTTACTTCGGACTCTTTGCGGTGTCATAAATCATATTGATAGTGCTTTTAAATGATCTGAATCAATGGAATGTGATAATTTACACACTTCAATCGAGATTCCGAGAAACCCTTAGCACTAAATGAAGTCGAATGAGACTAATATTCACACAATTAGTTTGGACGTAATAAAAGCGGAACCACCGGCCGAGTCATGCACCATCATCGATTGTATGAGACATTGTAGCCAGATTGTAAGAACCGTGGTGTTTTCGATACGAAGATCTAACTGGGCATGTGCAGCAAAACATTCAAAACAGGATCGACAACTGTAAGAGAAGCGAAAACATAAAAAAAGTTTATCCTCAAAGATGTTCTCGAAAGCGGATAAAGCTAGGTGATTGTTTTTGGAAGACAAATGTGGTAAATGGTCTGCTGAAAACTGTTAATAGTTATGTGATATTGAAGACGATCGTAAAAAGTCAGAGAATAGTAAAGACGACTGTAAATTGTCGGAGAATAGTAAAGACGATTGTAAATGGTCAGAGAATAGTAAAGACGATTGTAAATGGTCAGAGAATAGTAAAGACGACTGTAAATTGTCGGAGAATAGTAAAGACGATTGTAAATGGTTAGAGAATAGTAAAGACGATTGTAAATGGTCAGAGAATAGTAAAGACGATTGTAAATGGTCAGAGAATAGTAAAGACGATTGTAAATAGTCAGAGAATAGTAAAGACGATTGTAAATGGTCAGAGAATAGTAAAGACGATTGTAAATGGTCAGAGAATAGTAAAGACGATTGTAAATGGTCAGAGAATAGTAAAGACGATTGTAAATGGTCAGAGAATAGTAAAGACGATTGTACATAGTCAGAAAATAGTAAAGACGATTGTAAATAGTCAGAGAATAGTAAAGACGATTGTAAATGACCGTTTCATTGGTTGACAGATGAAACTGATAAGATATAGTAGCTGTCTTTGAAGGTTTAAACGAACGAACGAACGAACGAAGCTTTCCGAAAGGTTGAAACTGGGTTTGTGTTTTCTTAGCCTGAAACTCGGTAGATATTTCCGATGATTAAACTATTTGCCGAATAAGCATGAAAGTAGGATAGGTTCAGCCACTGAGTGGTAGGGTTCAGACTAAAGTGACTAGATGTCCCCAAAGACGTTTGAAACAATGTCTGTGTTTCTCTAGTTCGAAAATGAAAATCGCTCTATTCCCACTTGAGCGTCAGATTACCATACTGGCGCTCAGCTTCGCGTTTAGCTCAACAATGCAAATGCATAGTTAACCAAGACTACACGCGTCCAACCGAACACAGCAATGGGTCCAATGTGTCAGTCAATCGACGGCTCCTTCGATTGTTTTAACACGATTACTTGACATGGAGCTCCAAGTCGATGATACTTTATTGTTACTCGTATCACGTTTTGTTTTCATTCCGCTACAAAGTTTCCAATGTATGACGAATGAGATATCTGCGTGATTTATTGAATTCAATAAAACTGTTTTCTTTATGGCACTGTAGACATTTGTAACGATTTGTGGTCTAGGATCGGATAGTTACATAGCTCTGTGCGGATTATGATTAAACTGATTATTTTGGCCACAGTCCAGACTCACGAGACATCCAGCATTCAAATGATTTGAGCAATTTTCCATTCTAGGTTTCATATTGCATCAGAGTAATTATTTTGATATCTTTTACTGATCAACCGAATATGATTTAGTTTTACAATCTATACCTATTTCGAAATCATCCCTTTAACGGTTAAACTGTTCAGACATAATCACGTTAAAGGGAGTTTTATAGTGCGGAATAGAATAGAACTACTGAACGTGGCGAACCTCTTCACATGCAGCAGGACGTTTCTTCACATTTGAGGGTGAACTGAGTTTTTGCTGACAGGAAATTTCTTTTCCAGCATCCCGAGTAATACATCCAGACCATGTCTGCGAGCGAGAAGGAGAAGATTGATCGATCAATGACTAAAATACTGAAAGGTTTATCTGCGTAAATAGAATCATTAGAACCAACATTTTTACTCCAAAAATGTTCAACTTCTGTCTATTGTAGCGTGTTTTATTGTACAACATCCAGTAGTATGTTACCGCCCCTGTGGTCCAGTGGATAGAGAGGGAGCTGAACATCGGTGGGTTGATTCTGACAACAGACATAAAGCATATACTTGTTGTTGCGTTGACTGGTGCTCGATGTTTAATGAATAAGTGGTCGTCCGGGGCCCGTATACTGTGTGTGAGTGGGGTGTCTGTGTCAAACTGTGGAGTGGTATACTGTGTGTGAGTGGGCGGAGTGGTATCTGTGTCAAACTGCGGAGTGGTATACTGTGTGTGTCAAAACTGGTATATCTGTGTCAAACTGCGGAGGGTATACTGTGTGTGAGTGGGGTATCTGTGTCAAACTGCGGAGTGGTATACTGTGTGAGTGGGGTATCTGTGTCAAACTGCGGAGTGGTATACTGTGTGTGAGTAGGGTATCTGTGTCAAACTGCGGAGTGGTATACTGTGTGTGAGTGGGGTATCTGTGTCAAACTGCGGAGTGGTATACTGTGTGTCAAACTGAGTGGGGTATCTGTGTCAAACTGCGGAGTGGTATACTGTGTGTGAGTGAGGGTATCTGTGTCAAACTGCGGAGTGGTATACTGTGTGTGAGTGGGGTATCTGTGTCAAACTGCGGAGTGGTATACTGTGTGTGTGAGTGGGGTATCTGTGTCAAACTGCGGAGTGGTATACTGTGTGAGTGGGTATGGGTGGAGTGGTCTGTGTGAGTGTGTGTCAAACTGCGGAGTGGTATACTGTGTGTGAGTGGGAGTGGTATCTGTGTCAAAAACTGCGGAGTGGTATACTGTGTGTGAGTGGGATATCTGTGTCAAACTGCGGAGTGGTATACTGTGTGTGAGTGGGGTATCTGTGTCAAACTGCGGAGTGGTATACTGTGTGTGAGTGGGGTATCTGTGTCAAACTGCGGAGTGGTATACTGTGTGTGAGTGGGATATCTGTGTCAAACTGCGGAGTGGTATACTGTGTGTGAGTGGGGTATCTGTGTCAAACTGCGGAGTGGTATACTGTGTGTGAGTGGGATATCTGTGTCAAACTGCGGAGTGGTATACTGTGTGTGAGTGGGGTATCTGTGTCAAACTGCGGAGTGGTATACTGTGTGTCAAACTGCGGAGTGGTATACTGCGTGGGGTATGTCTGTGTCAAACTGCGGAGTGGTATACTGGTATATCTGTGTCAAACTGCGGAGTGGTATACTGTGTGTCAAACTGCGGAGTGGTATACTGTGTGTGAGTGGGGTATCTGTGTCAAACTGCGGAGTGGTATACTGTGTGTGAGTGGGGTATCTGTGTCAAACTGCGGAGTGGTATACTGTGTGTGAGTGGGGTATCTGTGTCAAACTGCGGAGTGGTATACTGTGTGTGAGTGGGGTATCTGTGTCAAACTGCGGAGTGGTATACTGTGTGTGAGTGGGGTATCTGTGTCAAACTGCGGAGTGGTATACTGTGTGTGAGTGGGGTATCTGTGTCAAACTGCGGAGTGGTATACTGTGTGTGAGTGGGGTATCTGTGTCAAACTGCGGAGTGGTATACTGTGTGTGAGTGGGGTATCTGTGTCAAACTGCGAAGTGGTATACTGTGTGTGAGTGGGGTATCTGTGTCAAACTGTGGAGTGGTATACTGTGTGTGAGTGGGGTATCTGTGTCAAACTGCGGAGTGGTATACTGTGTGTGAGTGGGGTATCTGTGTCAAACTGCGGAGTGGTATACTGTGTGTGAGTGGGATATCTGTGTCAAACTGCGGAGTGGTATACTGTGTGTGAGTGGGATATCTGTGTCAAACTGCGGAGTGGTATACTGGTATACTGTGTGTGTGTGGAGTGGTATCTGTGTCAAACTGCGGAGTGGTATACTGTGTGTGGATGGGATATCTGTGTCAAACTGAGGCGTGGTCTACTTGCTGGCTGGCACTGTAAAACCTGTATTTTGTCTGACCGGATCATTACAGATGCATGCACACACACACACACACACACACACACACACACACACACACACACACACACACACACACACACACACACACACACACACACACACACACACACACACACACACCGGTGAACACATACGCACGCTCGCGCTACACAATTGCAATAACCCTTAAAGCGACGTTCAACGTCATTTGACATTAATTCATTTATACAGTTGCAAACCTTTTTATTTCCAACATATATGGGTGGATGTGTGCGAAATGCTGCAATAAACAACATAAGCTGTATCGTTTGTTGAATCATTTAAAGAACTCTTTGAAGCTGTGAAAATCAGGATAAAACGTCATATAAGGTTACATTTTGAATATGAAACCTCTATTCGTCACGGCTCGGAAACAGTGAATTTGCCGCCTTCTAAAATTCCTCTTTGTTATGCGAACTGGGGGAATAACGTGACAGTGTACACAAAAACACAGGCTATCCGGTGTAATAAACATAATAAACAGTCATGTCAAATATTTATGAAGAAACGTCGATATGGGAAACTCAATATGTCTATGCATATGCAACACTTCACAAAGGAAACCCCAAGAGCAGAAGCGTATACATTAACCACAGATTGTAGAGTCGTTCTAAACAGAGCGCCACTCATAAAATAAGCGTTATGTTTAACTTGATCTGTTTCTGTTTAAACTAAAAAGATGATTGTATATGAAGGGTTGGTGTTAATTGGGCGTTGTTCTCCTTATTGATCATGCACGGCCTTGTTGATAGTTGGGTTTGGTGTGCACGGAGTCAAGTCACATCCACCATGTGATTAGCTCAGGTTTACATGGACTGGACATAACTCCGCCAGATGTCCAGGATCTGGGTCAGCGACAGGTCCTTATTTCACGACAAAAGTGACCGCAAGTTGTAACATCATATGAGTTTTGTGTTATGCCGCTTTCAGCAAATGTTCACCATCATCACGGTGGAATTAACCAAATATGTGGCGAATAAGTGACGAAAATTTGTAAGAGTATCTAAGAAATAACAGGAGGGTGACCCAAGGTATACCAGTGCATAATTACTGATCAGATAATGAACAAACCTTGCTCCAGTTTGTGATTTAACAAGGAGAAGTGAGGTTTTAAAAATACCTAAATAATAATGAGATGGCAACGAAGATATTATTAAACTTAAACAGCAAACGTATACACTCTGTCAGTAGTCCAGATTTCCTGTAAGACTCACACATCTGTACACTAGATGTGTCTTTGGCCTATTGCTGTGACAAGCTCGAAAATGTCCTTTGGGCCATTCTGTGTTTGTCAATTTGGACACATTGACGTATCTACAGGGATACCACATTAATCATTGTTAAATAGCTCTGCACGACCACGTCGCTGACAGTTACCTAAACCAATCAATGCCGCACGCCTCAACACATTCTCGGGGGCGGCAGTAACGTGAAGTAGTCGTTGACGCACATGCTCGCCCCCTAACATAAAGCTGGGCAGTACCGAAATGAAAACTTGATTTAAATTTAAGTATACAGTCCACATTGACGGTTACCTGGCCCTATCAAATCTCGGTGTCCAGTCCACATTGACGGTTACCTAGCTCTATCAAATCTCTGTGTCCAGTCCACATTGACGGTTACCTGGCCCTATCAAATCTCGGTGTCCAGTCCACATTGACGGTTACCTAGCTCTATCAAATCTCTGTGTCCAGTCCACATTGACGGTTACCTAGCTCTATCAAATCTCGGTGTCCAGTCCACATTGACGGTTACCTAGCTCTATCAAATCTCTGTGTCCAGCCCACACTGACGGTTACCTGGCCCTATCAAATCTCGGTGTCCAGTCCACATTGACGGTTACCTAGCTCTATCAAATCGCTGTGTCCAGCCCACACTGACGGTTACCTGGCCCTATCAAATCTCTGTGTCCAGTCCACACTGACGGTTACCTAGCTCTATCAAATCTCTGTGTCCAGTCCACATTGACGGTTACCTAGCCCTATCAAATCTCTTCTGTGTATATCAAATCTCGGTGTCCAGTCCACATTGACGGTTACCTACCCAGCTCTATCAAATCTCTGTGTCCAGTCCACATTGACGGTTACCTAGCTCTATCAAATCTCTGTGTTCATCCCACGCTGACGGTTACCTAGCCCTATCAAATCTCTGTGTCCAGCCCACACTTACGGTTACCTAGCCCTATCAACTCTCGGTGTCCAGTCCACATTGACGGTTATCTAGCCCTTTCAAATCTCTGTGTCCAGTCCACATTGACGGTTATCTAGCCCTTTCAAATCTCTGTGTCCAGTCCACACTGACGGTTACCTAGCTCTATCAAATCTCGGTGTCCAGTCCACACTGACGGTTACCTAGCTCTATCAAATCTCGGTGTCCAGTCCACATTGACGGTTATCTAGCCCTATCAAATCTCTGTGTTCAGCCCACGCTGACGGTTACCTAGCTCTATCAAATCTCTGTGTCCAGTCCACATTGACGGTTATCTAGCCCTTTCAAATCTCTGTGTCCAGTCCACACTGACGGTTACCTAGCTCTATCAAATCTCGGTGTCCAGTCCACACTGACGGTTACCTAGCTCTATCAAATCTCTGTGTCCAGTCCACATTGACGGTTATCTAGCCATTTCAAATCTCTGTGTCCAGTCCACACTGACGGTTACCTAGCTCTATTAAATCTCGGTGTCCAGTCCACACTGACGGTTACCTAGCTCTATCAAATCTCGGTGTCCAGTCCACACTGACGGTTACCTAGCTCTATCAAATCTCGGTGTTCAGCCCACGCTGACGGTTATCTAGCCCTATCAACTCTCGGTGTCCAGTCCACATTGACGGTTATCTAGCCCTTTCAAATCTCTGTGTCCAGTCCACATTGACGGTTATCTAGCCCTTTCAAATCTCTGTGTCCAGTCCACACTGACGGTTACCTAGCTCTATCAAATCTCTGTGTCCAGTCCACACTGACGGTTACCTAGCTCTATCAAATCTCGGTGTCCAGTCCACATTGACGGTTATCTAGCCCTTTCAAATCTCTGTGTCCAGTCCACACTGATGGTTACCTAGCTCTATCAAATCTCTGTGTCCAGTCCACACTGACGGTTACCTAGCTCTATCAAATCTCGGTGTCCAGTCCACACTGACGGCTACCTAGCCCTATCAAATCTCGGTGTTCAGTCACATTGACGGTTATCTAGCCCTATCAAATCTCGGCGTCCAGTCCACACTGACGGCTACCTAGCCCTATCAAATCTCGGTGTTCAGTCACATTGACGGTTATCTAGCCCTATCAAACTTCGGTGTCCAGTCCACATTGACGTTTATCTAGCCCTATCAAATCTCGGCGTCCAGTCCACACTGACGGCTACCTAGCCCTATCAAATCTCGGTGTTCAGTCACATTGACGGTTATCTAGCCCTATCAAACTTCGGTGTCCAGTCCACACTGACGTTTATCTAGCCCTATCAAATCTCGGTGTCCAGTCCACACTGACGGCTACCTAGCCCTATCAAATCTCGGTGTTCAGTCACATTGACGGTTATCTAGCCCTATCAAATTTCGGTGTCCAGTCCATCTGTTCAGTCCTCTCTGACGGTTACCTAGCCCTATCAAACTTCAGTATGTGCACCACACTGTCAGTTACGTAGCGGGGCCAATGTAAGTACCTACTCAACGCTTAGCTAAGGTACTCAGTGCCACCCGTCTCCGCTATCTTAATACCAGCAAGTGGAAGACAATGTTGAAGAGGTACTAAATGCTTAGATCCTTTGGTGATGTGATGACGTATGACGTGGATAAACAGAACACTTGAGTTTGTCTTGAGTGCACTATGCCGCCATGTAAGAAGTTCCCTAACTCGAAACACAGCGTCATCCCCGCAGAAAACATTCATTATCAGGTGCTATGGCGATCAACTGATTCCGTTTTGAATAGGTATATAAACCTTGTGTGTAATAACATCCCTTCATCCATGTGGGATATACATCTATAGAGTTACTAGTGTTTTCTTAATGACTAACACTTTTCGTCTGTGGCGTCCGCTTACATCTACTGTAATGTGTTGCACAGGTTGGGCTCTTCCATTGTGTGTTGACGTATTTAGGAAAAAGTGGCGTCCAAATGTACAGAAATACATCTGAATAAAACCCTGCTGTAAAGAGTGGAAGGGTTTGGGTTTTTTGTTGTGCAGATAAAACTGACAGTCAACTGACGCCATAGATCCAAGGTGCATATAAACCGGATAATTGAGTCTATATTGTCTGCATTTTTGTCTTGTTTAGAATAGGTGTACACATCTGTGACGACATTATAATAGCGACTATTTTTATGGTTTGTAAGTGTCAAGGGTAAAAAGTTATCGTATAAACATGGACGGTAACGAACCCGCACGAACAGAAACTAATGATTGCATTCACGTTGATGTAGATGTACACGGACAGTAATGAGACAGGCTGTATTCATCCTCATCTAAATACTTGAGTTACTTCACCGTTAGTCCTGGGATTTCTCCTGTCTACACTCCTTTAGTTTATACTCCTGTAAGTACTTAAGTGTATCTGCCGCAACCCTTTCAATTTATACTGCAGTAATTCCTTCAGTCTATCCAAAAGTGGGGCCTTGGGTGTATCCCGCAAGTTAGTCAGTTTATCTTCAATAAGTCATTTAGTTTATCCGCATTGAGACTTTCCCGTGAGTCCTGCAATAGGTTCATAAGTTTATATCTCACTCAGTCCTCTAGCACATTCCAATGATAGTCCTTGAGTTTGTGCAACAGTCAATCCTTGACTTTATCAAACAGTCAGTCCTTGATGTTATCAGTCAGTCCTGGACTTTATCAAATAGTCAGTCCTTGATGTTATCAGTCTTTGACTTTATCAAACAGTCAATCCTTGACTTTATCAAACAGTCAATCCTTGACATACATAAAACTCGGAGTGTTGAAGTGAATGCTGCATTGTGAGGTGAGGTGAAAAGTGCTTCAGCTGTTTATAAAGCCAGGTGTGTGTGTGTGTGTGTGTGTGTATGTGCGTGCGCGCGCGCGTGTCTCCCCTAACAGTCCTTGTTGTAACCTTAACATCGAATCCTATTAACGTATGTGGGTATGACGCGATCAGGTATTGAACACCGACCTTCAGCTCACCTGCCCGATGTTATCATGTTTAGCTGTTCATAGTGAACGGAAGTAGGAGAAAACGATCATACAAATTCTCTTGAGACGTAAAGGTATCGGTAACACCTGACTAACAGTAATTCCCCGTGAAGAGCCGTTCTACTGCGTGAGATACGATAGCCTGGTAGCTGGAATTCCACAGCCGTCGACTAAAGCAGTCATTCCTTCTCCACAACATCGGTGAAATAGGTACCAACTACGGTGTTGAAACTGCACAATCTGCTTGAATGATAGTCTGGATCCACGTTATTATCTGATAAAAGAATTTTTCATCATTTGATTACTTGAGTATCGGAGTTCATTGGAATACCACTGACACAGAAGACTATATCAATTATGTTTCGTCAATAATTGACGAGTTTCTTCCCGGAAACCGTGATGAATGTACAATATCCGTTTGTCTGCCACTCAGACAGAGAAGAAGAATGGTAGTGAATGTGATCAGGGCGGTACAGTTGTGTCCACCTCAATCGGCCTCATTACGTCCAGCCGCTGTCACAGCGACACTCTTCTCTATAGCTAATACAAACGATGACAGGGGAATAGAAGATCTAAACCTGGCATTTCGGGTTTAAACTCTTTTAATCTGTTTATATCATGAATAATGTCGATAATTGGTTTGTCCAAACAAGCGGAGAATATTTTCATTTTATGAATAATGTGCATGATAAAAACGATGAAAATTCCCTATGTACTTTTTTAAAGCACATGCTTGAATGGGTCTTCGCGTTGTAATACCACCGTATTATTTGGGTGTAAATCTAAAACATCCAGTAAAGGAGAGATTGTGGGGCCATAAATGCGATAAATACATTCCGCAAAACCAGCTGAAGTGCATCAACCATATCTATCATTTTTATTACCACTTTTTTCGCACCACCGTATTGAACACTTTATCTTTACTGCACAAGCCGTTTCAAATGAAATGCTACTGGACCTATCGCCACCGCTAAAAAACATCTGTGCAGCAGGGGAAGGCAGGCGCTAATCAACATTATATCAACGAGTAAAAACAGCAAGCCATAAGTAATAGGCTTTTTTATTCCTGAATGAAGTTAATTTTCAAGCCAGGAAACTGCCTGTCTCCGTTGTCTGTCATATTGGGCAGGCCTAGAGACCAGCAGCTAGAATTTGGGCCTAACTTTATGAAATAAATATAGTACTATACTATCCTCCAAACCTTGACTCCCTTCTTTATGTAATACACACAGGGTGCCAATATCGCCTGGACACACTCAGATTATTGATTGCATTGGGGGCGGTAAACCCTCTAGCGCGGGGGCAGGGAGTGGTGGACCCCCAAGTCCAGTAAAGGTGGGTCCTATGTAAACTCATCAATAGAAGTTGAAGAAGACCTTGGCTAGAGAGATCAACCGTGGTTATATACAGGAATTGGGTGTTCTGTAACGTTTTGGAGTAGTGTATTTTACTTTATGCTCACAGTTTAACATATCTGTAACGTTCAGTGTTCAACATATCATTAAAGTCCAATGTTTAAGGTACACTGAAAGTTCGATGTTTTACTTAGAGTTAAATTTCAGTGTTTAAGATACGCTCAAGCTCAGTTTTTACCATACTATTTGACAATTATGGTTCAATGTTAACATGGGGGCTGTGGGGTTGCCTAGTGGTTAAAGCATTCGCTCGTCACGCCGAAGACCCGAGTTCGAATCCTCACACGGGTACAATGTGTGAAGCCCATTTCTGGTATCCCCCGCCGTGATATTGCTGGAATATTGCTAAAAGCGGCGTAAAACCCAACTCACTCACTCACTCAATGTTAACATGCACTGTCAGGGTTAATCACACGGTTATGAATCGCAGAGATGGACCCTCTCGCCTGTTAAGTTCGTCACATTACAATAATGTTCACCCTCCCCGCAGTAGATTAACAACCAGTCTCTGAAATGAGCATATTTTAGAGAAAAAACAGTTCATAATAAATATATATATATATATATATATAATGAAAAGGAGCCCTCAGACTTTCTTCCTGTAACTGTGGAAATCTAGAGTTGCCACATAATCTAGACTAGCATGTTTTCTAGGTCTGTATGACAGACTATTCCTGCACCTGTTGTGTCAGACCATGATGCAGTCACATACCACCTGCTGGGCTGTGGATGGCCCAGTCGTTGATGATGCCGCAGTTTCCTTTACAGAGTTGCGTCCCTTGAAATCCATGTTCTTTGGTTCGAATCTCAGATACGCATTTTTCGGTTTATTACCAAATAACCATGCTGGGAGATTGCGTTTAAGTGCTACCCCCGCATGACGTCACGCTGACTCCCAGCGGTAGAACTGAAATACTGTTCAAGACGCTAGTTAACCTAACTTCCAGGACACGTCCTGCTCTAATCGGGTCGGTGGGGTAGTCTAGTGGTTAAAGCGTTGGCTCGTCACGCCGAAGACTCGGGTTCGAATCCCCACATGGGTACAATATGTGAAGCCCATTTCTGGTGTCCCCCGCCGTGATGTTGTTGGAATATTGCTAACAGCGGCGTAAAACCAAAGTCAGTCAGTCAGTCCTGCTCTAATCTGAAGAACATCGAATTACGAAAGTATTAGCGAAAATAGTTTGAATAAAGCAAGAGTGTTAACGTTGATGGTATTCCACACTGACAGAACACGAAATAATACCACCGATGAAGAAAATCAGGATGCCAGTGTAACTTTTATCGGGCCATATTTGTTTATATTGTATTGTCAGGTTCAGCGCCCATGGACTGAAAGTCAGACATGCATAAGAAAGTTCATGATTTCCAGTGTTATTGAACGCTACATTTGGACAGTGCTCCTCACAGTAATATCATGATATGAGCATCACCTTGGTGACGCAGTAATATCATGATTTACAGTGTTTGGACATCCACTGGCCACTATCCAGGAGTGAGTCAGTGGGTTTAGTTTTACACCGGCGGTCTGTAAATAATTGAGTCTGGACCAGAAAATCCAGTGATCAACAGCATTATCATCGATCTGCGCAACTGGTAACCGATGACATGTGTCAACCAAGTCAGCGAGCCTGACCACCCAATCACGTGAGTCGCCTCTTACGACAAGCTTGGGTTACTGCAGATCAAGTCTAACCCGGACCTTCCCGGGTCCACTATCCAGGAGGGTTTATAGACACGGTATGGCCGCTTGAGGAACAAACATCACTTGTCACTTTTAATTTCTTCGTTCCCTTTATTATAAATAACTAAATACTACTTTTTGTTGTTTCGCGTTTACATCCGACGTGATCAAACCTAAACTTTCGTTTTCCTTTGAAGCAAAGCAAAACAACCTAATACAGTGATCCAGAAATAGCCAGTGACTCGGAAGACAGCTCGACATGTCGAACTTTATATCAATGACTTGCCCTCCTGTTAGACAATACACTATTAATGACTCACTTACCCGTTAGACATGAAACCCAAAACACTATTAATGACTTACTTACCCGTTAGACATTAAACCCAAAACACTATTAATGACTTACTTACCCGTTAGACGTGAAACCCAAAACACTATTAATGACTTACTTACCCGTTAGACGTGAAACCCAATACACTATTAATGACTCACTTACCCGTTAGACGTGAAACCCAAAACACTATTAATGACTTACTTACCCGTTAGACGTTGCACCCAAAACACTATTAATGACTTACTTGCCCGTTAGACGTTGCACCCAAAACACTATTAATGACTCACTTACCCGTTAGACGTGAAACCCAAAACACTATTAATGACTCACTTACCCGTTAGACGTTGCACCCAAATCACTATTAATGACTCACTTACCCGTTAGACGTTGCACCCAAAACACTATTAATGACTTACTTGCCCGTTAGACGTTGCACCCAAAACACTATTAACCTGACCTCCCATTAATCATGACACCGAAACTCATGTCTTCTTCGATTCTTTGCCACACTAATATGACGTCACGCTGAGACAAAAAAAAGCCACAGAAAAACTGCACCAGAGTTTCTTGAAAGGGTATTTAAAGCAGATCTATATGTTTTAGTGCTGCAAGTATATACAAAAATATTTCCCCGTTATCATTGTGACTAAGATCATATATATAAACTTAGCGTTAACACCAACCAACTCACCACACTAAAACTAAAGCCAGCATAATAACATTGTATGTATAGTCTTGTTTTTATGTTTGTAGTTTTTACCTTCATCTCCCAGATTTAACATGACTGCGTACACAGTACACAGAAGCCTGGTTTTACAGAAAGTCACTTGTAGCAACCACAGGTTTTGTGTTCAACCACTTGGCTAGTTCCATTCCTTTGAGCTTCGTTGAGATGGAAGGTGACTTTTTAGATTTTAAGCGATTCAAAAGATTGGGACGCATATTTCCAGGCCACGTCTTCACTCCAACAGGGTTTTTTTATGAGAAGGCTGAGCGCAGCTGTGCTGGAGTAATGGCAATTTTAAGTAAATGTGACACATTTCGAAAAACTTCCAAACCTGAATAATAAGTCTTACCCCTCAACTGTAATTAACTTTTTCAATATGAATAGATGTCTAGGAAAGGTTAGGAAATCAGTAAAGCTTTCATTTGCCAGTATTTTCCAAACGTTGTAAATGCAAATGTAGATCTCCCTGAAGAATTGACTGGATATTGAGGTGTTTCGAAACTTTCTTTTCAACGAAGAGGTGTCATGTGCCCTTCTTAACGAATGCTTTCTAATTGAACCGTCTAAGAAATTAGGGAAAGCGACACCTGATGGCGCCAAAGGGTTTCCGATGTGCCAAAACGTATGCCCCATCATTTGCAATTCGGTAACCCTGAACTCTAAATGCTCTTTAACTCCGCTAGTCAAGGAAGGGATATAGATCCAACGCCATCTCTGGTGTCACGGGAACCGCCAGTGTAAGCTCTGCTTGAAAAAATCCCACAGCACAAAGACGAAAAGTTGGTTATTCTAAGAGGGATATACTTGGGAGACGCATCTGTGATAGGGAGAAATCTAATTTAAACTTCATCAGTGTTAAAGGCAGTGGATAATTCCTGGCCGTTCACTGTTAACTGTGTGATCCCAAGGGAGCGGTGTTATTGGTCAGTACCCACAGCGTACTTGTTAATGATGCCAGAGTGGGACATAAACACGGAAACGGTGTGGTCAGTGCCAGGACGGCCAATGTTGGACACGGTGGTCGGCAGCGGGAGACGAGGGTCGAACGGCTTCCACATGCTAATGTCACCTAATCTTGTTCGCAAGGCACGTTAATCCCATTTCATCAGTACGAAAATCTCCACGTGGCTTGTAATTGAAAATGGGGATAAGTTCTCTCTTTTGGTTTTCCGGTTATTGGGTCAAGGTCGCGGACGTTCTCCGGGGCGTTCTGAACTATCAGTGTGGTACACGCGGACGGGTGCAACACGAAGGAATTGACTCTAACATTAACATTGTTTCTATAACATTGTATCCCTTTTTAACCCCTGGGAATATCCGCTAGAATATAGGTCAGTAACCCATTTTTGTCTCACCATTGACATTCCGGGTTCGAATACATGTCCCCAGTAACCCATTCTTGTCTCACCATTTAGATTCCGGGTTCGAATACATATCCCCAGTAACCCATTCTTGTCTCACCATTGAGATTCCGGGTTCGAATACGTGTCCCCAGTAACCCATTCTTGTCTCACCATTGAGATTAATACGGGTATCGAATTGAGATTCCTGGTTCGATGTGTCCCCAGTAACCCATTCTTGTCTCACCATTGAGATTCCAATACGGTTTCTTGTCTCAGATACGATGTCCCCAGTAACCCATTCTTGTCTCACCATTGAGATTCCGGGTTCGGGTTCGAATTGAGATTCATGTGTCCCCAGTAACCCATTCTTGTCTCACCATTGAGATTCCGGGTTCGAATACATGTCCCCAGTAACCCATTCTTGTCTCATTGAGATTCTTGTCCCCAGTATCCATTCTTGTCTCACCATTGAGATTCCGGGTTCGAATACATGTCCCCAGTAACCCATTCTTGTCTCACCATTGAGATTCCGGGTTCGAATACATGTTCCAGTATCCCATTCTTGTCTCACCATTGAGATTCCGGGTTCGAATACGTGTCCCCAGTAACCCATTCTTGTCTCACCATTGAGATTCCTGGTTCGAATACATGTTCCAGTATCCCATTCTTGTCTCACCATTGAGATTCCGGGTTCGAATACGTGTCCCCAGTAACCCATTCTTGTCTCACCATTGAGATTCCTGGTTCGAATACGTGTCCCCAGTATCCCATTCTTGTCTCACCATTGAGATTCCGGGTTCGAATACGTGTCCCCAGTAACCCATTCTTGTCTCACCATTGAGATTCCTGGTTCGAATACATGTTCCAGTATCCCATTCTTGTCTCACCATTGAGATTCCGGGTTCGAATATATGTCCCAGTAACCCATTCTTGTCTCACCATTTAGATTCCAGGTTCAGATACATGCCCCAGTAACCCATTCTTGTCTCACCATTGAGATTCCGGGTTCGAATCCATGTCCCCAGTAACCCATTCCTCTCTCACCATTTAGATTACGGGTTCGAATCCATGTCCCCAGTAACCCATTCTTGTCTCACCATTGAGATTCCAGGTTCAGATACATGTCCCCAGTAACCCATTCCTCTCTCACCATTTAGATTACGGGTTCGAATCCATGTCCCCAGTAACCCATTCTTGGCAACTTCATGCATCAGGGGGATCAGGCTCGGTGATTTGGGTGTATATTCGGCACTGCATCGCATTCCTTTTGGGGTGATGTCAATCGCATGCTGTTCATGGCGTCAATCACTGGATTATTGGGTCCTGACACGATTATTTGCAAACCGTCGACATATAGCTTGAATATTGCCTAGTGCAGTGTTTAAAAGACACTCGCACGCACGCACACACACGCGCGCGTGCACACACACACACAAAACATACACTGCAATAGTTATTTACTTGCTATTTACTTTCTAGTCCATTGACTACGAATCCCCATCTGCATCATCTGATGCAGAAGCTGTGCAGTAATAGTACAAACGTACCCACCTGCATCTTCTCTCTCCAAGAACTCACAAACATATATAGAGAACAGCGGCAACACTGAGGGAACACAGGAAGAGGTGCTGCAGTGCGGAATGAAAACATGTGTCCCTGTACAGAGGCGTCATCTCCGTGTTGTCACAGTCGTAGGTGGGTCCACAGAATGATGTTGTCGATGAACCATCACACCGACCACGCACCTGTACATACATAACACAGCTGCTGCACCAGATAACTTGACCGATTATTTTGTTTTGTCAGATATTTGTTTGAAAACAATTTTATGACAACTTTAACACGATAAAGACGGTTGCACAACACAGATCAGTATGCTAACAGTGGAAGTTGTAACTCAAACATATCATCATGTTTCAAACACTGTAGAAATCAATTCAAAGAACTAAACATATTTCTTTATCATTCACTTTTGAAATTCTTCTTCTGAAATCACATTTGTATGTATTTGTTAGTGTAAGAAGATGTACAAGTATGGTACAGGAATGGTTTCGGACACATGCAATGCTCCGTCCCCATAGAGATGGGTTGTTATGGCACCTAAAACATGGCACATGCACACAGACGTTGTCGCATGTGCATCTGACAGTCTGCAGAGAAAATATTGACAAATAACAGGGTGATTGACAGAAACAGTAGAGATCACTATACTCTGTACTCCAGGGGGAGGATACGATTTCATGATATGTCACTCAACCCCGATATACCATTAGTCCCAATGTAAGGGGAAGGGAGAAAGGACTTGCTGTATTGATTTGCGTACCTTGTGATAAACATGTGGAATACACATGTGATATGGAAATCCAGCATAGTGTGTCGACAGTCCAGTGTTTCACAGAGGGGATCGCTGGCATCATATTACACATCCGTCAAGCATAGCACAGTGATGATTGAAACAGCAGTGCAGGCAGGTATCTCGTGTCAACAATCGATGGCGTTTGTCGGTCAAAACATTTGACAGCAGTACCATTACTTTGGTGAAGATTGTTAGATACATTACTGACGCTGGGATCTTCAGCACCGGAGATTGTCAGATACATTGCTAGCGTTGATCCGGTGATCTTCAGCACTGCGGATTTTCAGATACAATGCTAGCGTCGACCCGGTGATCTTCAGCATCGGATATTGTCAGATACAATGCTAGCGAAGACGCAGGAATCTTTAGCTGGGTAGACTGTCAGATACATGCTGGCGTGGACGCGGTGATCTTCAGCAGCGGAGATTGTCAGATACAATGCTGGCGTGGACGCGGTGATCTTCAGCAGCGGAGATTGTCAGATACAATGCTGGCGTGGACGCGGTGATCTCAGCAGGGGAGATTGTCAGATACAATGCTGGCGTGGACGCAGGAATATTTAGCAGGGGAGACTGTCAGATACAATGCTGGCGTGGACGCGGTGATCTTCAGCAGGGGAGACTGTCAGATACAATGCTGGCGTGGACGCGGTGATCTTCAGCAGGGGAGATTGTCAGATACAATGCTGGCGTGGACGCGGTGATCTTCAGCAGGGGAGATTGTCAGATACAATGCTGGCGTCGAGCCGGTATTCTCCATTACTGAAGATCGTCAGATACATTACTTACTGGATAACGAGCCTTTGACTGTTTCTAACAAAACAAAACAGAGATGGTAATTATGTGCAACTACCCACCCTGTTGGGGTAACGAAGACAGCCAGCCAAGTGATCGGTCTTAACCACCCGACCTCTAGTCACCTCTTCACAAGTAAAGATTGTTGGTAACCTATTCAAAGACACGGTTATGTACATGGCTTCAATAAAGTCTTCAGTCTTTGCCTGCAGTCCACTTTTGAACATTAGAAGTGCTACCATTTTACATAACAAGTGGGGCCATTGAATGTCTGATTCACACAGTGCCAACCACAGAGCTCTTTGAAGTTGAAATACTCTTCAGCGCGTTTTGCAATGCATTCTTCATAACGGTTTTAGTGACATTGATCATTCAAGATAATATTGGTTTCGTTTTCATCAAATGGGAGCTTCAAAAGGCAAGCACGACTGTAATATCAGTAGAAGCACAAACGTAATTTTAAACTATTTAGGTTCACTCCATGACGGGCCTCATCCATCCACTAAACTGCTTCGGGAAATTTTACTGTTATTACCTTCCTGTGAACAGCCGCCTCAATTTGCAGGTGGAGGCAATATCACCTGCTGCAAGCCACAGCGTCAACTGATGTAGGAATAACACATTGGTAGGGGCTCCGATGTGATAGAAACTGTCCTAGTTCTGGGCACAGATTACTGTTTACTGTTGGACGTATATTAGTTTCACTGAGTTGAACACGTTAAAGAGTGTGCGTCAACTGGCCAAACACTCCGCCGTCCGTACATCCGTTCGGTGAAACCACTGGACCAAATAGTGAGTGAGTTTAGTTTTACGCCGCTTTTTAGCAATAATTTCAGCCTGGACCAAATAGCATTGACACGTTAAATGAACATTAAATGTTATACATTTTACCATCAGTCTGTCTCACAGTCCCTGAACCGCATTATTTTCACTTCAGCCCAGCCCTTTCTGCAATGCATAAGCCCTAAAGGAAACAAGTTTAGTTTCATCAGGTTCATCTCGATGGGCCTCCGCTTCAATTTGAAAGGATTTTTTGTATTCTATCAAGATTTTATTGTATATTCAAAGACGTTAGTCTATCGAGTTGTGTTCACATCACCAAGCCGGCGCTTAGGACACAGCCTGAGTGTTTGACATTTAACACATATATCTGCGAAGTAGGATAGTGTACCATTTTATATGTGACCTACAGAGAACATTCCGGAGTAGACCCTAGTTGTGTTATGTACCGAACCATCGATCACGAAGACAGCCATTGATGTATCAAAGTTGTCTGTGATTAAAAGGGGTGAATCCCATGTCACAACTACCTGCCAGTAAGACAAATGTTGCTCCTCCCTCCGCGCGAGGACAATGATCGAGAGGTTCAGACTGAGATGAGGAGAGACCACTAGGCCTATGTCATTAGATTACACCTCTGCCCCAATCGCTCTCACAGCCACAAGGTCGGACAAGCAATTCAACCCCGACCAGATTTATGTGTTTAATCACGGTTTAGATGATTGCCCGGTATATAATCAACTGCCGCTCTGTTCCTGGGATGTTTTCAGGCAGTTTCAGGCGAGGGTCACGGGTAGCACACTGGTCTAAGCACTGACACTTGCTATGCAGAGTTGGTATCGAATCCCAGAGTGCCTTGCGAGTACACCATATTGGTAAGCACCGTGCCTTGCGAGTACACCAAATTGGTAAGGACCGTGCCTTGCGAGCACCCCAAAGTGGTAAGCACCGTGCCTTGCGAGTACACCAAATTGGTAAGGACCGTGCCTTGGGAGTATCGCAAAGTGGTAAGCACCAAGCTTTCCCCTGGCCCACGGTCAGTCGGCGTCAACCCATCCATCACTCACAGACTGTACCAGAACATCGTCGTGCCCTCTGTCTGGCTACTGCTGGAGTAAAGCTGTTGATAGTGTGACGTTGCTTGTTAAAGGTTCACTGTTTCATTGCACTCCTCCTCACGAACAATTCGGCAGTCGACAAAATAGTTTCATAACATGTTTCTGATTTCTTCTTCCTTGTAGTAATGTATCATTTGCCGCAAAACAGATGGAACTATTTTAATGTTTGATATTATTTTACCTGTTCCGGACAGACTAACCTTTACCTTTACAGTACCTGTTCGGGACAGATTTCCCGACCAAACCATCAGAAATGGCCTGAGAGAACGTTTTGCGTCGAACTGCGTTCGACAGGTAGACAGATTTGGTGGAGAAAGCGTCATGATGTGGGGAACCATGTCCTACACCGGTAGATCAAAGCTAGTGGTGGTTCAAGGCAATCTAACAGCAAATCACTACAACGACAAAATCATGCGACTTCACCTCCTCCCACTTTTTAACCGCCAGATGAAGCTGCTTCAAGACCACATAGCTCGGCCCCACATAGCTCGTGTAACAGGTGTCTATCTCGCCAATGCAAACGTCAATGTCCTTCCTTGGGTTTCCCTGGCCGCATAATCTGAACCCAACCGAGCATCTACGGGACGAACTTGATCTATGCGTCCGTAAACGCAGCCACCGTCCTCAGGCACTTGCAGAACTTGCCAATGCGCTGCATGAGGGATGCCAAACCCTCCCAAGGTGATGTCGAGCAGTAACGGCTGCAAGGGGTGGCAACACCAGGTACGGACCTGAAAGCCCCTTGTGCCCACACATGTGCAGTGAGTGAACTGAATTAATACTGCCACTGACAACAATACATATGTTCACGCGTGTGTCGAATTCCCTTCATCTATGCTCAAGCTTAATCGACTTATGTAAACTAAAATACGTTTAATACATTCTTTATTTTCGTTCTGTGCGTTTCTTTTTTTTCTTTCTTTTTTTCTTTTGGACGAGTCTATTTCCAAACTCATACTTTTTCTAGTAACCGCCACGAGAGATTCAGAAGTCAAGAAATATGGTATAATTTCCCTTCCAAGACCTCTATCGCTACATGCCTGAATCAGGGCACAAATATCCCACCGCCCCCCACTGGGAAGCAATAACCAACACGAGAAAAGGCTCTCCCATGTAGAAAAGAATAAAGTTACTATTTCATTATACGTGTGTTGGTAAAGCTGAAATGTCAATACATCACAGAGATAAACAGCTGTAAGAATCACTTGGTATCGATCAGTCTATTCCAATTGATTTTCAAAGAAATTCACTTACGCCAATTCAGTTACGCAAGTCCATTGTAGAACAGGAATATTTGGATGAAATTGGTTGGAAATTTCATTACAACTGACATAATGGGATACTACGGGTTGTTTATTGAATTGACCCACACATTCACAGCAGCATTCCGTGCCTAATGTCATCTGTCAGTAAACTCCTAATGTCATCTATCAGGAAACTCCTAATGTCATCTGTCAGTAAACTCCTAATGTCATCTGTCAGGAAACTCCTAATGTCATCTGTCAGTAAACTCCTAATGTCATCTATCAGGAAACTCCTAATATCATCTATCAGTAAACGCCTAATGTCATCTGTCAGTAAACTCCTA
This sequence comes from Haliotis rubra, assembly GCF_003918875.1. Lineage (NCBI taxonomy): Eukaryota > Metazoa > Mollusca > Gastropoda > Lepetellida > Haliotidae > Haliotis > Haliotis rubra. Next base: position 1,706,557 of record NW_025765570.1, on the reverse strand, counting down.
ATGTCATCTATCAGTAAACTCCTAATGTCATCTGTCAGTAAACGCCTAATGTCATCTGTCAGTAAACTCCTAATGTCATCTGTCTCCTAATATCATCTGGCTGTAAACTCGTAATGTCATCTGTCAGTAAACTTCTAATGTCATCTGTCAGTAAATTCCTAATGTCATCTGTCAGGAAACTCCTAATGTCATCTATCAGTAAACTCCTAATGTCATCTGTTAGTACTCCTCATGTCATCTGTCAGTAAAAGTATATACATTATAAGGATCTGAAAGGTAGGTAAACTCCGAATGTCATCTGGCTGTAAAGTCCTAATGTCATCTGGGTGATGTTGCCAGGTGTCATGTGTTTCATCAGAGCATCACTTCTCATCTTCGTCTTCCCTTGGCAAGGGGCTCACCTTGATAGATTGCATTACCCTAGATTGTATTCCAGCTACATCGCTGCGGCTTGTACACATTCAGGTTTGACAAACCAGTGGTGGGCGTTATGAGCAATGCCCCATGCCGCCCTAACACGTTACATGCCTGCCCATGTGTCTTCTTACAAACAACAGAGTTTCAGGGTATCAATCCCCCCGGGTGTGAATACATATATAAGTTCAACGTGACGTCATATCCTCACTCACACAGCTCCGAATACTTTCAATGACGGAGGTTAGGTGAAATTGTGTTTAACGTCGTGCTTGAGAATATTTCGCTCATATGACGACGTGCATGCGTGAGTATGTGTATGTGCGGATGCTTGTACTAGCCCAGACTGAAGCTGGTTTTATAGTGCTAGCCCAGACTGAGATACCATGCAGCAGTGAAGCATGAATACCCCACTAAGACACATTATACTGACTCCGAGCCGACCAGTCCTTGTTGTACCCATTAATTCTGAGCGCCAGGCAGGGACCAACTAGTAATAATAATAATAATAATAAATGCATATTTATAATGCGCCCCTTCCACACCCTAAGGCATGCTCAAAGCGCTACAGAATATTTACACTGGAGTATTTACAGATGAAGTTATACATACTATACTGAGAAAAGGTGGGTTTTAAGTCTGGACTTAAAAATGTCAATTGTGGCAGAGCTTTTAAGGGCACATGGGAGAGAGTTCCAGAGCACAGGCGCGGAGTAAGAGAATGATCGGTGTCCGAAGGATTTCAGTTTGTAGGATGGGATGACCAGTCGGTTTTGTGTGTTTGAGCGCAAGTTGCGTGCGGGGACATACGGATGTACCATATTTTAACGTCTTTTGGTATGACGTGGCCTGGCATCGAACCCGCGACCTTCCGCTCTCCGGGCAAACGCTCTAACCACTACACCACGGAGGCGGTCCAATGACGGAGGTTAACGCGTCAGTAATGGAGAGGCAGATGGCGTCATAGCTACTGTGTATGTTGCACGGAAACAGCGACATGAAACGTAAACAACTTCGTCTGGTGCATTACCAGTACTGTGCGTTCTGTGATGTGTTAACTAAACAAAGTCGTGGTTCAATCTTGCTAAATGTAACTCGCGACCTGTCATATAACGACAGCCAATTTACTTGGTTTCTATGAAACGCCATATCTCTGACGTTTTGACTGCAATCTATCATCCCGAGCTGCGTCTATATAAGATCGACATTAGATTGGCGTACTATGTACATTTCAAGTTGAAGTGAAGTGAACGCAATGACATGCTAGTAATATCTTGAACACTGATGTAACATACAAACATTATCCTGGACACTGAAAGTAATATACAAACATTATCCTGGACACTGAAAGTAATATACAAGCATTATCCTGGACACTGAAAGTAATATACAAACATTATCCTGGACACTGAAAGTAATATACAAGCATTATCCTGACACTGAAAGTAATATACAAACATTATCCTGGTACACTGACAAAAGTAATATACAAACATTATCCTGGACACTGAAAGTAACATTATCCTGAACAACATGAAAGTAATATACACATTATCCTGAAAGTAATTATCCTGAACACTGAAAGTAATATACAAGCATTATCCTGGAACATTATCCTGACACTGAGTAATATACAAGCATTATCCTGGACACTGAAAGTAATATACAAGCATTATCCTGACACTGAAAGTAATATACAAGCATTATCCTGAACACTGAAAGTAATATACAAGCATTATCCTGGACACTGAAAGTAATATACAAGCATTATCCTGAACACTGAAAGTAATATACAAGCATTATCCTGGACACTGAAAGTAATATACAAGCATTATCCTGAACACTGAAAGTAATATACAAGCATTATCCTGAACACTGAAAGTAATATACAAGCATTATCCTGAACACTGAAAGTAATATACAAGCATTATCCTGGACACTGAAAATATACAATATGACAAGCATTATCCTGAACACTGAAAGTAATATACAAGCATTATCCTGAACACTGAAAGTAATATACAAGCATTATCCTGGACACTGAAAGTAATATACAAGCATTATCCTGGACACTGAAAGTAATATACAAGCATTATCCTGGACACTGAAAGTAATATACAAGCATTATCCTGGACACTGAAAGTAATATACAAGCATTATCCTGACACTGAAAGTAAATATACAAGCATTATCCTGAACACTGAAAGTAATATACAAGCATTATCCTGAACACTGAAAGTAATATACAAGCATTATCCTGGACACTGAAAGTAATATACAAGCATTATCCTGGACACTGAAAGTAATGAACAAGCATTATCCTGAACACTGAAAGTAATATACAAGCATTATCCTGGACACTGAAAGTAATATACAAGCATTATCCTGAACACTGAAAGTAATATACAAGCATTATCCTGGACACTGAAAGTAATATACAAGCATTATCCTGGACACTGAAAGTAATATACAAGCATTATCCTGACACTGAAAGTAATATACAAGCATTATCCTGACACTGAAAGTAATATACAAGCATTATCCTGAACACTGAAAGTAATATATACAAGCATTATCCTGAACACTGAAAGTAATATACAAGCATTATCCTGGACACTGAAAGTAATATACAAGCATTATCCTGAACACTGAAAGTAATATACAAGCATTATCCTGAACACTGAAAGTAATATACAAGCATTATCCTGGACACTGAAAGTAATGAACAAGCATTATCCTGAACACTGAAAGTAATATACAAGCATTATCCTGGACACTGAAAGTAATGAACAAGCATTATCCTGGACACTGAAAGTAAATATACAAGCATTATCCTGGACACTGAAAGTAAATATACAAGCATTATCCTGGACACTGAAAGTAAATATACAAGCATTATCCTGGACACTGAAAGTAAATATACAAGCATTATCCTGAACACTGAAAGTAATATACAAGCATTATCCTGGACACTGAAAGTAAATATACAAGCATTATCCTGAACACTGAAAGTAATATACAAGCATTATCCTGGACACTGAAAGTAAATATACAAGCATTATCATGAACATTGAGGGTAACGTACAAGCATTATCATGAACACTGAGAGTAAAATATATATTCAACGTCAGTTATATGTCCTGAGGCAAGGCTGAGGCTGAGGATAGATAACTGAAGAGGATCTGGCGCTTCCAATCAAGTACAGACAGCCCGGGCTGTTGGAGCTCCTTTCGATCTCCTCCTGCCTGTCCATGATCTGGACAATGCTTCAGGTCTTATCCCAGTTGATATCTGCAACACAATATTGTTACAAAAGAGGAAGAATGAAAGCATAGCAATATCTGATTCGTGCTTGTGCTTGTCTGGTTAAAGGGGAGTTTGTTGAAAAACAGCATCATTAAATGTCATAATGTATCATATCACTCGCATCTCACAGGTCAAAAGTGGCACATACATACCTGCACGTCACACACATACCTGCAGGTCACATACATAACTGTAAGTCACATACATACCTGCAAGTCACATGCATACCTTCACGTCACATGCATACCTGCAAGTCACATACATACCTGTACGTCACATACATACCTGCAAGTCACATACATACCTGCACGTCACATACATACCTGTACGTCACATACATACCTGCAAGTCACATACATACCTGTACGTCACATACATACCTGTACGTCACATACATACCTGCACGTCACATGCATAGCTGCACGTCACATACATATCTGCAAGTCACATACATACCTGTACGTCACATACATACCTGCACGTCACAAACATACCTGTAAGTTACAAGCACGGCATATACATTCCTACACGTCAAATAACATACCTGTACGTCACATACATACTTCCAAGTCACATACATGTACATACCTGAACGTCACATACATACCATAAATATATTAGTAAGAAGCGGCACGAGATTCGTCAGATCATTACTACAGGTTTTACCCACACAATATAGTTTTGTGCACAACACAGGCATAGCTACAGTGCCTTCCCTCTTTCTAAACAATTCAGCAGGTTAGATATGACATTCAACACTATTTACCAACAATATTACATTGCCTTTTGTGAACTAAGTCTACTTTAGTGAGCCCTGTGATGACTTTGCATGTTCACGCAATCCCCTCTAGTGTTGGGTCACATCCGATGGCAAACACTACAGTCTGACTGCAGCGTTGGTAGTCTCACCAGCATCAGAGGAGCAGTAGCCATCTCGACCGGGCCTGTACAACCAACAGGAGTCGTACTGTGATAACAAAGCCGAGAATCCCTTCATCAGCAGAGCAATATAAAGTGAGACACATTATCGGAGGACTCAACGTGAATGATCGAACCTCTGACCCAGAAGCGATATGTCACGACGAGGCCACTCCCCACGACCTTGTGTGCGTGTTCGTCCACGCCAAGGGGAGATAACCGATTGAGCTGTCGTGTCGATACAGCCAGCAGACAAACAGTCATTTTATAGGCTTCACACCGGTGGTTTCAAAATGGTGAAGTATTGAGAGCAGTCGGGCTGTGGATAGCAGTCTGATATGTATTGGCAGAATAGTTAAATGGGTAATAGATGGTTAGACTCTTCGAGAACTGCCCTTGTTCAAGGCTGATTTGTTGCAGTGTCTGTCCGCTCTTCATGTGCTGAAAGTCAATAGCATCAAAGGGTTATAAGAGCTCACCCAGAATGGTCGTCTTCTCTGTTGAGGTTTCCCTCATATAATTGCTCGCAAATTACTTCGTAGTGTATATGCATCATAACTCGTCACACTGGATTACGCGTTTAGTTCTTATAGTTGTCCAGTCTTGGCCTAACCACGTCACTTGACGTACATTCACTTAGTATAGATGTTTGAATGGGCACATTGTGCGAGCGTAGCCAGGGCAGATACCGTGGTTCATGAAAACAGAGATACAGAGCTATATGGAGGGGGTTTACAGATGCTTGAAATAGGAAGTGCACTTTAAACACAAAACTTGCATTGCTAGCCACAAATTAATTAATTGATTAAAACATATCACCAAATGGTTTACGTGTGGGCCAGATCTGCCAATGATAGCCTTCATGTCGCATGAAACACCAGCATAACTCTGTTACTCAACAATCCTTAAAAACCTTTCCATAAATCCGACATGAGGGGCGCATGCGCGCGATGCTGCGCATCAGATCAAGTGGCAGCATTTGTAAGAGACTATTAAACCAAGGATTATAAAACTAAGACACATCCGCAGATCAAATGATGCAATTGCATCATTTCTGAAAAGGCAAGTCTTTCCTCCTCTTCTCAAGGCTCAGTGAGTGATGCTGGGTGGTTATTGTACCGATTGTTGGTGCTTACAGACACAGGGAACCCGATCACATTTAGAGGTGAGCCCATCAAGCCAATGTAGAACCTTGGTAATGGCACAGGCTAGACATTTGTCAAACAATATCTAGGGATAACATACACCAAACACCGTGGTGTAATTACATTCTTTACCGCATCCCTGCCAAGTTGTTTCTGTGTCAGATTGTTGGTACACTTTCAATACAAGTCGTCGTGCGCAACTGCTGTCAGAAACACACTTGGAATTGATTTCTTTAGGGTTGAAAGTTTCTGTTAAATACCGTCTGGTCGCCAGCAAGGCAATCTTTTCTGGTAGAAACTTCTAAAATGACGCAATAAAGACTTGGTAACAAAGCAAGCCTACCCGAAGGGAGCAGATTCAGTCAATCGACTGCTCGCCTAAATGATGCCATTTCCTCAAATCAAAGTACTATAGGGTGCAGATTCCCGCAATCTTTGCTTCTTCCAATACCTCAAGGTGCTTCTGTGTGTTATCGATTACAGTGCATGGTGCTGGTACAATACCAGTCTTGATGCACATGTGGTTTAATGATACGTAGGATGTTAGAGTTCCACTTCTGGACATAGATACGTCGTAATATAACAACATATGTACTCATAGTTGATGCACGTGAGTTTTGTTTTGACACTTGGCCACATGCATTGTGACAAGTTCTATGTTATGCCTGTATATCTTTACATACTTGTCATAGTTTTCTATGTTGGGCATCACTTCCTAAAATATATTTGACAGCCATTCAGAATAGTGACGTCCAGGTAAGAGACGTGCAGGTATGTATGAGACGTGCAGGTATGTATGTGACGTGCAGGTATGTATGTGACGTACTGGTATGTGTGTGACGTGCAGCTATGTATGTGACGTACAGATATGTACGCGACGTGCAGGTATGTATGTGACGTGCAGCTAAGTATGTGGTATACATGTGACGTGCAGGTATGTATGTGACGTACAGGTATGTATGTGAGGTAAAGGTATGTATGTGACGTGCAGGTATGTATGTGACGTACAGGTATGTATGTGACGTGCAGCTATGTATGTGACGTGCAGGTATGTATGTGACGTACAGCTATGTATGTGACGTACATCTATGTATGTGGTATGTATGTGACGTACAGCTATGTATGTGACGTACATCTATGTATGTGGTATGTATGTGACGTACAAGTGTGTATGTGACGTACAGGTATGTATGTGACGTGACACAGCTGAGAGACGTATTTCGGCTGAATCACGGCGTAACAACTTCACGTTCGAAAGAGGGGCATGAGTGCCCGAGGGATCTAAGGCACCGTCCGGGGAGTCTCTCCTCAGGTCTGCCATTGTGGATTCGAACTTTACATTCGCCATGATTTTAGCACCATGTCAGCGATTGTTGGTTTCACAAACTAAACATCTAAACTTGTATCAGCTCTTGCTTCCCTTCGACACCAAGCTGACATACCGTGATGTACTGACTGACTGAGTTTAGTTTTACGCCGCTTTTAGCAATATTCCAGCAATATCACGGCGGGGGACACCAGAAATGGGCTTAACACATTGTGCCCATGTGGGGAATCGTGATGTAACTCAAGTACTGTTCACTCACACATGTTGTAAGATAGAGCCGCTCGAGCCGTTCATACGCTGTCTGGATCCCAGGTATTTTCACTCGTGAGTGACCGCCTACGTGGTGTAGTGGTTAGAGCGTCCGCTCGGAGAGCGGAAGGTCGCGGGTTCGATCCCCGACCGCATCATACCAAAAGACGTTAAAATATGGTACTTGTTGGTCCCTGCAACATGGGTACAACAAAGACTGGTCGGCTCGGAGTCAGTATAAAGTGTCTGAGTGGGGTATTTATGCTTCACTGCGGCATGGTATCTCAGTGGGCTAGCACTATAAAACCAGCTTCAGTCTGGGCTAGTACAAGCAGCCGCACATACTGACTGACTGACTGACTGACTTTGGTTTTACGCCGCTTTTAGCAATATTCCAGCAACATCACGGCGGGGGACACCAGAAATGGGCTTCACACACTGTACCCATGTGGGGATTCGAACCCGGGTCTTCTTCGTGACGAGCCAACGCTTTAACAATTAGACTACCCCACCGCCCCCAGCCGCACATACACATACACACGCATGCACGTCGTCATATGAGCGAAATATTCTCAAGCACTTCACCTCACCTCACCTCACCTCACCTCACCTCACCTCACCTCACCTCACCTCACCTCACCTCACCTCACCTCACCTCACCTCACCTCACCTCACCTCACCTCACCTCACCTCACCTCACCTCACCTCACCTCACTTGTGAGTACTTACCAAATCGCACCCCAAACCTGGAATCAGTTACGGGTAGTGTGGAGTACCACCTACCTCCTGGAGTGGCATTTCTGTTCACCTGATTCGTAGATATTTATTATGGATTTGCATGCCTATTATTGTTAACGTGTGTCAATGGCTGAGGGGACAAACAGCGCCAGCGTCCAATAGGACAGATTAATCCCGGTATAACCTCTCACCGCCTCCTGTAGTTATATCTAGTGGACGGACATACTAAAAGCATCTGTATGTTATATTTAGGTCAGTCATTAACCCCATACAGGACAAGTTTTTAACCTTTCGAAAATGTCTGTTGTGAAAACAGTATTTTTCATCACATGTTAATTGTGTTTAAATAGTTAATGAACTCCATCTCCAAATATGTCATGTTTACAACAGGTACCGTGATCTCACTTAGCAACTTATTAGTTTGGAGAGAAAAAAGAGCCAATTCGAGCTCCCATGAAAATCATTACCAATTTCCGTTTCGGGTCTTCCCATTGAACCCGATAAATACACCAGCTATTTTTGTCAGAAAAAGACAACCGAGTTCTCCCAAGCTTTTTCGCATCATCACAGACCACGTCTGTACACAACTGTCTATTGAAGGTCCTTATGCTCCATTATAGTACTCGGCACTACACGAATTCCTGCACACCTTCATCAACCACACCCCTTCACACCTTCATCAACCACGACCTTACACACCTTCATCAACCACGACCTTACACACCTTCATCAACCACATCCCTACACAATTTCATCAACCACACCCCTACACACCTTCATCAACCACGAACTTACACACCTTCATCAACCACATCCCTACACAATTTCATCAACCACACCCCTTCACACCTTCATGAACCACGACTTTACACACCTTCATCAACCACGACCTTACACACCTTCATCAACCACATCCCTACACAATTTCATCAACCACACCCCTACACACCTTCATCAACCACACCCCTACACACCTTCATGAAGCATGAGTCCAAATACAATCATACAGCCTGGTTCCTCGATAATACTAAATGGTATTACACGATGTACATTTCTTGCCATTAATGTGGATCTTGTATGTATTATACGATGTACATTTCTTGCCATTAATATGGACCCTGTATGTAGTACACGATGTACATTTCTTGCCATTAATATGTCCCATGTATGTAGTATACGATGTACATTTCTTGCCATTAATATGGACCTTGTATGCATTATACGATGTACATTTCTTGCCATTAATATGGCCCCTGTATGTATTATACGATGTACATTTCTTGCCATTAATATGGACCTTGTATGCATTATACGATGTACATTTCTTGCCATTAATATGGACCTTGTATGTATTATACGATGTACATTTCTTGCCATTAATATGGACCCTGTATGTATTATACGATGTACATTTCTTGCCATTAATATGGCCCCTGTATGTAGTATACGATGTACATTTCTTGCCATTAATATGGACCTTGTATGCATTATACGATGTACATTTCTTGCCATTAATATGGCCCCTGTATGTATTATACGATGTACATTTCTTGCCATTAATATGGCCCCTGTATGTATTATGACGATGTACATTTCTAGCCATTAATATGGCCCCTGTATGTATTATACGATGTTATACGATGTTCATGTATCATTTCTTGCCATTAATATGGACCTTGTATGTATTATACGATGTACATTTCTTGCCATTAATATGGCCCCTGTATGTATTATACGATGTACATTTCTTGCCATTAATATGGCCCCTGTATGTATTATACGATGTTCATTTCTTGCCATTAATATGGACCTTGTATGCATTATACGATGTACATTTCTTGCCATTAATATGGCCCCTGTATGTATTATACGATGTACATTTCTTGCCATTAATATGGCCCCTGTATGTATTATACGATGTACATTTCTTGCCATTAATATGGCCCCTGTATGTATATTACATGCGGCTGTTTATAGAATCAAGTTGTTCGATGTTGGAGATGAGGTCTCAGAGCGATCCTTCCTTGGTTTGCCTCTCTCACAACAAAACTGTCTCTTCATCTTTATCCTCTTAAAGGTCGAATGCGTTATGAAAATAGTATAAGAGGTACGTTCATGCTTATCAATCATATGAAGAGGAAGCTAATATAGTTGATGTTCGGTTTTTTCTTCCTCTGTAGACTCAGTGCTTTATCTTTGTCATGCAATAACAATTATGTCTCGTCTATCGATGAACTCCCTGAGTAAACCTGGCTTCACCTTGATACAGGACAATGGGGTAATCAACTTGAGTGCTGAATAATATACTCAGTTTGATGCAATGATATTGCATCGTCGGCTATGGAACTGTTAAAGTATTATAATGGAGCATTCCTTTGCGTCTATGTAGGGCTCGGACTTGGGCATACCTATGTCTGTGAGCTGAGTCAGGACAGTAGTATCATGTATTTTGCCCAATCTAATCCCACCACCTCCCCCTCCTCGATTTCACGAAAGAATTACTCAGAAGAGACACAAGGAAAAACGTCTAACTTCGAGAATGATAAAGTTGGAGTGAAATAATGAAGAAAGACCTGTTTCGGAATACAGAGACGAGTTACTGTGAACTCGCCTGTCAAAACATGCGGCTGGGCTGACTGTATTTTTAATTATTATATTGTGACACCCGACCCCTGTCATATCCGGTGGCTGACTTAAGAGGCACATATTGTGTTGAGACACCCGTCTTGTGCCATATCTTGTGGCTGACTTTAGAGGTACATGTTGTATTGAGACACCCGTCTTGTGCCATATCTTGTGGCTGACTTTAGAGGTACATGTTGTATTGAGACACCCGTCTTGTGCCATATCTTGTGGCTGACTTTAGAGGTACATGTTGTATTGAGACACCCGTCTTGTGCCATATTCTGTGACTGAGTTCAGGTATATATAGTGTTGTGACACCCGTCTTGTGCCATATCTTGTGGCTGACTTTAGAGGTACATGTTGTATTGAAACACCCGTCTTGTGCCATATCTTGTGGCTGACTTTAGAGGTACATGTTGTATTGAGACACCCGTCTTGTGCCATATCTTGTGGCTGACTTTAGAGGTACATGTTGTATTGAGACACCCGTCTTGTGCCATATCTTGTGGCTGACTTTAGAGGTACATGTTGTATTGAGACACCCGTCTTGTGCCATATTCTGTGACTGAGTTCAGGGGTATATATAGTGTTGAGACACCCGTCTTGTGCCATATCTTGTGGCTGACTTTAGAGGTACATGTTGTATTGAAACACCCGTCTTGTGCCATATCTTGTGGCTGACTTTAGAGGTACATGTTGTATTGAAACACCCGTCTTGTGCCATATCTTGTGGTTGACTTTAGAGGTACATGTTGTATTGAGACACCCGTCTTGTGCCAAATCTTGTGGCTGACTTTAGAGGTACATGTTGTATTGAGACACCCGTCTTGTGCCATATCTTGTGGCTGACTTTAGAGGTACATATTGTGTTTAGAAAATCGCGCCCTGTAAGAACATGTGGCAGTGTGTGGCGGTATTCTTTCACGCCGTGCCGTCTAACTGTTTGAGGAAGGCCGATATGATGCACGTCTCAGAGGTGTAACACGTCGCTGAGACCCAGTAACACGAGGACAGTGCTGACAAACCTAGCAGCACCATGGATTCAAATCCACATCCATATCTTCCTGGCGTGCCCCCATCATGCGTGTCACCTCCACTCGTCCAATTGCGGCGCCTCAGGCAAATATTATTGCCTCTTTCTGTGAAAATATACGCATTCACCGACTCTCCTTTGAACTGAGACCAATACAAGTTTGTTTTCGAGATACTTCTCTATGAACAGACATGCATGAACAAACATTAACACTTTGGAAGGTGACGTGATTACGGCTTCGTGAGTATGCACATGTCACGTGACCTGTGAATGAATATGTGTCATTGATTTGGGCGAAAAGGTCACGTTATAATGGTGCTCTTGTCATTAGATTCTATTGGCCACTTAAAAGCACTTGTTGAGATTGTACCACTATTCTATCGCTATACACAGACTTCATCCAAAGCAACAAGGCAATTTGCTCAGCACCAAAGGGAGTCTCTGTCTGGAGACCGCTGTTCACTAATTACATTTTCTGATTACCTGACTGTTTTTGTGCCCAAATGAGCAATTTACGTGGTTTTTATGTTTCAGCCATTTCTGTACTTACTTCAAATCGATCATAAATCCAGTCCGGCTGTAATTTAGTTAGAGCTCATTTTACGTGTTTGTAGATATAATTATATTACACAAATTCATGATTTCTTGTTGTAAATGCATTTCAAATTGGGGAATAACTTACTTTCAAAGGACCTTCCTGAAATACTACCTATGTCGCGACTTTAACAGATTTGAATGAGAGATGAAACTAATAAATATTTACTGTAAGCCTTGAAATGGCTGCTCCCCAGACAACAGTCTACTGGAGCTAAACACGTCTTTGATTCAGCTTCTTGTGAACTACATTGAATAACGCAATTACGGAAATGAACTTGGAAAAGATCATCTTGGGGAGACAACGGTACTCGGACGATGAATTATTGAGCAGCCACCGTTCTAACTTGATAACGCACCATACACACTGTTCCATGGTATATGAAGAGTATCTTTTCGAAATTTTAAAACTCGGGCCATTAGCGTGACATACTCACGTGAGTAAAGTGACGAGTATTGGACATTCGTCTTGACAGCATCACAATTATACATGGAGTAGGATATGCTGATGTCTGATTCAGAGAATGCCAGGTTACAGAGTGAGAGGATTATTAGAGATGTTGGTTTATAAGTGCGGAATATAGGGGTCCATGCAGTAGTGAATGGAATGATAGCCTGTCGGAGTCAAAAGAGAGCAGAGCATACAACTACCATATTTTAGAGTGTGTTGAACAGAGAGTGTCGGATTAAGGAGATACAGCAGTATAACCGCGGACTGGTGGACCATGGAGCGTAGGATGCAACGACTTTCACATCACAGAGATTATTGAAAAGGGATTAGACCAGAGACGCCGTTGGCTGCAGGGAGTGTTTGGGTACAGGGATGTTCAGTTACAGAGATTATTATAACGGGAAAAACAACAGAGATGCCGGATTATCAAGACCGTTGGCTGAAGGGAGTGTTTGGGTGCAGGGGTGTTCAGTTACAGAGATTATTATAACGGGAAAAACAACAGAGATGCCGGATTATCAAGACCGTTGGCTGCAGGGAGTGTTTGGGTACAGGGGTGTTCAGTTACAGAGATTATTATAAAGGGAAAAACAACAGAGATGCCGGATTATCGAGAACGTTGGCTGCAGGGAGTGTTTGGGTACAGGGGTGTTCAGTTACAGAGATTATTATAAAGGGAAAAACAACAGAGCTGCCGGATTATCAAGACCGTTGGCTGAAGGGAGTGTCTGGGTACAGGGTTGTTCAGTTACAGAGATTATTATAAAGGGAAAAACAACAGAGATGCCGGATTATCAAGACCGTTGGCTGAAGGGAGTGTTTGGGTGCAGGGGTGTTCAGTTACAGAGATTACTATAAAGGGAAAAACAACAGAGATGCCGGATTATCAAGACCGTTGGCTGAAGGGAGTGTCTGGGTGCAGGGGTGTTCAGTTACAGAGATTGCTATAAAGGGAAAAACAACAGAGTTCAAGACCGTTGGCTGAAGGGAGTTATTCAGTTACAGAGATTGTTATAAAGAAAAAACAACAGAGATGCCGGATTATCAAGACCGTTGGCTGAAGGGTTTGGGTACAGGGGTGTTCAGTTACAGACATTATTATAAAGGGAAAAAGAGATGCCGGATTATCGAGAACGTTGGCTGAAGTTTGAGTACAGGGTGTTCAGTTACAGAGATTGTTATAAGGGAAAAACAACAGAGATGCCGGATTATCAAGACCGTTGGCTGCAGGGAGTGTTTGGGTACAGGGGTGGTCAGTTACAGAGATTATTATAAAAGACAACAACAGAGATGCCGGATTATCAAGACCGTTGGCTGAAGGGAGTGTTTGGGTGCAGGGGTGTTCAGTTACAGAGATTGTTACAAAGGGAAAAACAACAGAGATGCCGGATTATCAAGACCGTTGGCTGAAGGGAGTGTTTGGGTACAGGGGTGTTCAGTTACAGAGATTGTTATAAAGGGAAAAACAACAGAGATGCCGGATTATCAAGACCGTTGGCTGAAGGGAGTGTTTGGGTACAGGGGTGTTCAGTTACAGAGATTGTTATAAAGGGAAAAACAACAGAGCTGCCGGATTATCAAGACCGTTGGCTGAAGGGAGTGTTTGGGTACAGGTTTTCATGGTGTTTTGAATATGTTTTCTATATGACTGTCGACATTGAATGCCACAGGTAAGGAATTGTAGAAAGGTTGATGTGGTGAGCATGACGGTGATCCAGTGATGTGGGAAGGTCAGATACAGTCGCAGTATACGGCGATGTAGAGGTGTTTTATGTGAGTTGTGTTAGGCACCAAAATCAACGTCATTAATTTGTCACAGTTTTATTGTTCTGTCAAGCCTGACACATGTTAAGCAGCGTTATAAAGGTGGATGCCAGACAGTGCTGTACGGTTACCAGCCTTTAGAAACAGTATGTCACTCACTATAAAACGTATGCTAAAACAGTCAATAGGATAATGTCTTCTGACAACTGCAGTCGAACTGACGCGACTAGCTAATGAACATTAACGCACCTCTGTCTCACGTGTTAATCATGAGGTTTTAATTATACAACTGAGGCTCAATTACAATGAAAACCATTTATTTCTTAAATGGTCTTAAATGCACGTTTAATTAATTTCGGAATTTCATTTATATCGAAATGAACCGATGTATGGAAATTTTCCAACTTTAGTACGAAGTTAGGAAAGAACTACTCCAACTGATGAACGATTAGACTGCACAGACAGTCGCGGTGGGCTTGAGTGATGAGCGTTGTAGCGCAAGGCTCATCACAGCTGAGATTACATAAGGAAACTTCCTGAGCTGGACTTAACCACCTTTTTAATGCAATTGACTCGGAATATTTTTCAAACAATATCTCGAAGTGCAGTAGATTATTCCTTCTATTTCATTACAACATAACGGGTCCGATGTGTACTCGACTGCTGCTTCTTAATTGAAGGTAATTTCTAATTTAGGGAAGTTAGACACAGATTTGGAATTGACTGGTTCAGTACTCCGAAGGTTTCTGTTAAATATGGTCCGTTCGCTAGCCAAGCAATGATCCTAATAAAAGGTTCACAGACCTACGACTTCGCGGTCCACACAATGGCCGACGGAAATATCCCCCTTGTATGGCCTTACCCGTTAATGGTTTAAGCGTGTATCAACTTTGGACAAACATCGCGTGCTGTGAAAGGTATGACTTGATATCGTTGGGTTATTTCTCTCACCGTCCATATGTCTGCATGCGTGATAGTATGTGTGTGTCTGTGTGTCTGTGCTTGCGTGCATGCGTCTCTCTCTCTCTCTCTCTCTCTCTCTCTCTCTCTCTCTCTCTCTCTCTCTCTCTCTCTCTCTCTCTCTCTCTCTCTCTCTCTCTCTCTCTCTCTCTCTCTCTCTCATATATATATATATCAGTAATATTTGAAATCTTGAGCACAAGTTTAGAAGACAATCGTTTATGTGTGTGTGTGTGTGTGTGTGTGTGTGTGTGTGTGTGTGTGTGTGTGTGTGTGTGTGTGTGTGTGTGTGTGTGTGTGTGTGTGTGTGTCGTGCAGATATAAACGATTGTCTTCTAAGAAACCCATTTTTGCTCAAGATTTCTTGTTTAGTACATTGTGCGTCCAAAAATATCGCCCAGAGTCCCTAGACTCTCAAAGAACGGATATCTATCAACGCAAATTAAAGGTAATCTAACAAAGCTATAGATTCAAACCTAACACGTGTAATCATACAAAAATGCCCTAAAGCACAGCCTCAGTCAAAATTAATGTTTATTGATACAAATAATATGAAACCACTTACTCATTATAACATTTCTATTCTAAAAGTGTGCAGTTGCTACAGGCATTTCTATTCGTTTCAACGTCAGGAGCTCAAATTACATCAGACATTAAGACAGACACACCATGCTAATTAACTGGAAAGTATGCCTCGCGGGCCAGACGATGTTGTGTGATACGGGATGAGCTTCATTCAACGTTGGAGATAACTGCCGAAAGATCCGAGAAAGGAGGATCAATCGATTCGGCTAAACATAACATACTGTAAAGTAATTGGCATTCTCCTACACTCATTTAAATGCTGATTAGATTGTGGTATTATGTCTTAAGGCTGTTTGCATCTGTCAAATATTTCCGATTTGTATGTCATATGTATATGCCAGCTGCTGTCTGAAGAATTTCAACATCGGTGTCTCGTATTTTACCGATCCCTCTCGTGGAACACTCGTAAAACTTAGCAGTGATGGAACTGTTAGATGACTACAGAATGTTAGTTTTATTAACGATACAATTATGATAAGAGTTGTATATAAATGTAACACATAAAAAGGGGTAGAGTTGTGCTTAATGTGCTTCTGAATGGATCCAATTAGACAGCCCATAAGTTCCAGATAACCACATCCACTGGTTACTGATAATATCACCAGTGCATGTAACGACAAAACCACCGACATATACGCACTTTCTGACATCACCTACATCGACAGCATCGTCCTAATTACCAGCTTTAGTATCACCTGCCCAAACATCATCACCAACAATCATTTTACCTTCATCACAAACGTCGTTCACACCATCTACAAAATCAACACCAATATAACCTATCACACACTCAGCATCTCCCCTCGACACCTATATCTTCCTTATTTGTTTCCTGACAACACAACATACCCAACACTTCAGTGTTCCTGACATCACAACCCAACCAACACTTCAGTGTTCCTGACAACACACTCAATCGCTTCACACCACACCCAACACTTCAGTGTCCCTGACAACATCCTCGCTTCACACCACATCCAACACTTCAGTGTTCCTGACAACACAACCCACATCCAACACTTCAGTGTTCCTGACAACACACCACACCCAACACTTCAGTGTTCCTGACAACACACCACACCCAACACTTCAGTGTTCCTGACAACACAACACACCCAACACTTCAGTGTTCCTGACAACACAACCCACCCAACACTTCAGTGTTCCTGACAACACACCACACCCAACACTTCAGTGTCCCTGACAACACACTCCCTCGCTTCACACCACACCCAACACGTCAGTGTTCCTGACAACACACTCCCTCACTTCACACCACACCCACCACTTCAGTGTTCCTGACAACACAACACACTCAACACTTCAGTGTTCCTGACAACACAACACACCCAACACTTCAGTGTTCCTGACAACACACTCCCTCGCTTCACACCACACCCACTTCAGTGTTCCTGACAACACAACACACTCAACACTTCAGTGTTCCTGACAACACAACACACCCAACACTTCAGTGTTCCTGACAACACACTCCCTCGCTTCACACCACACCCACCACTTCAGTGTTCCTGACAACACACTCCCTCGCTTCACACCACACCCAACACTTCAGTGTTCCTGACAACACAACACACTCAACACTTCAGTGTTCCAGACAACACAACACACCCAACACTTCAATGTTCCTGACAACACAACACACCCAACACTTCAATGTTCCTGAAAACAACAGATCCGCATTACGTTTCTGGTAGACGCCACCAGACCATTGTTACTCGAGATTTTGTTTTACATAATTGCTTCTGTCATTTTGTCTAAACGTAAATAAAAACAAAATGGAGAATCGCAGCTCTACAATACGATTGTTTTTAAAGTTTCTAAATCTGTTGAATGGATGTGGTAAACCACTATAGACAAGGAATAATGATCCCATTGTCCTAAGAAAAAGATCTGTAAGGCTATTATCTGTGGCTTGAAGACATCCGACCACAGGTAATTGAACCTTTCATCGTATAAATATTGTACGTGTCTCCTGCTTTAAGTCCTTAAAGCCGGGATAAATGTTATTAGTGAAAAAATACAACCTTGCACACACTGTCTTCTCTTTATTTGTGGGGCTTTATCCGCCGCTCCTGCGACTTGATTCCCCAAAACCCCTCGCTTGACAGACTTTCCCTGAGTTCAGGACCATCATGTATGTCTACCTCATCAATTCCCCCCAATTATCAACAAATTGAGGAAAAAACTCCCCCAATGTTATCCCGTAACAGTGAAACACAGGTGCGAAGCGAATAGCGTCTAAGTTGGTCTGATCACCACTTGAAATGCCGCCGGTTTTTATGGCCTCGTCCGTTGAGAATGCAACTTACATTATATTGAATGTTTCTCAAGGAAACTATATACGCCTAACTGATAATGCTTTACGAGTGAACACACTGATTGTGGAAAAGTTCCAAGGTTGAGAGTACTGTAGAAGTAGGGCAAGAAAATGAAAGACGCATGCCCGACACGATCGGGGGAGAGAGAGGGAGAGAGAGAGAGAGAGAGAGAGAGAGAGAGAGAGTGAGTGTGTGTGTGTGTGTGTGCGCGCGCGCGCGCGTTAGAGAGAGCTACTCATGTTTCATTGTTAACACGCCTGTCGAGTCGACCCGGGCTTTGAATGAAACCTGAGTGATTGAGTGAGATTGGTTTTAGGCCGCATTCCAGCTATATGGCGGCGGTCTGTAAATAATCGGGTCTGGACCAGACAATCCAGTGATCAATATCTTGAGCATCGTTCTACGCAACTGGGATACGATGACATGTGACAACCAAGTCAGCCAGTCTAACCACGTACTCGATCTTACGACAATCATGGGTTGCAGAAGACAAATTCTAACCCGGATCTTCACGGGTACAAGAACAAGAAATAGGAGAACAAGAACAATAAGATGATGGTGATGATGATGATGATGATGATGCTGATGATGATGTACCCAATGTCTTGGGGTAGGTTTACCACCATATCTACCGGATACCCATTCGACATATTGAACACAGTATCAAAGCATTTTTTCACTTTGGAGTTTCATTTAAAAAAGTTTTAGGAAGTTCATTGAGATTCTTCATGTTTTTCCATTCAAGAGTGCGCCAGAGTCGTGTGTATTGACTGCCAGGTAAAAAGAAAAAAAATCTTATCTTAACCCTCGATCTGCCTCCCCTGATCGGCTTGTGCAGACGCTATATTAACACACTCAGGACGTGTTGCCGCTTCGCTTCATTACACTATCCAGCAAATCAATCAGAGGCAAGGCAACGTATATCAACCGCACTTACCGGGTTTTAATGTTGAAACACCTGCTTCCGTGCACTGCTCTTCTTGTTTCTACTCCAACTGTTTAACCCGAAGTTATGCATACAGGTTTTTCTTAGTCTGAGTTTTTCTTCAGTAATGTTAGGGTTCAGCGGCACGTTTTTCGCGCTGAACGGTTTCACGTAACTCGAGTTTTTTCAGCAGTTCCTCCAGACGAGACACATGCTGCAAGTAACTAATCCTTAAAAATACCAGTACCGTTCTTTTAGCAAGCACATTAAATGACCGCGGTTACTTACAGCCTAACTGTTTTCAATTATTCATAGGACCAGTGATCAGAAAGGTTTCAAATTAGATTTCAGTGTTTTTGGATTGACATCAGGTGCAGATATGGAACAATTAGGTTGGCAAACCTTTGTTCTGGTAAAAAAGCAGTAAATATTGCAGGTGTGCCTTCTATTCTCAGGCAATTCAATTGTAATCAGTAATTGGTCGGGGATTTTATCCTATGTTCCGACAAGCTTGTTCTCGTGTCCCTAGCTAGATGTCAGTGGACTCTGATCTCTTCCAAGTCGGTGTTAATGAAACGTTATGCGTTGGAGAGTGACTGCAGAGATTGTGTGTGGCTGGAGACGTCGTAACGCTCTGATGGAACGGTTGTTGATGAAACCGGACTTGTATTAACAACATTACAACGTCAGACTTTCTTTGCCTTGTTTCTGTTTTTAAGAACCGAACATAAAAATAATCAAATAAATCTAAGCCAGATGTTTCAGTGTCTGATATTACATAGTCTGACCATCAGTGGCACAATGTCGCCTCTGAGGGACATAGGTTGGAGTCTACCTGTACCTAAGAGCCAACAGTAACGTGGAATCCCTACCAGGTCTTTATATGCAGACGAATGTTGTTTTTGAACATTGCTCAAATCAGTTCAAAAACATTTTCCAAATGCGCTTAGATGGTATTAATTAAATATCTGTACACATCTCATGTTTCGTCCGTCAACTTACCAGGCAATGTTCAAACGACCTTTAAACAAACGCCATACTGAAATGAGAAATGGCTGAAAGAAAAATTCGTAATCATGTATGTGTCTTGCGTGACCTTGGAAAGTAATACCTTTACTTTGCCGTCTGTCTGGTGTAGCATTGTCAACATTTTATACAGAACCCGAAAACAATGGAATAGTTGTAAATCTTCCCGCTGACAAATGCCGAGCAGTATGTTATTTTGGGTATTATACGCACAGCACTGACAAATACTTCGTCAACTAAATATGTGTTGTTGTGACGCCGCACTTTTACTGTGGTAATGGGGAATATGGAACACTGCCAAAATTTAACAAACTCCCTCACAGTGTGTTTGGCAATACGTGAACCTTTAATCCAGGACTTTCATTGAAATGTAGCAATTCATCTTCATACAGCAAGAAAGCCAGTATACATCATCTCGCTTTCAATTCTCTTCTTTTAAGTTTCAAAACGATTTTACCTTCCCCTTACCAACAAAGAAGAAAAGATGTGAATCGATTGCTAACTTCATGGACAGCCCGTTGAACGATGAGGTTCCTGCTCGCTCTACTTTGAGTAATCACATTAGATGATGTTTCACATGGAAAGGGTTGGACAGGAGTCTCAGGAACAATCAATATCAAAAACTCTTAACGCCAGTGTTGTGTTACGTATGTAATCATCTCCTGATATAATCTCATTATGTTTTATAGTTGCCATATTTGGTAAGAGCTTCCAAAGAGAACTTTGTGAAGACCATTTGTAAATGGCACCAAGACCTCATGCATACATTTTTAGTACACAGAATATTCAGTTCTGAGGGTGTACATGGGTTGTAGTGTAGATTTGTACATGACATCATGACCTCATACAGATATTTGTATTTGTAGCTCACAGAAAATTCAGACTCAAGGATGTATACGGTGTAGAGTACAGCGGTACGTGTCATCAAGACATCATGCAGACACCTGTACTGGAACTGGAGTTCAGTACTAAGGATGTAGGAGAAGAGTAGGTTGGGTGTACCTTGAGCAGCTGCTGGTGGATCCCTCTCATCACAGATTTCACAGAGCACTCGTCACCTGCAGTTACCCACATTTAGTTTTTGATAAACATTCAGAAACTAGTTCCATAAACGTGCACTATATCCACTCGAAAAGACAGGAGGTTATCTGCAGACATAAACAAGTTTTATCTAGCTTGTAGTATATATATGTATGCGTTGAATCATCACCAGAATATAACCCACTTTACAAATCAACAGTAAAATGCAACACAAAGGTTAACCCCACGCCCGGGCATGTATGCGCTGTACTAATCCTCCTGGTGGTGTACTATTTGTACTATACACAAGTCTTTCGATGAACGTTAATGAAGACCACAGACCTATCTTCCAGTGATAATGACTCCTTAATATGCCAGAGAGGCCTGCAGATCATGATTATGGGATCAGTACGAAAACCCTCCAGAGTTAAAGCTGTCCAGGTAGTATCATCAATCTTTGAAAAGAAAAGCTTTGGTGCCACTGGAAGCGAGCGGCACTGACACATGAGACTAACCTGTTTCTTTATTAGGGTAGAGCCCCGTGGAGTCCAGATACGCTGATGGGTAGGAAGGGCGTGTGTTATCGTGTACACTGTGTTCAACAAGTGCGTTAAGTGTCGGGAAGAGTAGTTTGTTTTAACTAAATAGGTAATGTATTACCTTGGACGAGAAATCAAATGTGCATGTGTGAGGTTCAATAGCTTTATAATGCATTTCCCAGTGCAGCTCACCCCTTGGGTGTTCTAGACACGGCCAGTCCCTAGCAGGCTACGCTAGTCAAAGGAGGCGAGTAAGTAGTTTATTTGGCCAACCACTGTGATGTTTGGAGATTACGTGTGGTAGTAAACCAGCCAATTATTTTTCTTTACCTGCTCCAGATACATTGCTGAGTGCGATACAAACAACCGTGCATAGTATCCCAGATCCTTCTGGAACTATGTAGGGATTCCAGGGCGGAACAGGTCACGAATACCCCCAGACCATCCTTGACAAGATCGCTGTGGAGATTCCAGGGCAGAACAGGTCACTAACACCCCAGACCATCCTTGACAAGATCGCTGTGGAGATTCCAGGGCAGAACAGTCACTAACACCCCCATCCTTGTCAAGATCGCTGTGCAGATTCCAGGGCAGAACAGGTCATTCACACCCCAGACCATCCTTGTCAAGATCCCTGTGCAGATTCCAGGGCAGAACAGGTCACTAACACCCCAGACCATCCTTGACAAGATCGCTGTGGAGATTCCAGGGCAGAACAGTCACTAACACCCCCATCCTTGTCAAGATCCCTGTGCAGATTCCAGGGCAGAACAGGTCACTAACACCCCAGACCATCCTTGTCAAGATCGCTGTGGAGATTCCAGGGCAGAACAGTCACTAACACCCCCATCCTTGTCAAGATCGCTGTGGAGATTCCAGGGCAGAACAGGTCACTAACACCCCCAGACCATCCTTGACAAGATCGCTGTGGAGATTCCAGGGCAGAACAGGTCACTAACACCCCAGACCATCCTTGACAAGATCACTGTGGAGATTCCAGGGCAGAACAGGTCACTAACACCCCAGACCATCCTTGACAAGATCGTTGTGGAAATTCCAGGGCGGAACAGGTCACTAACATCCCAGACCATCCTTGACAAGGTCGCTGTGGAGATTCCAGGGCAGAACAGGTCATTCACACCCCAGACCATCCTTGTCAAGATCCCTGTGCAGATTCCAGGGCAGAACAGGTCACTAACACCCCCATCCTTGTCAAGATCGCTGTGGAGATTCCAGGGCAGAACAGTCACTAACACCCCCATCCTTGTCAAGATCGCTGTGGAGATTCCAGGGCAGAACAGGTCACTAACACCCCAGACCATCCTTGACAAGATCGCTGTGGAGATTCCAGGGCAGAACAGGTCACTAACACCCCCAGACCATCCTTGACAAGGTCGCTGTGGAGATTCCAGGGCAGAACAGGTCACTAACACCCTCAGACCATCCTTGACAAGATCGCTGTGGAGATTCCAGGGCAGAACAGGTCACTAACATCCCCAGACCATCCTTGACAAGATCGCTGTGGTGATTCCAGGGCAGAACAGGTTACTAACGACCCCAGACAATCCTTGACAAGGTCGCTGTGGAGATTCCAGGGCACAACAGGTCACTAACACCCCAGACTATCCTTGACAAGATCGCTGTGGTGATTCCAGGGCACAACAGGTCACTAACACCCCAGACCATCCTTGGACAATTCCAGGGCATCACTAACGACCCCAGACTCCTTGACAAGATCGCTGTGGAGATTCCAGGGCAGAACAGGTCACTAACACCCCAGACCATCCTTTGAACACCAGGGCAGAACAGGTCACTAACACCCCAGACCATCCTTGACAAGATCGCTGTGGAGATTCCAGGGCAGAACAGGTCACTAACACCCCAGACCATCCTTGACAAGGTCGCTGTGGAGATTCCAGGGCAGAACAGGTCACTTTACACCCCAGACCATCCTTGTCAAGATCCCTGTGGAGATTCCAGGGCAGAACAGGTCACTAACACCCCAGACCATCCTTGACAAAATCACTGTGGAGATTCCAGGGCAGAACAGGTCACTAACACAGGGTCGGTGTGAGGGTGATTACGCTGTGTGGCCCTCTTGCTTGTAGTCCACCATGGTATCGGTCACTGATCTTCCTATCATAAACTCGTGTAAATATAATCTGCAATGTTGCAGCCTCTGCGCTTCAACAGCCTCCACTCACTCACCCTTTATTTAACGTCATATCGACATATTTGAAGGAAAGCCAGAGTACATGTTCGTGAAAACATATCTATACTGTTTCCTATCTATACAAACATTAACATAAACTATTTTACCATCATTTCAAACATTGCATACATGTGCACGAAATCAACGCGTTTTTGTCCTGAACAAGCACTTAAAACAAATTACTAGGAAGGTGTAAAACCTTAGTCGGAATGAAAGGTCAGAAGCAGCGTGCATCCTTCCACTGCATCATACAAATGAAGGCAGGGCCACCTCCCTCGCAGCATGTCCATCTTTTCACCAGAGGGTTGGGATACGAAATACAGTTTGACACGAAGTCTTCCCATTGATTGTCAAAATAAAAATGCCAGGGAATCCATCTCCCTCAAGTACGGCAGAATTCCAATTACTTTGACACCGATAATCAAGGTGCTTGGTGAATGCCTGGGCAACGTATTGACAAGAACCGATGGATATTACATTTAAATAGATTGTTAATTGCAGGCAATGAGGAACTCCTCTGTTCCTAGTTGATCCTGCCCCTTGTTTTACGGTGGACACGTATCCCCAGTTCTCTGTATGACACGGATTGACAAGGTGAGGTCATAACGACCATGACTGACCCAGCAAAGGGAATTACAATGTATGTATTGACAGAGACTGATACAATCATGATGATTTACTAGACCAAGTTCAAAACTCAGAAAACCTATAGCCAAAACAAAATGCAGACTGACTGACTGACTGAGTTTGGTTTTACGCCGCTTTTAGCAATATTCCAGCAACATCACGGCGGGGGACACCAGAAATGGGCTTCACACATTGTACCCATGTGGGGATTCGAACCCGGGTCTTCGGCGTGACTAGCCAACGCTTTAACCATTAGGCTACCCCACCGCCCCCCAACAAAATGCAGATGATTTCATCGACTAAGTCAGTGGATAACACAGTTATAAAGTAATAGCTTTGTTCTCCGTGTTAACGGTACACATCGATTGGCTGGAGTTTTGTTGAATGAGTTTTGAATGGGAATAAAAACATTTACAGAAATCAGTAATATGGTGACACGTCACTGACAGAAATAGCAAAGTATACTCAGTTTGTAGGCGAATTTCACAATCCACTCGGACAATAACATGCACTCTGTGTAAATTGATGATAGACCAGCGAGTGGCCTAACGTTGATTCGGGCAATTTACTGATTACTGTGTAGATATTTTTAGACATCTTTCAAATAAATCCTGATTTTTACACTAATTCATTAAGTAATACCAACTCGTGTTCTTCTTAAAATTAACCAATTGCAATAGCATACATATACTAAGGTTGCAGTACTTTGTTTTAGAAATGACTTATCTTTGCCTCATTGTATGCTCCCCGTTTAGAAGTGGTGAATACTGGTTGAAAAAGCTGGTGTGAATAGGAAATGACAAAAACAATTCATATGGAAAGCAACATGTTTTCATTGGCATTTTGAGTTACTGTACACAACACCAAAATGTTTGCCTACAGGTTAACGCAATAACGTCGTGTGTTACACTGTCCTATCTAAACTCCCAGAGTACGTTACAAAGTTCATAATTTGGTCAGTCCTGAAATTTAACAACCTCACAAAGTCATGAGGTGTCTAACGCTCATATCCTTCTTGTCTGAACATGATGATACACTGATCAAGGTACAAGTGAGTCATGAGGTGTCTAACGCTCATCTCCTTCTTGTCTGAACATGATGATACACTGATCAAGGTGCAAGTGAGCAATGTTGTGGGGCCTGCCACCGTGACTGAAATAGGCCACCCCTTCCCGCAGACCGCAGCAATATGATAAACAGGGAATCCTAGAAGTTCTTGCCGCTGTTACGAATTAGGTTAGTAGCATTCTAAAGGATTTTTTGTCAGTGGTTTTAGTTGGGTTTGAATAATACCGTCGTCTTTAACTTAATTTTGGGACGATACAGAACCAGTGTATATTTTCAATAAAACATGAACGGAAACTAAACATGAAATATCATGGAGGTCGTGGAACAACACGCCTGAATGTCTGTCATTTATGAAAATAAGTCGCTTGAATTATCTCCAGTTGGGACGAGTCGATGGGGAATATTAAAGGCATGCACACGATCTCATAAATAAAACATCTAAAACAGTAAACCACAATTTATCACATGTGCCCTGAAAAGGGATGACCAAGGCGCATGGTATTGCCATTTGTTCAAGTATTATTGCATATGAAAACATTTTCACGTCGAAGTAAAAATAAATACAGTCAAACCCTTGGGACAAGTCTATTCAATTCGTGTGCTGAATTCCTAAAGTTCGCTAAATGACATTAAAAGGGAGATATATTGAAGGTTCAGCCAGTCTACCTCTATATTCTTGTCTAAAACCTAACAGAAACCTCAAACAGTCTGGGAATATACCGCCGAGAGGTCTTCCAGACAAGTCATGTAAATCTCGGGAGGTTTTTAGCAATTCTTGCAAACTACTCGAAGAAAAACATCATTGACATATTCGTTTGTAGGCGATTCCCCCAGACGAAATGAAAGAAAACTACATGTCGTCATGTCTAAAACACTCACGTCAAGGCACCCCTAGCAAGGATACGCACGACAAAGGCACGCTTGTTACAGAGAGAAGT
Organism: Haliotis rubra; assembly: GCF_003918875.1. Lineage (NCBI taxonomy): Eukaryota > Metazoa > Mollusca > Gastropoda > Lepetellida > Haliotidae > Haliotis > Haliotis rubra. The sequence goes on along the minus strand of NW_025765570.1, from coordinate 1,679,754 downwards.
GTGCAATTATTTGCACTAAAGGTTACAAGAAGCGCAAACAGGAATCACCTCAAAGCCACTCTTGTCAATGGCCTTCGTGTCAAAATTACTTATATCAAAACCACTTGTGTCAAGGGTATACATTTCAAAGGTACCTTTGTCAAAGGTATTCATATCATATATATCGTGTTTAAGACACTCACATCAAGATGATTTGTAACCAACGCCCAAGGTATCTTTCAGACACGATTGTAAAAGCAAACATTAAGAATATCCATACGTCAAAGGCATGCAGTGTAGGTTAAAGCACGACTCGTCAAATATATTCACGACACCGAAACCAAGGCAAAGCACCACAGGTCAAGACATCCAAAGCAAAGCTACACACGTCAAGGCATCCAAGGCAAAAGAACACAGGTCAAGGCATCCAAGGCAAAGCAATACACGTCAAGGCATCCAAGGCAAAGCAATACACAGGTCAAGGCATCCAAGGCAAAGCAATACACGTCAAGGTATCCAAGGCAAGGCATCCAAGGCAAAGCAACACAGGTCAAGGCATCCAAGGCAAAGCAACACAGGTCAAGGCATCCAAGGCAAAGCAACACAGGTCAAGGCATCCAAGGCAAAGCAACACAGGTCAAGGCATCCAAGGCAAAGCAACACAGGTCAAGGCATCCAAGGCAAAACAACACAGGTCAAATCAACCAAGGCAAGGCAACACACGTAAAAGGCATTCAAGGCAAAGTAACACACGTCAAGGCATCCAAGGCAAAGCAACACACAGCAATACATAAATAGTAAAGAAACACACAGCAATACATCAATAGTAAAGAAACACACAGCAATACATCAATAGTAAAGAAACACAGCAATACATCAATACCAAAGCAACATACAGCAATACATCAATAGCAAAGAAACACGCAGCAATACATCAATAGCAAAGAAACACACAGCAATACATCAATAGTAAAGAAACACAGCAATACATCAATAGCAAAGAAACACACAGCAATACATCAATAGTAAAGAAACGCAGCAATACATCAATAGCAAAGAAACACACAGCAATACATCAATAGTAAAGAAACACAGCAATACATCAATAGCAAAGAAACACACAGCAATACATCAATAGTAAAGAAACACAGCAATACATCAATAGTAAAGAAACACAGCAATACATCAATAGTAAAGAAACACAGCAATACATCAATAGCAAAGAAACACACAGCAATACATCAATAGTAAAGAAACACAGCAATACATCAATAGTAAAGAAGCACACAGCAATACATCAATAGCAAAGAAACACACAGCAATACATCAATAGTAAAGAAACACAGCAATACAGCAATAGTAAAGAAGCACACAGCAATACATCAATAGTAAAGAAACACACAGCAATACATCAATAGCAATACATCAATAGCAAAGAAACACACAGCAATATATCAATAGTAAAGAAACACAGCAATACATCAATAGTAAAGAAGCACACAGCAATACATCAATAGCAAAGAAACACACAGCAATACATCAATAGTAAAGAAACACACAGCAATACATCAATAGTAAAGAAACACAGCAATACATCAATAACAAATAAACACACAGCAATACATCAATAGTAAAGAAACACAGCAATACATCAATAGCAAAGAAACACACAGCAATACATCAATAGTAAAGAAACACAGCAATACATCAATAGTAAAGAAGCACACAGCAATACATCAATAGCAAAGAAACACACAGCAATACATCAATAGCAAAGAAACACACAGCAATACATCAATAGTAAAGAAACACACAGCAATACATCAATAGCAAAGAAACACACAGCAATACATCAATAGCAAAGAAACACACAGCAATACATCAATAGCAAAGAAACACACAGCAATACATCAATAGTAAAGAAACACAGCAATACATCAATAGTAAAGAAACACAGCAATACATCAATAGCAAAGAAACACACAGCAATACATCAATAGCAAAGAAACACACAGCAATACATCAATAGTAAAGAAACACACAGCAATACATCAATAGCAAAGAAACACATAAAGAAACACAGCAATACATCAATAGTAAAGAAACACAGCAATACATCAATAGTAAAGAAACACACAGCAATACATCAATAGTAAAGAAACACACAGCAGCAAAGAAACACAGCAATACATCAATAGTAAAGAAACACACAGCAATACATCAATAGCAAAGAAACACACAGCAATACATCAATAGTAAAGAAACAGCAATACATCAATAGTAAAGAAACACACAGCAATACATCAATAGTAAAGAAACACACAGCAATACATCAATAGTAAAGAAACACAGCAATACATCAATAGTAAAGAAACACACAGCAATACATCAATAGCAAAGAAACACACAGCAATACATCAATAGCAAAGAAACACACAGCAATACATCAATAGTAAAGAAACACAGCAATACATCAATAGTAAAGAAGCACACAGCAATACATCAATAGCAAAGAAACACACAGCAATACATCAATAGCAAAGAAACACACAGCAACACATCAATAACACATCAATAGTAAAGAAGCACACAGCAATACAAGCAAAGAAAACACATCAATAGCAAAGAAACACAGCAATACATCAATAGCAAAGAAACACACAGCATCAATAGCAAAGAAACACACAGCAATACATCAATAGTAAAGAAACACAGCAATACATCAATAGTAAAGAAACACAGCAATACATCAATAGTAAAGAAGCACACAGCAATACATCAATAGCAAAGAAACACACAGCAATACACCCATGGTGCAGAACTCTACTACAGGTATTCCAAATATAGTTCGTCTTTGAAGTCTACCACTTGCCTTGGTTGTTTGGGACTAGATCCGGCCTGTTCCATAATGTTGTAATAGTGTTATTTAACTCTGCTCTGTAGGTCATCATAGTCAATAACTTACATGCACCCGAAGAGTCCTATCGATATAAAGGCCTGAGGAGCATCTAAGGATAATGTATTAAGTTTTATCACGCTACACATCAGTAATCAGAAGTTGTATTCTGAATATCTGATACTGTAGATGTTACTGAATATATTCAGTTTATACAAGTGATACATAACACTATTAAGTTCTGGGTGTATTTTTATTCCTTTAAAGGGATATATCAACGAGATCACTTGACATTTGTCATTATGAGATCCGAATTAAGTTTTCAGTCGAATGTTTGGAAAGTAATAGAAAATTCCACAAAGCAACCATACAATCTACCCCTGCTGCAGGCGAAACGTTCTCCTTTACTGTTTCGACCTTTAAACTTCATACGTTCCTAAGTCATAAATACTGATTATATTATAATGGTTATGTTATTGTCGTCGTATTCCAGATATCATATCATTTCGTGTTTTCGAGAGACCTTTCCTTGATGAAAGTAATGGAACTCATTGCTCACAGGCTTAGAAGCGGGTTCAGAACCATGCGCTAACAGTTATACCTGAAGTTTAAGCTTTGCTGGATGTACACCTGGACCACCAGTGACTGAGTGAGTGAGTGTAGTTTTACGCCGCTTTTAGCAATATTCCATCAATATCACGGCGGGGACACACCAGAAATGGGCTTCACACATTGTACCCACGTGGGGAATCGAACCCGGGTCTTCGGCGTGACGAGCGAATGCTTTAAGCACTGGACTACCCTACCGCCCCCCTGGACGACCAGAATCCTCCACAGAGTTTGTATAATTTATAGCAGTAGAATGTCAGTTTTGGTAGTTCATAACATGGTGTTTTGATAATAATAAGTTGTCAGGAATGTATCATTATGCAATGCTTGCAATGATGTTGTAAGTACTATAGTTAAGAATGTTTACAGCGGCAAACGTAATTTGGAATCTTCTCGAACAGCACAGACAAATCCAGTATAGCATGGGACACTCAGAAGGATTATTTCTACACATATAAGGGGGCAACTGCATCCTCCCCTCATCTCGCTGTAAATCAAGACCAGCGGCTGAATAAGATCATATTATCACTCTAGATACCCTGGGCCTAGGTTGGAAGCTTCACTTCAGTTGTTGTGTGGGGAAATATCATTAGCACAGACTGTATTTCTATCATTACCTTTATTATACCTTTCTACTGAATCTTCTAGTGCCATTTTGCTGTGTACTGTGATTGTAATTACTGTGCAATTATTTGTAAATCTGATTTGGAAACCTTGTTCAGTATTTAATACAACCGATAATCGTATACAATTGTCCTTGTTGTATGTTGGCTACACACTACTTTTGTTTCTGTACGTATAGAGTTCTGGGTTCATCTGTTCTTGCAACATGGATTATAAACACGCAACTGTAGATAGAGTGAGCGTACAGACAAAAGCCCTGCATATACTACTGTGACAAAAACAACAGAAAACCCCTTACATCCGTATGTATGTAACAAATAAATGCAACAGAAAGACCCTCACACCCGTATGTATGTAACAAATACATGCAACAGAAAGACCCTTACACCCGTATGTATGTAACAAATAAATACAACAGAAAGACCCTTACACCCGTATGTATGTAACAAATAAATACAACAGAAAGACCCTCACACCCGTATGTATGTAACAAATAAATACAACAGAAAGACCCTTACACCCGTATGTATGTAACAAATACATACAACAGAAAGACCCTCACACCCGTATGTATGTAACAAATACATACAACAGAAAGACCCTCACACCCGTATGTATGTAACAAATACATGCAACAGAAAGACCCTTACACCCGTATGTATGTAACAAATACATACAACAGAAAGACCCTTCACACCCGTATGTATGTAACAAAATACATACAACAGAAAGACCCTTACACCCGTATATGTAACAAACAAATAAATACAACAGAAAGACCCTCACACCCGTATGTATGTAACAAATAAATACAACAGAAAGACCCTTACTACACACCTGTACACCCGTATGTATGTAACAAATACATACAACAGAAAGACCCTCACACCCGTATGTATGTAACAAATACATACAACAGAAAGACCCTTACCCTCACACCCGTATGTATGTAACAAATAATACAACAGAAAGACCCTTACACCCGTATGTATGTAACAAATAAATATACAACAGAAAGACCCTATACACCCGTATGTATGTAACAATTACATACAACAGAAAGACCCTTACACCCGTATGTAAACAAATACATGCAACAGAAAGACACCTCAACCCAGTAAGAAATACAACACCCGTATGTACAACAGAAAGACCCTCTTACACCCGTATGTATGTAACAAATAAATACAACAGAAAGACCCTTACACCCGTATGTATGTAACAAATACATACAACAGAAAAGACCCTTACACCCGTATGTATGTAACAAAAATAAATACAACAGAAAGACCCTTACACCCGTATGTATGTAACAAATAAATACATACAAAACAGAAAGACCCTTACACCCGTATGTATGTAACAAATAAATACAACAGAAAGACCCTAACCGAAAGACCCAAATACACAGAAAGACCCTACACCCGTATGTAACAATTACATACAACAGAAAGACCCTTACACCCGTATGTATGTAACAAATACATACAACAGACAACAGAAAACACCCTTACACCCGTATGTATGTAACAAATACATACAACAGAAAGACCCTAACACCCGTATGTATGTAACAAATAAATACAACAGAAAGACCCTTACACCCGTATGTAACAATTGCATACAACAGAAAGAGACCTAACACCCGTACATAACAAAATACATACAACAGAAAGACCCCTTACACCCGTATGTAGGTAACAATTACATACAACAGAAAGACCCTTACACCTGTATGTATGTAACAATTACATACAACAGAAAGACCCTTACACCCGTATGTATGTAAACAAATACATACAACAGAAAGACGCTTACACCCGTATGTAACAATTACATACAACAAAAACTCTTACACTTAACAATACATACAACAGAAAGACCCTAACACCCGTAGGTAACAATTACATACAACAGAAAGACCCTTACAATTATGTATGTAACAAATTACATACAAACAGAAAGACCCTTACACCTGTATGTATGTAACAATTACATACAACAGAAAGACCCTTACACCTGTATGTAACAACAAATAAATACAACAGAAGACGCTTACACCTGACCCTACACACCCGTATGTAACAATTACATACAACAGAAAGACCCTACACCCGTAGTAACAATTACATACAACAGAAAGACCCTACACACCTGTGTGTAACAATTGCATACAACAGAAAGACCCTAACACCCGTGTGTGTAACAATTACATTGTATGTAACATACAGAAAGACCCTTACACCCGTAGGTAACAATTACATACAACAGAAAGACCTTACACCCGTAGGTAACAATTACATACAACAGAAAGACCCTTACACCCGTAGGTAACAATTACATACAACAGAAAGACCCTTACACCTGTGTGTAACAATTGCATACAACAGAAAGACCCTTACACCTGTGTGTAACAATTGCATACAACGGAAAGACCCTAACACCCGTAGGTAACAATTACATACAACAGAAAGACGCTTACACCCGTAGGTAACAATTACATACAACAGAAAGACCCTTACACCTGTGTGTAACAATTGCATACAACAGAAAGACCCTTACACCTGTGTGTAACAATTGCATACAACAGAAAGACCCTAAGACCCGCAGGTAACAATTACATACAACAGAAAGACGCTTACACCCGTAAGTAACAATTACATACAACAGAAAGACGCTTACACCCGTATGTAACAAATAAATACAACAGAAAGCCCCTAACACCCGTAGGTAACAATTGCATACAACAGAAAGACCCTAACTCCCGTAGGTAACAATTACATACAACAGAAAGACGCTTACACCCGTAGGTAACAATTACATACAACAGAAAGACCCTTACACCTGTGTGTAACAATTGCATACAACAGAAAGACCCTAACACCCGTATGTATGTATCAAATACACCCGTATATAGGAAGAACACGACCACGACTTGTGTAACGGTTGTACATTAACCGCAGTACAACTGAGCAACGTGTTTAGCTGAAGAACAGCAATGTATGTGTGTATTGTACAATAGAGCACGATGGAAATGACCATCTCCATGGTAATGTTCTCGTTCCCCGCTACCTTGCCTTCCTCAATATCACCAGTGTTCCAAACGCTCGATAACCCTCAAGCACCACTGGAACCGTGGCATTCTGAGACGGGACAATAAGTCTTGGTAGATATGACATTTCGTCTAATGAATGGAAAGCATTTAGAAACACCAACCGTCTCCAGGGAGGACCGACATCTTCGCAGCAACACACGTCTTTCCGCGTCACACCTCGTAGACAGAAGTTCCCCTCACAAACTTTGTGTGTCTGATCGATTGCTACGTATTTTAGATCCAGTAGACGACATTCAGTGTACATTGCCTGTGTGAAATACCAATTTCATTTTGATTCTTTCCCCATGGAACAAGACCATGCTGTCAAAAGACCTTTCCAAAGACATTCATCACCTTTCAAACAATATTATTTTCTGTTCTCGTTGCAGCATTGATAGATAGAAGGTTAAAAGAGTAGGTCCCCACGCGGTGCTCGTTCAAACATGTCGCCCTACAAGGGACGGTCTTCATTACCGCCCGACTGCCACATACTGGGAGACTGTCTACAGACAACGATAGGTCATAGCATCATCGATATACCCGGGACATTGTTATATAAGAATGTGGGTATAGACAATTGATATCACATGAGAAAGCTGCTACGTGAACGCTGCCTGGCGATAACACCGATATCTCATGAGATTATGTACGTAATGGTATTATGTCTTACGCCCATGTAAACACATTACAGGTGATATCTCACAGCCTACAAACACAACACATGTCGGACAGCATCCATTTCATTTTTATTGGTCGTGATGGAAGGGGGTGGTAACAGCGAGAGGGAGATATTTTTAAAGAAATAGTTTGTTTAGAAATATGCCCAATATGAATAGTTTTGTTGGCAGTGTTGAAACGATGAATAGGGGAAAATAAGGTAAACAAGGTAGTATTAATAGTGAATATGGCTGAAAAGGTTGTTGGCTAAAGCTGGGAAAATGGATTGTTCTAAAGAAACAAAAGGTATGATTCTACAGATCATACAAAATCATTATTCCACTTTTTTCCAGTTTGTAATAATTAGTGTAACTGTACAGCCTGCCCAAACATTGGCAGATAGTGATGTCGTTTGGAGTCATAGGAACGATGAAGTCACACTGGCCTGCAAACTTTTAGGCAAAATATTTTTAAGGTATTAGTATGGCAATGCTATCTAATGCGCCATATATGATAAGAATGTATAGCGTCAGCTTGGCAATGCTATATACGGCGTCATATATGGTAAGACTATACAGTGTCAACTTGGCAATACTATGAGGTGCCAAACATCGCGATAATATTTATACCAGACGATACCATGTGGTCAGTCGTGAAAACACTAGAAGGTGTCAAATATTGCAACACTATAAGAAGAACAAATCACCAAACAACACAACCACTGTTTCTATATCATATAGTTTCCTAATGATTCCTATGCCGATATATTTCTACCCTTGGATAACCGGATAACTCGAACAGTGCAGGCATGTTCGACACAACGAAGTTTCACTTGTGTAAGAACATACACCTTTTTAGTTATTTTTCCACGAATGGCAGTCTAATCTCTGAAGCATTGCTCTAGGATTACAGTTCCTTGTTTGCAATCAAATGAATATAGAACTGGTTCCAGATTTCATCAAAGTTCTGATATTTGAAGTTAGTATGTGCTTCAGGCAGGGCGTCGCGTTGTAAGGAAACCAACGTATGCTGTAACTGTACAGTGTGGTATCTGTTTGGATAATGACGCGCTGACAAGGATCAATCCCCCTGTAACAGAGAGGCCTGACCCCTACAGTGCTGAATCGGAGGACAAACAGATAGTCAGGGAGATTCATTTCAGTGTCCCTTTCAAACAAATCTCCCCGTTGTAGCTACAGGCTGGTGACTGATGTACAGATGGCGTGTACACAGATGTTGACATAGGCCAAGGGTCCTACTTAGGTTTCATTTCCCATGATGTCGATTGCGAGTTGTCGATTAAACATCGATTTCATAATACTCGTGACGGGCAAATACTCACCACTGAGTCGCAGCATGTATATAACACATTGATTTCATAATAATGATAATTGGCAAACACTCACTAAGCTGTGGGTATTGCTCTCCGACACTGAGGGACAGGAAATTATTTTAACCCTGGGGTCATTACCGATAAACCGATTGCGTCCTGGGGTCGTGGAAAAAGTGGCTATGAGTGTGGTTTGTAGCTTCATTAACCCAAGATAGGCTAAAGTGTAATGCACCGTGACGCTGTATAATAGAAGTGGACCCTGAAGCTACAGTGTGGTATGGCAGAAGAAGATGTATTGTGCCGTCTTCTTGGCGCAGCTGACATTTTCATTGTAACTCTGTAATCACCTTTTCTTGATATGATTTTGATATTGCCATCACGGTAGCTGTTCTGTAAGGGCTCATATTCTATTTGTTCCAGATTCGACCAGCGTACGATCAATGAGTAGGTGTCTAGCACCGACAACGTGTTTACAGTGTCTGGAAGATATGTTAAGCACATAGAGGGTGCAATGTGGACATGATAGCATGGAATATGATGTTGGAACATTGTAACTGGAATATGCCAGAACAATATGACTGGAATATGATGTTAGAACAGTGTGACTGGAATATGAAGTTAAAACAGTGTGGCGGGATTATGATGTCAGAACAGTCTGGCTGGAATGTGAGGTCAGAACAGTGTGGCTGGAATGTGAGGTCAGAACAGTGTGGCTGGAATGTGAGGTCAGAACAGTCTGGCTGGAATTTGAGGTCAGAACCATGTGGCTGGAATATGTCAAAACAGTGTGACTGGAATATGAGGTCAGAACAGTGTGGCTAGAATATGAGGTCAGAACAGTGTGGCTGGAATATGAGGTCAGAACAGTGTGACTGGAATATGAGATCAGATCTTAGAGGATAGAATATTAGCAATTAATACAACATATGTTATCTATGTTAGGTTAACTAAAGCACAATACAGTACGTCAATACTGCACTTGGAAAGTGTACAACTATCGTCAGGGGTTTCTCCAAGACTTTCCACCAGTAATCCCAGCCACAATGGACGCTCCACATTGGGCTTGGTGTGCAGCTGGGAGTTAGGTGTTCTATCCTTGGATTGTTTCGAAATAACTCACAATTTTGGTTCCAAAGATTTCTTATTGATTAAAATTAATTGCTATTCCGCTCAGTATAATCACTTGATTGTACCGGCGTCAGAGGTAATTACTCGTCTAACATCTGTAACAAGATTCGCAAAAAAGAAAGCAAAATAAAACACACACGATCCGTGCTTCTAATTATAGAAATCTTGTTTTACCCATGTGATTAATTGGACAGGATCTCAGGGTCTTGTACGAATAACAACCTGTTATGGAGGATTGAGTGGTCAAAATGGTTGATGTGTTGGCTGTTTTAGGGACACGCTGTCCACACTTCTCTGGTCTAGCACGTCTTGTGTATCACTGTGTGAGACAGCTGGTTACAACTATTCGTGGATTTAGCACGTCTTGTGTATCATTGTGTGAGACAGCTGGTTACAACTATATCGTGGGTGAAGCACGTCTTGTGTATCACCGTGTGAAACAGCTGGTTACAACTATATCGTGGGTGAAGCACGCCTTGTGTATCACTGTGTGAGACAGCTGGTTACAACTATTCGTGGGTGAAGCACGTCTTGTGTATCACTGTGTGAGACAGCTGGTTACAACTATTCGTGGGTGAAGCACGTCTTGTGTATCACTGTGTGAGACAGCTGGTTACAACTATTCGTGGGTGTAGCATGTCTTGTGTATCACTGTGTGAGACAGCTGGTTACAACTATATCGTGGGTGTAGCACGTCTTGTGTATCACTGTGTGAACAGCTGGTTACAACTATTCGTGGGTGAAGCACGTCTTGTGTATCACTGTGTGAGACAGCTGGTTACAACTATTCGTGGGTGAAGCACGTCTTGTGTATCACTGTGTGAGACAACTGGTTACAACTATTCGTGGGTGTAGCAGTCTTGTGTATCACTGTGTATCACGTGTGTGAGACAGCTGGTTACAACTATTCGTGGGTGTAGCACGTCTTGTGTATCACTGTGAGAGACAGCTGGTTACCACTATTCGTGGGTGTAGCACGTCTTGTGTATCACTGTGTGAGACAGCTGGTTACAACTATATCGTGGGTGAAGCACGTCTTCTGTATCATTGTGTGTGAGACAGCTGGTTACAACTATATCGTGGGTGAAGCGTCTTCTTGTATCAATGTGAGACAGCTGGTTACAACTATATCGTGGGTGAGGCACGTCTTGTGTATCACTGTGTGAGACAGTGGTTACAACATTCGCTGGTTAGCAACTATATCGTGGACAGTGGTTAAGCAACGTCTTCGTGTATCACGTCTTGTGTATCACCGTGTAGACAGCTGGTTACAACTATATCGTGGGTGAAGCACGTCTTGTGTATCACTGTGTGAGACAGCTGGTTACAACTATTCGTGGGTGATAGACGATCAGCTGGTTACAACTATATCGTGGGTGAAGCACGTCTTGTGTATCACGTCTTGTGTGTGAAGACAGCTGGTTACAACTATATCGTGGGTGAAGCACGTCTTGTGTATCACTGTGTGAGACAGCTGGTTACAACTATATCGTGGGTGAAGCACGTCTTGTGTATCACCGTGTGAGACAGCTGGTTACAACTATATCGTGGGTGTAGCACGTCTTGTGTATCACTGTGTGAGACAGCTGGTTACAACTATTCGTGGGTGTAGCACGTCTTGTGTATCACTGTGTGAGACAGCTGGTTACAACTATTCGTGGGTGTAGCACGTCTTGTGTATCACTGTGTGAGACAGCTGGTTACAACTATTCGTGGGTGTAGCACGTCTTGTGTATCACTGTGTGAAGACAGCTGGTTACAACTATTCGTGGGTATAGCACGTCTTGTGTATCACTGTGTGAGACACGGTTACAACTATTGTGTGATCACGTCTGTGTGTATCACCGTGTGAGACAGCTGGTTACAACCATATCGTGGGTGTAGCACGTCTTGTGTATCACTGTGTGAAACAGCTGGTTACAACTATATCGTGGGTGTAGCACGTCTTGTGTATCACTGTGTGACAGTTGGTTACAACTGGTTACAACTATTCGTGGGTGTAGCACGTCTTGTGTATCACTGTGAGACAACTGGTTACAACTATTCGTGGGTGTAGCACGTCTTGTGTATCACTGTGTGAGACAGCTGGTTACAACTATTCGTGGGTGTAGCACGTCTTGTGTATCACTGTGTGAGACAGCTGGTTACAACTATATCGTGGGTGTAGCACGTCTTGTGTATCACTGTGTGAGACAGCTGGTTACAACTATATCGTGGGTGAAGCACGTCTTGTGTATCACCGTGTGAGACAGCTGGTTACAACTATATCGTGGGTGAAGCACGTCTTGTGTATCACTGTGTGAGACAGCTGGTTACAACTATATCGTGGGTGAAGCACGTCTTGTGTATCACTGTGTGAACAGCTGGTTACAACTATATCGTGGGTGAAGCACGTCTTGTGTATCACCGTGTGAGACAGCTGGTTACAACTATTCGTGGGTGAAGCACGTCTTGTGTATCACTGTGTGAGACAGCTGGTTACAACTATATCGTGGGTGCTGGCACGTCTTGTGTGTATCACACTGTGTGAGACAGCTGGTTACAACTATATCGTGGGTGTAGCACGTCTTGTGTATCACTGTGTGAGACAGCTGGTTACAACTATATCGTGGGTGTAGCACGTCTTGTGTATCACTGTGTGAGACAGCTGGTTACAACTATTCGTGGGTGTAGCACGTCTTGTGTATCACTGTGTGAGACAGCTGGTTACAACTATTCGTGGGTGTAGCACGTCTTGTGTATCACTGTGTGAGACAGCTGGTTACAACTATTCGTGGGTGTAGCACGTCTTGTGTATCACTGTGTGAGACAGCTGGTTACAACTATTCGTGGGTGTAGCACGTCTTGTGTATCACTGTGTGAGACAGCTGGTTACAACTATTCGTGGGTGAAGCACGTCTTGTGTATCACTGTGTGAGACAGCTGGTTACAACTATTCGTGGGTGAAGCACGTCTTGTGTATCACTGTGTGAGACAGCTGGTTAACAACTGGGTATCGTGGGTGTAGCACGTCTTGTCTTGTATCACTGTGTGAGACAGCTGGTTACAACTATATCGTGGGTGTAGCAGGTCTTGTGTATCACTGTGTGAACAGCTGGTTACAACTATTCGTGGGTGAAGCACGTCTTGTGTATCACTGTGTGAGACAGCTGGTTACAACTATATCGTGGGTGTAGCAGGTCTTGTGTATCACTGTGTGAAACAGCTGGTTACAACTATATCGTGGGTGAAGCACGTCTTGTGTATCACTGTGTGAGACAACTGGTTACAACTATTCGTTGGTGTAGCACGTCTTGTGTATCACTGTGTGAGACAGCTGGTTACAACTATTCGTGGGTGTAGCACGTCCTGTGTATCACCGTGTGAAACAGCTGGTTAAAACTATATATGGGTGCAGCACGTCTTGTGCGTCCCTGTGTGAGACAGAGGGGGAAAGGCCACTTTTCTTGGACAACGGGAAAGGTTCTGTCGACATACAACTCCTTTATTATTAATATAAAAATAGGATATTTGGTTGAAGAAACTTTAAGCATTTAATTGGACTTATTATTTTGACAACACGAGGCAAACGCTCGTCTTCGAAGACAGGATGGTACCAGGACATCCCAATCACCCTCAACAACATCTGGTAAATAAACTCAAACTCAGTTTTGTAACTACCAGCAGTATTGCAAACTCAGTTTCGTTAAGTCTTTACCGATGAATCAATGGATTAGTAATGTAGTCCACTGGTGCATGCATGTGTTGGAACACCTTGTGTCAACCCTATGTTCAGTTCACAACAACTTTGTATTTTCCTTTTCAAAGCAGTTCCAGCTGAACATGGCGTGTAAGTGAGGGTGCTTATTCTCTGGCCGTTAACACCTGATAACCAATTTACCAACATTGTATCATGTTGCATCTCTCACTCTCTTTCTCGCTGTCTCTCACTCTGACTCTCGCTGTCTCTCACTCTCTGACTCTCTCTGTCTCTCACTCTCTGACTCTCTCTGTCGCTCTTAATATTGTCCTAAATATCGATTTCTGAAAATGATAAATGTCGCGATCAGAAAAAAACATATTCTCTTATTGCATCAACGATTTCAGTGTAACTGAAACACCGTAGTTTGGAGCTGAGAGCTACACTCAAATAAAATTGTTCTAACTGAGTATAATTGGCATTCTGAAGACTGCAATTGCCGATATGTCGACACTAACAACGACAGGCATTTGGCAGGTAGTGGAAGGAAGTGATATTCAACAGGCGAGCATTGACGATGAACATGAATGTTTGAAGCGTGGATGGAGTATGTTTGATCTATTGTGACGTTTGACGAGAGTATAGAAAGGGTCAGGTCTCCTGTTGTCATTGATGCATGTATTACACAGTTTGACGTCATGTCACTCCTGACTCGTCTTGTAACAGTTCTGACGCTCCCACAGGATTGTGTGGCCTCCTGTTGTCCTTGATGCATGTTTTACACTCCTCTAGAGAACGTCGTCTTGAGAACAGTTTGACGTCATGTCACTCCTGACTCGTCTTGTAACATTTCTGACGCTCCCACGGGATAGTGTGGCTTCCTGTTGTCACTTCATGTATTAGGAATTGGCATTTTGTTTCATCATATTTTACAGGTCAATGTCATAAATGGAGTGTTGCGGGAGTAGCTTGTATGTGCAATGTACATTATATACTTGTTTATACAGGGTTTCTAAATGTAAATGTAAAGGAGACCAGAAGGTATGAAAAATGACCATTTTACAATTTGAATATGCATGAAGTTTTTAAATTCACGATTTGTGAGTGTTTCTTTCCGTAGTGGTTTTGTCTTTTTTTATTAAATCTGCTAAGCACAGAAAGGGGAAAATGGATTTGGTTTTCTTAAATATTTCTCAGTTACAGTTTTTGGCGTCTGCAAGCTCAGTAATTTTGTCGTCTGTTCCTCAACACCATGTTTAGTTGTCGTTCTCTCAATAAATAGAGATTACTAAACGAGTGTCTGTCAGATACCATTTATCTTACAACGAGTTGTTTCAAAACGTATTTATCGAGCGAAAGCGAGTTAAATACGTTTTGAAACAACGAGTTGTAAGATAAATGGTATCTGACAGACACGAGTACAGTAATCTGTTTCTTACACACCATAAAATCGCACCATTTTATGGTCGAATACATTCAAATTTCATGTTTTCTCATCGTAGGTGCGCAATAATACACAACACAACGTTTATGAATAAGTGACGTCACTTGGCTTCCTAATCACTACTCATCCCCATGGTGACCCTCCACAAAAAGGTTTTTGCCACCTCTTTGCATCATCAAGGCAAGAGTGATAATGATAACTAGATAAGATCACAGAAAATTAATTAAACCCCCAAAACGATGATGCTACCATGCACATGTGGATGATTTTAATTCTTGCAAGCGTAAAATATTTGAGCGAGTGACGTCATCGTTATCGCTTGGTGGTTGTCGTCATCGGTAGATTGTTTTGGGTATCTCTGCACATTGGGGATCTGTACTTGTGTACCAGTTTACGTTCAATGTTCTCCCATCGACCGGAGCCAAAACTTTTGAGTGTGTGTAATTAGGTGCACCTAGTGTGCTTGAATGTGACATTGCTGAGGTTACGTTCACTGTCAATGGGGGACTACTCTTCTTCGCCACATCCTTCTCGTTTTCCCGAGCCAGAAACTGCCACTTGGAATGTAACGGAATTTACGGAGTTGTCAGTATGAAATGTGAGTTGATTACATCCTGAAAGTTATCAAGACATAAACTTTTCATTATCATGCGTCGGAGGAATATCTTGAGCAATGACTTATGTGTAGATCAACCGTTCCTGTACATGTTCGATTGAATAGAAAGGACGTGTGCCGCCATTTGCACTCATGAAGCCTTGCAAAACGTACCATGTTGTACATTGTTTCAACGAGTGTGTCTTGGTTCAGATTCTCATGAGTGAATTTGATAACATTGGAATCACAATAGTATCTCGGAGCTGGAAGTGGGTCTTCATCATGTGTATCAGTGAAAAATGTCATCTTCATCAATGCATCAAAGAAACAACGAGGCAAATCGATCTCACAATGGACAGGCACTGACGTTATCGCGTCAGGTATTTTTGCAAGACGACACATGACACTTGTCGAATCTCTCCAGTAAAAGTACCAGTGTTGTACATTTTGAATATTCGAAGGGAATCAAGGGTTTTATCTCTAACGGTGATTTTCACATAATTGTTTACACAGGTATCACTGATTGTTGGAGCCATTTTGAATTCATGACTAGAAATCAAAAGTTTTAATAAAAAGGAATTAGAAAATGAATAGATTTGTGTTATATTTATTCTACTTGTGACTCATTTTATAAATACCTGTTTATGTTGCAATCGCAAAATAACAGGTAGGTGAAAAGGGGGTTTTTTTGCACGAGTAACAGGTTTCTGTTCGATTGAAGCACGAGTAACTTATCAATGAATTTTAATCAGGAAAGTAGTCCGTCATACCCTGGAGTAGCCAATCACGGGCTTAGAAATCGATCTCACACATATGTGTGATACCAGTTTTCTCACACGGGTTTCTCACCCACGGGTGTGTAAGAACATGTTTTGTCGTCTGTTGTTTCAGTAACATCTTTGGCATCTTTTTTCTCACGGTATAACATATTCACGTGCGTTCTTCGTTTCATGCCCGTAGGTTTAAAATTTCACCACAGTGGTGAACGCCTAAGATCTGAATCATTGGGTGGTAAGCAGCTGTCAAACAGTGATATAACTCAAATAGTCATCAAACCCACGGTTAACCACATTCACTCACTGCATTCTCCTCACCTATCTGTCTACTCTCTGCCATCTTGGAGAGAGGATGACTGTGAGAGCTTTGTTTGACAGTTGTAATTCACTAATTAGCTTGGTGAGACTTGGGTTGATTGTTTGCAATTCCCCGTACAATCCAATCAGCTGTTATCAATAACACATCCGCATCTAGAATCACTGAGTGGTATCATCAGAATACGCAGGATTATATCCAAGAACCCTAATCAATAACACGGGTATTATTATCAAAGCCATCTCGTTACGGCGCCGTGTTCCATTGTCCGGTTCTATCGTCAGCTGTCAATGTTATGTCTGTGACAGTGGCCACTTTGTCCTCGCAGTGACCGGCACCGCTCCGGAAAACCTTATCGGGGCAACTATCTCTGACCGCTTGGGTCCAGATGTGGTCAAGGATTAGTCCTATTACTGTAATATCCCCATCATTCACCCTCCTGCCGCTGTGGGTGATGTGGGGCTTCATTTTAGTTGTACAATTAATCTTCTCGAACATATTGAATGAGCACGTTTGTTTTTACCCTTAGCCTGAGGTTAACCTGAAATTGGATAATGAAATATTTGTTCTCTCCCTTAATAAATGTTTTCTGTTAATCCCGGAATGAACTTCGCGGTAAGTGGTGCTTGGTTACCGTATGTGGAGACTAATTCATGCATTCAAAACGAACAGACTGGCTACGTGTGACAGTTTCCCTTGCGTACAGACGTGGTGATGGAGAATGTGGTCTGGGTGTCTGAGGGTGTGTCTGTTTGCTGTCTAGCAAATTCTCCAGCTATATGACGGTGGTCTGGAAATAACACAGTCTGGACCGGACAATCCAGTGATTGATATCATGAGCATCGATATACGCAACTGGGATTTGATGACCTGTGACAACCAAGTCAGCAAACGCGACCACCCCTACGACTTGCGAAGATGAATTCTTATCCGAATCCTCCTGAGTCTTAACAAGGCAAAGAAAAGAGAGAAGGAGAGAGAGAGAGAGTAAGGGACAGAACGAGAGAGTGAAGGAGAGATAAAGGAGCGAAGGAGGAGGGGAGCAAAAAGAGAGAGAAAGTGAAAAAAGACAGACTTAGAAAGAAGGGACTAAGATCCATGCGCACACGCACGGAAATAAATTTCAAACCTTGACACCGACCCCAGGTGGTGCCCGGTTGCTCTGTCTGACCGCACAGTCTGACCATTATTGACCATCCGGTCAGAGCGTGTGTAAATACATTAAGATACCGTCATGTTTATTTGACAACTGTACATCATTAAACTCTCTTCAAGTTTCAGCGCCTAGGTTAAATGACTGTAGTCAATAGTTCATGCCGCTGTTTTATCTGAAATATCGCTGGACATTCGATATCTGGGACATACACTTGATATCCTGGACATGCGTTTGATATCAGGAACAATGCATACACACTGACTCAAGCCGTATGTGCACCTGCGCCATCAAACTCTGTTGTGTTTCCTGATTTAGTGTTCAGAACAATATTTACACTGTTGATAGCCAGCCCCGTTAGGCTGTTGTTGAACCTATGCTTATAACTCAGAAATGAATCATCTGTGAATCTTTCATTACTCTTGCTCTTTGTCTGTCAGTTCTTTCCGGAGAACATTGTGTCATAAAGTGTGACCAGTGACAGTTTCCTTTATACCTGGAGATTTACACAATACAGACAATAATAAATTATCACTTTCCTATCAGTTTTCAGAAACTTGTATATTGTAAGTATCAGTTGAAGCTGTGAACTTGCCTCATACATGTGATAAGCACGATACTGTGCACAATAGTGTCAGGAAATATTTAGATTTACACGCTGGTTTACCGAAATATACCTAACACAGTGTCAGCGGGTCGTAAACGCACTCTTGTCACGGTCTAGTGACCGCACCGTCTCCCTCTCCCGTAACTATCCGTCTTCAATTACCTGGCGGTTGCATATAAACTGACTTAATCGTAAAAAAATGAAACGTGATTTGGTGGTGACAAAGTGCCTCGTACAGAGCTCAAGCTGTATAATCACTTCTCTTTAGGTATGTATTCGATATATGTTGTCTCGTGAATGTTGACAGGGGCGGTGGAGCAGCCTAGTGGTTAAAGCGCCCGCTCGTCACGCCGAAGACCCGGGTTCGAATCCCCACATGGGTACAATGTGTGAAGCCCATTTCAGGTGTCCCCCGCAGTGATGTTGCTGGAATATTGCCAAAAGCGGCGTAAAACTGAACTCAGTCAGTCAGTGTTTGTTGACACCTTGCACATTGATTTTGTAACTTTAGCGGGATTACTATGTAGCCGTATATATTACCCATGTAATTATGGCTATCTTCGCTTCCTCAGTAACTGCAACATCACACTCTAATCACAATCTAATAGTGGGACCTTGGGATATGTTATTTTGATACTTACATCTTCCATGTTGGTGTAGGAGTTGGGGAATGTGGAAATGGTATTCACATTTTGACTCGTGAGAGCTTGTTCGCACGTCATCTTGGAAGAACTAAGACCTATGTGTGGGGCAGTTCTCATTATGTCTATCCAGGGATAGACTGTGAAATAAGAGATTACTATGGGTTTAGTCGTATTGTCATGTAGCGGAAATCCGAGCCAGGTCATTTGGAAAATAGTGTCAGCTGTGGGCGAGACCTTCTCCAAGGTCATTATTGACGTTGTTGATCCGTTATCTAAGACTACTCAGGGCAATCAGTACTTGTTAACCATAAAGTTAATACGAGATCCTGGAGGCTATTCCGTTACGTAAGGTAACTGCGGCTGGGATAGCTAAGATTCCCAATCAGTATTTTACTATGACAAGGCCGCCTAATGAAATTCATTCTGATCAGATATCGAATTTCATGTCTTGAATATTTCAACAATTCATGTTTTTATTGGAGTTACATCAGTTCCGGTCTAGTGAGATAGTCCAGAGATGCTTCAAAACGTCTTCACCAGAGTGTGAAAGAAGTGTGTATGTTGATGTGTTTGGAGCATGAGATGGCCTGGGATACGGGAAGCTCGTCTGTGGTGTTTGCTACTAGAAATGGTGCTCAATACGTTGTGGAAACCAAACAGCGACGTTTTTGATGGCTTGGAGAACAAGCTAAAGCGTCATCTAATTCAGCGAGGTACAACCAAAGCTATGGTGATAGACGTGGACGTGGACGACGCCTAGCCAGTTAAGCAGCATCTCTACCGTTTCGAACCTCACAAGAGAGCCTTGCTAAAGGAGATCGACAGGGAGGGATCGAACCCAGCAAGTGCAGTTCCCCCTGTTTGATGGTACCCAAGCCTTTGAATCAGATATTGTGTCTGTGGTAACTTGATACTACTCTGTCACGCATCGACGACTGCATAGACAGCATACCACCTACATCAGCTGGACCTTCTCAAGATTTCGAGATTCCACTCTCTGATGAGGAGGATGACACTGACCTGGGCCATCCAGATACCAATACCATGTGATGCCATTCAGACTGAAGACAGCGGCAGCAGCGTCTCAAGAATCTGATTCTGGCGACATCCCCGAAGTAATCGTGTACGGGGACGACATCGTCATCGCTTCCCACGCCTGGAAAGATCACTATGCTAAGTGCTAGCTATAGGTCGTCTCCTCAGACAAGTGCGAGTTCGGGCACACCAAGGTGACTTTCCTAGGCGACATGGGAGGAGAGGGAAGTGTCGTGCCCGAGACGGCAAACTTAAGCCAGCGTGAACTTTCCCAAACCTCCAATAGGTTTTCACTTTATATACAGATTTTTCATGTGTTATTCAGAAAATGTCTACATGTTACTCTATTCTATGTAACATAAAACGATACAAGGCGAGAGGTACTGTACGGAGTGTCTGACCGTGTGTAAAGACATATAGGAAAGTGTATTTCTGACATTCGTAATCTTAATTGACTTCGATATATTTAAGCAACAACACAAGGGACTGTGTCCACACCAGCTTACTGCATTCGCCCGGCTGACCAATATTAATCCACGTCACCGACGTCCGCGCCGGCGTGTAAAAAACCTTGTTGTAACCTTGTGTAATGACAAAACTGACCCTTGTTACATCTGGCTACTTTTTATATGGCATTGTGTCTTCATAGCTTACGTCCATGAAGCAGTGCCACTTGTCAGAGGGATACACAACTGGACTACCGATCTAGATCACCAGTTGTCGGACCTCCATTGCTGTAGAAGCCCGGGGTCTGGGTGGGAATATTTTCACCCTTGATGTCCAGCCTAGTCCTCTTTTGGAAGTATGACCACTCCTGCAGCTTGGTGAATGGTATTGGCACCGACTGTTGTTATTAGCGTTGTAGCGTTGTAGTTAATGTCATTGTGATCGCACTGCCGTGACTTTTGCCCTGCCATTCTGTTCTCAGTGCGGGATTAATTACTTTACAGGAATTTGTCTTGATTTGCGTGTGTTTGATAAGTACGCTCAGGACTAGCATGAAACTTATACATGCAGGATGTTACACGAGGTGGTTGACCAGTGGGATTCCAGGTTCCACCTGAATCGTTAATCTGGACCTTGGTTAATCCGGACAGTGGTGAGTGTCTAGGGACAGTAGAGGGGGTTGCTGCACTTCACCCACCCGTTCTGCTATATGTAGCTCCAGAACGTAGAGTCGATTGTAATGAAATACGCCATCTGTAATATCTGTAACCGCTGCCGCATATAGACATTTCATCACATTGGACATATTCCATGGAAGGTATGATATGAAGTGATGATGTTTCACCAAGTGTTGTGTGTACATACATACATGGTCGGCACCCACGTTGGGCATGTACAGAATTACAAAAAGTTACAGAAATCCGTTGCTCAAAGGCATTCTCAGGGCTGGAATTAAGGCCCCAGATTCCCAAAACAGTCTCCATGAAGACATAATGGATCGTGTGTATGTTCAGCTGCGGTGCACAGGGGAAATATTTTCTCTGTAGATGTTGGCGGACTAGGGTTTCCTCTCCGTAGCGACTGGTGCGCGAACGGCCGCTGGAACAACAAGAAGCCCATCTCATGGAGATATAACATCCTATATCGTGTTTGTGCGGCCCAGTCCTCTGCGTCAACAGAAATAAGGTGGGAAAACATTGACATCCCTGGAATTTATTTAGGTTAGAAGTTAAAGCATTGCTTGCTTTCAGAAAATGAGGTGTATTTGGATGTAGTCACGGTGGCCGACATGTGTCACTGGCGGCGGGCTGGGCGAGGAATTAAACACCCTATCATCAAATACCAATAGGATAACGCACATCTTAAGTTCAGTATACGTTTCCTGCATACCTGTCGTCTCATGACCTACCTACCTTCCCTGTACACCTGTCGTCTCATGACCTACCTACCTTCCCTGTATATCTGCCGTCTCATGACCTGCCTATCTTCCCTGTATACCTGCCGTCTCATGACCCTGTCGTCTCATGACCTACCTACCTGTCTCTCCCTACCTATACCTGTCCTAACTACCTCTCATGACCTACCTACCTTCCTGCATACCTTTCCTTTCTGTCTCATGACCTACTCATGACCTACCTACCTTCCCTGTACACCTTCCTGTACACCTGCCGTCTCATGACCTACCTACCTTCCTGTATATCCTGCCGTCTCATGACCTACCTACTGTCGTCTCGTGACCTACCTACCTTCCTGCCGTCTCATGACCTGCCTATCTTCCCTGTATATCTGCCGTCTCATGACCTACCTACCTTCCCTGTACACCTGCCGTCTCATGACCTACCTACCTTCCCTGCATACCTGTCGTCTCATGACCTATCTACCTTCCTGCATACCTTTCGTCTCATGACCTATCTACCTTCCCTGTACACCTGCCGTCTCATGACCTGCCTATCTTCCCTGTATACCTGCCGTCTTATGTCCTGGCTATCTTCCCTGTATATCTGCCGTCTTGTGACCAACCTACCTTCCCTACATACTTCCTTCTACCCTCCTTCCTGAAATAACATCCATATTGTCTCAAGATCTACCAGCCTAATTTATCAAACGCGTTCATATAAATGAGAATTACACTTCGTGTTTGGGACGTACAACACTTAATGCATATAGCTAAATTGTGTCACTCAAGAAACAGTAGAAACACATGGCACATATTTGTCTTGAGTCATTGACTTGATCCGATATCATTGGTCCCAAACGTCAGAAGTCCTCTACTTGACGTAAGACACGTTTACAAAGGGTAGTCTGCTATTTCAACGTGCCTGATACTTTTTACTGATTAGTTATTTCCACAGCTTCAACATTTGACCATTGCTGCCTGCCAAGATGAACCGTTGTTCCACCTCCTCCTGTTTGGGACGCTATATCATTATCGACATGAAGCAGGGATTGCACTCGATGGTTCTGCTGTGGGCGAGGCAGGCCGACAGGGACAATCATGATCTGGCCTTCCTCATGACACGACTGCAACCAGACCTCCACGTGCAGCTCAGGGAAATCTTCCTTTTCGCTACCCCCTGACTGCGTGGGAATGTGCACGTGTGTGGGTGTTTATTGGACGCTGGTGTTACATCCACGTGTGTGATGGTCTTTCAACAGAATCAGAGTCGTGGAGACAGCATAACTGGTAATACAAATATACTATTCACACTATGCTAAGGATCAAATCATGGATTCAACAGAAAACTATGATGTGGGGTCAAATTTGGTTTAAATATCTAAGCTTATTGTAAGCATGGATCCTAGGTTTCAGTTTGTCATTTCGTCTTGTGGAACCCACACCTGCTATTGACAGGTGTTGTGTAATTGTCAATGACTCGTTCCATGATTTGCAAAATGTTTGATTGGTGCCATGAAAACAATTTCTATGGTTACTCAGGTATCAAGTGCATAAGGTGAGATTAAAGTGACTTGAAAAAACTGAAGTAGGGCTTCACAGGAAATAAAGTTCAATTTCTTTTCAAACAGATACGTTTTAAACTGGAACATATTTCAGGGACTAGTCATTTACCACAGGGACTGGGATCGGGTCATGAAAACCTGCTACATAAGATGATGATTTGATATGGTCTGAAAACCGATAAACCACCTTTAACCACCTTATCATCCCGAGCAGAGGGTCCACAACTAACCAACAACTTATATCAATTTATAGGAACAGACATATGCTGGAATCAACACATGTTGAATTTGTCCGAGCAGACACCTGGGATTCCCCATCAACAAGTGCCACATTGTTGACAGACCTACGCGGGGCACGACTTATCTTTCGTTCGCTCGACACAGAAGGGGCAGGATCGACAGACTCCGAAGGTCGTTCACAATCTGGGCGTGGTCTTGAAAGTGTTTGTTCTGCACCATTGGTATGTATGTATCTACATGTTTCCAACCTCCTGCTTCTGCCCTGAACACATACTTACAACATTGCTGTACTCCATGGGAGATGGCACCGGTATCTGTCTGAGATCCCGGGTTCATGTCGCAGGGAGTTTGTTGCTGGGAACTGGGGTTATTGCGGGTGTAGCTTCCACCTGACACATTGCTTCTACTAAAATCTATTTAAGACGGTTGTACATTAAAATGTACAGAAAGTACATTACATGAAAAGTGTCGGTACAAGCACATTCTCTGTTTCTGTAAATTATCCGTAGGTATGTCCAGTTGTAAGTATTCAGCCTACTTCTAGGGAATGGTATGTAGTTCAATGTAATTCGTTGTACGTCTGTTGTTTCAGTGTCATTCTGGCACTTGTTAAAATTGAACACTGAGGTCTACGGTACGTATGGAGGGCAATCTATGGGCATGGACCGAGTATCTACCGTTTCTGTGGAAGGGAAATCTAAGAGCAGTCACATAAACTAAAAAACATTTAATCTGAGTTTATGTGTTTCTGTGAGTGTCTGATTTTCATGTGTGTTCGTCTCTTTCTGTATCTGTCCGTCCGTCCGTCCGCCCCCCTGCCTGCCTGCCTGTCTGTCTGTATCTGTGTCTGTCTGTCTGTCTGTGTCTACGTGTCCTGGGAACGTTCTAGAACTGTTCCCTTGCAGTGGAAGAATCCAATGAGCCCCCTTGCCCTGGCCGCTATTGACGTAATCATTTTTGACCGCCCTGCTATATGCATAGCTCTCAGAGGTGGCCCAGCGTCTGGATGATGCTCCTGAGTTGCAGCCCCCCCTAACGAGCAGACTTTCATCTGACAACTTTCATTATGTCCATATGATAAATACAAACGAGATTCCATGAGATATATCCGCTAACATGGAGACGCACAAACCGTGGATGATGTAAGACTCTACTGCTGCTTGTTTCAAGTGGTGTATATGTTTCGTTGGTTTGGTTTTGCTACTGTGTGTTTTGTGCCTGTTGTACACCGCAGCATCAGCTGCACATGGCCGGCTTGTAGATATTCCAGTCTGGACAACCCAGTGGTTGATGATATGAACAACATGCAATCAAGTCAACGACTCTGTCTGTCCGATTCATATCGCCACGAACCCAGTGGTTCTGGTCCCGTTCTGGGAGTTTTTTACGGATGTTCTAGAATCTTCCAGACCAGGCTATACCGCCGGGCTGAACCCGACATGCTGCCGTTACTATTACTATATAATATGTCATCACATTTTCATATAAGATTCATGATTTTATATCTTTCAGCTAACTATACTTCTCAACGGATTAAATTTAATTGGGCTTTTACATTGATATAACACTGTGTTTGTATATTATGGTCTGAGATAGCAAATTTGGCATTAATGGTCTTATCCCTCTGTCAGGAGCTCATGTCTACAATGAGTCATCCGTAAAGGAAGAGTAAATATAAACGTGCAATACGATGTTATTTCGTTATAAATTTATTAGGTTATGTATTTGCAGCAACTGACATGAAATATGGCATGATATACGTTGACTATTGGCCTGAATACATGTTTAAATTGATATATGCGTGGCTGTCCTTAGTTGAATACATCACTGATGACAAGATAGTACGGACAACGTACGCCCTTTTCACATGTGTCAGAGGTCAGGCGGGTTATAATGCAAGCAGTTACGTATTGCTGCAAATATCGAATGCATGATTTTACAACTCCACAAGCAGAGAACAAGGCATATCACTTGAACCATCCCCCAATGAACGGAGTAATATTGAAGTTCTGTTTGAAGGAAACCATTGTTTCTGTGTCAGCGTCATATTAGCACCGCGTCAAATGACGTCACACCCCATTGTGGGGAGGAAGGAGCGCTACAAATGAAACGTCACCCTCAACACAACAATAGCAAACTCACGGACCGAGGGGGTGGGGGTGTGTGTATGGTATATCAGCTATGAGTTACAGTGTCGTTTAGGAAGGGGACAAGAAAGGTAGGATCGTTAATGGATGTTATGCTCTGTTTCATTGTACCCTACCTTCCTTAGTACTATTCAACGTCTAAAATGCCAGTTAAACAGATAAAGAAAGGAAACATTCTATCAAGGACCTCATTAAAACCAGGGATCCAAAACGAAAATGTTACCAATGTGAAAGCCAACGTCAGTTATTTATAATTATGTAGAATAAACAATGTTTACACTAGTCAGTTATGGTAATAGTCCGCTTATATGGCACTCATGTCCAGGCACACTACCTGCTCACGGCGCTACGTACATTACTATCCCCGGTCATAGGACACTGTCGTACTTTCCGATACATTTTTAACTCCCTTGGGAGCTGCCTGTTTTGTACAATGAACTAAACACTCACATTGCCAGCACATCCTCACGGGTACCCATTTTACAGCTGGGTGAACTGAGACAATGTGGATCAAAGTATCTTGTCCAAGGATACTACGCAATGTGCGGGTGAGTAATTATTGGTCAAATCACAATTTGTCTGAAAAGTTGACCTCCTACTGCTACTGAACGTTAGCACTGCACGTGATTGTCCGTTTACAGTCTATGATAACGTATTCTTGCTACTTTTTGCCGTTAAGAAACAGGAACAATTTATGGATTGGTATTCTTGATGTTGAGAATGAAACATGTCTTCGTTTCTAGATATCTATAACAGGAAAATATTTGTGCACTTTATCAAGTCCATTAATGTTGAAGAGATTGCTAATACAAACACTGCTAAGTCATAAAACGTTGTTTGAAGATTTGGCTGATACTTCATGATTGTTAAGATGCGAAATTGAGTTTTCATGTAATTTTCGACATTTTAGGAAGGTTGTTTAGGACAATGGCGGAATGTTTTTGAACTTGATGTTTAAAGGCTGAAACTCCAAGAATTTCTGTCAACATTAAGGTGAATGGTACACACGTGATCAGTCGTATAACACATCAATATCTCATCTTAAATCTTATGTCAGGCATATACTACTCAAACTTTCCCAAGGATTACCACTTCAAAAGTTGATACGTCAAAGAACATGTAAATTTGTTGAAGTAACCAATGGCAATTTTATTGTTTGAAGAACAAAAGTCTATTGCCAAGTGTCATATGATGCAAACCACCAACAAACAAAAATAAGCATATGTGAGCATAGTTGGACATATGTGAGCATATGCGATTATATGTGATCCTCGTGATACGATCACCACTAGGCACCGTCGTCTCATGCTCTGATTGGTTGCTAAGAGAAGAGTATTGTAGGAACTTCTGTGTAGTTTCCGGTGGAGGTCGTGTGTTATCGTTCGTGAGGTTGGAGGCCTGTTGATTGTGTGATTGGACCGCCATTGGGTCTCACCTACACATCAAGAATATCATCGCTGTAGCGGAACACCTGTCATCGTGCATCGCTGTACGGTATTGGGTTCGATCTACTGAAATACCTACTTCATGTTCACCTGCGTTTAAATACTGGAATATTTCTCCTTGCCTAAGTTAAACTCAGGTACGACGATCGGTGAAATCCTCGATTCGTCGATGAAAATCACTAGAGTCTGGTCTGTCTAACTGACGTAATCTTCACCCAAATCCAAACGTGCCAGCCTTTGATGTCGGTTTAGGAATGTCCGAAGATTAGCCTCACGGAGAGTCTGATTTGAAATATGATCGTCGGTATCTTGGAGTGTTGCTGCAATCAGGAGGAACCTCACTTCCCGCTGTTTGGTGGAACACTGTCGACCACCACGTACATGTGACTGGGTAGCTAATCCAAATGTCTGGTTTCCATTGGCTGCCCCGCTGAGGACACTCGTGGCATTGTGTAGACCGAGTTTCAAGCCTGTCTATGCATCTGCCAAATTCCTCGGTCGTCAAATGACGTCTTTGACCCTGGGGTGGATTTGGTGCTTTTGGTGGTTGTAATCTTCCAAATGTTGTACTTTTCGACAGCGATGTACAGTCAGGTCCTTCAGGGGATTACTCAGTCGTTTTGTACCGTGCTATTTTAATCGTTTTCTTGCATATCTTCAAAATATTATCCTTGGCAAACTTTGCGTAGTATATATATATATAAGTATCGAAGAAGTAAAAGCAAAATATTTTCAACGATACTATAAATCCTTCCAGGATGAGGTTGGGGCTGTCTGTTTGATTTTCTGTGTTGGTGCCTTTGTGCCTTGTCTGTGTCTGTGTCTCTGTGCATCTGTGTCTGCTGTCTCTGTTTCTCCGTGACTGTGTCGCTTGGGTTTTGTGTGTGTCACTCTGTAGCTGTGTCTCTGGATGTCGGTGTCTGTGTTTATCCCTACCTGTGTCTGCCTGTCTGTTACTGTCACTCTCTAGCTGTGTCTCTGGATGTCGGTGCCTGTGTTTATCCCTACCTGTGTCTGCCTGTCTGTTACTGTCTCTCTGTAGCTGTGTCTCTGGATATCGGTGTCTGTGTTTATCCCTACCTGTGTCTGCCTGTCTGTTACTGTCACTCTCTAGCTGTGTCTCTGGATGTCGGTGTCTGTGTTTATCCCTGCCTGTGTCTGCCTGTCTGTTACTGTCTCTCTGTAGCTGTGTCTCTGGATGTCGGTGTCTGTGTTTATCCCTACCTGTGTCTGCCTGTCTGTTACTGTCACTCTCTAGCTGTGTCTCTGGATGTCGGTGCCTGTGTTTATCCCTACCTGTGTCTGCCTGTCTGTTACTGTCTCTCTCTAGCTGTGTCTCTGGATATCGGTGCCTGTGTTTATCCCCACCTGTGTCTGCCTCTCTGTTACTGTCTCTCTGTAGCTGTGTCTCTGGATGTCGGTGCCTGTGTTTATCCCCACCTGTGTCTGCCTGTCTGTTACTGTCTCTCTGTAGCTGTGTCTCTGGATGTCGGTGCCTGTGTTTATCCCTACCTGTGTCTGCCTCTCTGTTACTGTCTCTCTGTAGCTGTGTCTCTGGATGTCGGTGCCTGTGTTTATCCCCACCTGTGTCTGCCTGTCTGTTACTGTCTCTCTCTAGTTGTGTCTCTGGATGTCGGTGCCTGTGTTTATACCTACCTGTGTCTGCCTGCCTGTTACTGTCACTCTCTAGCTGTGTCTCTGGATGTCGGTGCCTGTGTTTATCCCTGCCTGTGTCTGCCTGTCTGTTACTGTCTCTCTCTAGCTGTGTCTCTGGATGTCGGTGCCTGTGTTTATCCCTACCTGTCTCTCTGTAGATGTGTTTATTTGTGTCTGTTTTTGTGCATCCATATGTCTGTCCGTGATAGTGTGTGTGTGTGTGCGTGCGTGCGTGCGTGCGTCTCTGTTTCTCTGTCTCTTTGTCTTTCTCTCAGTCACTTACATTATGAGCTTCGATCAACGTTGTAATTCCCGGACAACTGTGGTGCAGTATAACGTAACTGTACGTTGTCCTTATGTTACGGATTTCACCTACTGCATATTCATATTGTTTTTATCATGTAACTTTGCATCTGATATGAAAGTTGATATCATGGACTACTGAAGGAACATTAAGATAGCATCACCAATTAGAAAATACAAACATATATCGTCCGTTGTAACTCAATGTGTGTTTTTCCGAAATACCATGAGAGTAATAATGGCATGAAATCAATAGAAAATTTGACTTTTTAAAATACAAGATGGCCGCCAGTTTGACGGATGAATAACACACTGCAATGTATTTCTTGCACTATGAATAGAAAGAGGACAAAATTGATGCTTAGGCGCACCGGAAATTTCCATCATAGTTGGGTTAAAAACAGAAATTGAAACATTTGAAATAACCCGTTTTAGCTTCAATTTTACATTTATCACATACAAGGCCAATAAAGTAAAATATGACATGCACCTGGCCTTTAACATAGTGTATAACGTGAATATGTTCCTTAACCTCATTAAATATAGCCTAGTGCAAGCGTGAGATGCACCAGGACACTCATATAAGACATGACATACAAACTATGCACCGGATCCATATACATATCCTACGGATCACTAACATATGATATAACACACAAACTATCCACCGGATCACTAACATATATGACAAAAACTATCCACCGGATCACTAACATACATATGGCATACAAACTATCCACCGGATCACTAATGACAAACTATCCACCGGATCACATCCACCGGAACATATCCACCGGATCAACATATGATATATATCCACCGGATACAAATATGATATCCACCGGATCACTATGATATGGCATACAAACTATCCACCGGATCACTAACATATGATATAACATACAAACGGATCACTAACATATGATATAACATACAAACTATCCACCGATCACTAACATATGATACTAACATATGATATGGCATACAACACTATCCACCGGATCACTAACATATGATATAACATACAAACTATCCACGGATCAAAACTATCCACCGGATCACTAACATATGATATGACATACAAACTATCCACCGGATCACTAACATATGATATGGCATACAAACTATCCACCGGATCACTAACATATGATATGGCATACAAACTATCCACCGGATCACTAACATATGATATGGCATACAAACTATCCACCGGATCAGGATCACTAACATATGATATAACATACAAACTATCCACCGGATCACTAACATATGATATGACATACAAACTATCCACCGGATCACTAACATATGATATGACATACAAACTATCCACCGGATCACTAACATATGATATAACATACAAACTATCCACCGGATCAGGATCACTAACATATGATATAACATACAAACTATCCACCGGATCACTAACATATGATATGGCATACAAACTATCCACCGGATCACTAACATATGATATGACATACAAACTATCCACCGGATCACTAACATATGATATAACATACAAACTATCCACCGGATCACTAACATATGATATGGCATAAACAATCACTATCCACTAACGATCACTAACATATGATATGGCATACAAACTATCCACCGGATCACTAACATATGATATGGCATACAAACTATCCACCGGATCACTAACATATGATATGACATCACTAACATATGATATAACATATGATATGACATACAAACTATCCACCGGATCAGGATCCACCGGATCACTAACATATGATATAACATACAAACTATCCAACATATGATATGGATCAAACTATCCACCGGATCAACATATGATATCCACCGGATCAGGATCACTAACATATGATATAACATACAAACTATCCACCGGATCACTAACATATGATATGGCATACAAACTATCCACCGGATCACTAACATATGATATGATATAACATACAAACTATCCACCGGATCACTAACATATGATATGACAAACTCCACCGGATAACATATGATGGCATAACATACAAACTATCCACCGGATCACTAACATATGATATGGCATACAAACTATCCACCGGATCACTAACATATGATATGACATACAAACTATCCACCGGATCACTAACATATGATATGGCATACAAACTATCCATCGGATCACTAACATATGATATGACATACAAACTAAGGAACCACATGAAAATATTAACGTTAGTGTTCAGTATTTATCTACGAGTGTTTTGAATACACAATGACATTTAGAAAGTGGTCAAATGTAACACATGTTCTACTTGGGATTAAACTTTCTCAGTAAAGTACAGTTTCAAGTAAAATTTTACAATATGATGTGTATGTATGATAGAAATGGTAGATAAATTGGAAACAAATGTGAGAAATTTGCTTGAAACATGTGGATTTGGCTATGCTATAAACTTGATTGTAATAGTTTCCCGAAGGTATTTATTAAATATGTAACACAAAAAATGTGGACTATTGACAAAGATATGCAACTTCTTTATTCAATAGGCGACTGGACATGCTGGACATGCTCGCTAACTCTATCACCCAAAAGCTCATTATATAGAACTTTTAAATCAGATCTTATAGCAGAGCATTACCTCTTTGATGTTAACCTTAAAAGGTTTAATACAGCAATTCCAATATTACTATGAACATCCCATGAATTAAATATAGAAAAAGGCAGATATTACAATGTTCCACGAGAAAAAAGACAGTGTATGCTATATGATTTAGGGGTGATAGAAGATGAGTTTGATATTAGTTTGTCCCTATTTTCACAATTTAAGAATGTTATATAGTCCTCCATTTTACCGTATCAGTCCTTGTGAATATAGATTAAAGTTATTTCTGAAAGCAACAAAATTACACATTGTTAAAAATCTATCACCATACAACAATCATGGATTCAACAATAGAAAATATGTTTTAAATATCATGTGACTGTATTGTATGTGACTGTTTTGTATGTGACTGTATTGTAAGGAACTGTATTGTACTATGGGCCTGTGGCTTCTTCAGTAACCTGAAAATTCGAAAACTAGCTCTTTTGTTGGGTTGAGTCCCATCCGGGATTCAAACCCAAACCCCCAGAGTGATGGCGATTAGGTGCCTGACTACCCGCATGGAACTCAACCCAACAAAAGTCAAATATAACATGTGTTACGTGTGTTTTGTATTTAACTATCTGTGCTATGTGTTTAACTACCTGTGTTTTGTATATAATTACCTGTGTTTTGTACTTAACTACCTGTGTTTTGTATTTAACTATCTGTGTTTTGTATTTAACTATCTTTGTTTTGTATTTAAATACCTGTGTTTTGTACTTAACTACCTGTGTTTTAACGCAAGCTTGGAGATCTACATATATGTATGTATACATTATGCTTGCGACTGGCGGTGGCCTATGTAGCGGGAGTGCCAAACCCAGCAACCGGTTCCTGTACAATCAGCCCTGACTTATGAATTACTAACCCCGGCTTGTGTACAGGTGGAAGGTGGTCGCCGACAGTTTGTGCACGGGATATTTATGACAGCAATGCCGGATTATGGGGATAAAACGAGTAGAGAGAATGATCGATAAGAGACCGCATGCCTCCGTCGGTAAGATGGACTGTTCATTGACAACAAAAACTGATTTATTAAATTCTCCGAGAGAGGCAATAACCACACTTTATTCAATTTACTACCAATACAATCTCATACAAATGCAGTTTCGAATTAATAATATCACATTAGTTTTATTTGAAAAATATTTCAATATGATCTCATGAAATTCAGCGGAGTACTTCCAAACAGACTCAATAAATAGCGTCAGCAATGCACCTGTCCAGTTGTGAATGAATTTAGAGTAGCTGTTCATCAACAACCGAAGTCCAAACTTGATTTGAGGCAACCAATCCATCATACTATGCCCATCAGCAAAACTCCCTGAAAGGCGAACAGTCAATTGATAATCATGGTATCCTTTTAACTCGTCCTTCCACAGACAAATATACGGATCAACTACTCCAGTGATCATCTTTCACATCGATACATACAAAAGTCACATATTCGCATTCAAAACTCGCTTACTTATAAACAGGCTTATTGTTTCAACAGTGCGCAAATGAAGCTTTTATCTTCTGACAGAAACAAAGATGAAAGCGAATCTCCTGTGACAGTCTGTATGGAGACAACTGTTGTTGATGGAATGGCTGAAGGGTAAGACAGAAGACATATACCAGATCAACAAGGCGTTCCGAGACTTGACATGAAAGAGGCAGAAATATTAACTTTCTACATACTATATACCGCTCAAAGAAATATACGAACATCCGCCATATTGAATCTGTTATGCCATATATTTGCGCACACGTATTTTAACGTTTTTCAATGCTGATTGGTCAGTTCCATCGTTGAAAATAACACATGACGTCATTCTGTCATCTGAACAAAAGATGGGTGTTTGTCACGATTTACATTACCAGGAAAATGGTAATATGTATTAACCTGTAAGAAAATCGAAAACTGGGACTACCTATTTGCTAACGAATGAATGGTGGACGTCCATGACAGCAGTTGGGAAGAGCGCTCGCAGACTGATATGTATTGTCTCGATACAATAAATTTAGATATTGTCCAGTTACAATAAATATCAATGTTGTCTAGATACATATACAAATAAAATCAGTATCGAGGTTCAAATTATCAAACTTATCTCCTCCACCATGCGCCAGGCAATGGGAGAGTCTAAATGTACCGCTTGCATGGCACCATTTCACTTTACACATTTCCTGTAGACAAAAGGTTTCCACAGTGCGAGACACAACTAGTTTCATCCAGCTAGTCTGTGTCCCCTGGTCGTCTGTCACCTCATCTTTGATCTACAGTCAAGGTCAGGTCAACATTTCGGCAACATGAAGTAGTCCCTGCAGAGAGCGAGTGTTGCATTGACATCCACCATCTTCCTCTGACATTTCCCACCGTCGCCAGCAGTAATGTCCAACTGATCACTCGGATCTGTACAAGAGGAACCTGTTTCCCCTGGTGTGATGTCATGTCCTGTCCACGCCGCAGACTTGTGTTATCTGGCTACATGGAGTAGGTAGGCATTTATTTAAGGGCAGATATGTCTGTCCTAACCCTTGTTGAGCACTTCTTGGGTCGTCCTGTTGAGATGTTTTCACTGGCGCCGGTTCTCATCGAGCTGAACCTGATGTAGGGGGGATCGGTGACGTTTAGCTCGAACTATCTCAGGCACTAATGAAGACAGCACATCGTCATGGCTTGGTCGTCTCACTGGGTAAAGAAAGAGCGCGGGATCAACTTCATAAGTAAGACGAGAGCTACAATTAGGCCTGAAAACTCAGAAATGAACGAGATAGTTCATAGTTGATATAGTTTCTGTTGTATCATGATTATATGTTAGATTAGAGTATAAAGTCATATGCCGTCTTAGATATCAGTCTGAGGGCATGTGTCATGTTAGACTAGAGTATAAAGTCATATGCCGTCTTAGATATCAGTCTGAGGGCATGTGTCATGTTAGACTAGAGTATAAAGTCATATGCCGTCTTAGATATCAGTCTGAGGGCATGTGTCATGTTAGACTAGAGTATAAAGTCATATGCCGTCTTAGATATCAGTCTGAGGGCATGTGTCATGATAGACTAGAGTTTAAAGTCATATGCCGTCTTAGATATCAGTCTGAAGGCATGTGTCATGATAGACTAGAGTTTAAAGTCATATGCCGTCTTAGATATCAGTCTGAGGGCATGTGTCATGATAGACTAGAGTTTAAAGTCATATGCCGTCTTAGATATCAGTCTGAGGACATGTGTCATGTTAGACTAGAGTTTGAAGTCATATGTCGTCTTATATATCAGTTGTCTGAGGGCATGTGTCATTCTGAATGACAGTCAGAGAGTATGTGTCGTGTTAAATGTCTTATATCTTGGAAGAATAAAGTGTAATGTATAGGGCTGATTCTAAGAGCACGTGTAATGTTAGATTTGACACTGAGGGCACGTGTCGACATGACATATTTGCGATGTAGTTCATGTTTCAAGGTCGAGGAAGTTATGCCATGCTTCAGGTTGTCCCGTGGTTGTGCTTCTAGGGGAACCATCTTGAGGCGAGCAGGTCCACTGGGCCTGTAGTGGTTGCCGTGCACACCGGAAGCCAATGCCTGTGTGCCTATTATGTGCGCTTCAGCGTATCTCCACAATTAATCTGACACAGGAGAGGCAGAAGCGGACAGCGATCTACGACACCAAACATTTTTAGATGTTGAAATAGACCCGGGGGTAATACAACTCCGTCATCTTAGAGCTGTGAGGATGGAATCGACGCTGTGGTTCACGATCAAAGGTTCACGCTGGTGATCTAACATTACTTAAAACACCTCGTGAGCAAGTAAGGACGTATGTTTTACAAAAGGCAACACTCTGGAATGTCCTTGTTTTCAACTATAAACCATGTGTTTTCCACCTGGGTCCTAGATACATGTATAATAGACGTGGGAGGATAACGCTAGGGCGATGCCTTGGGAGTACACTTTTTTCTATTAGTTATTTTTTTATACAATCGAGCACCGTTTTGTGATCCCTGTGAGTAAAAATGTATATACAAATAAATATACATGAAATCTACTTTTTGTTTTGTTTTCTTTCATAGTGATATGTGATGATATGCCCTGGTCGGATGTCTCGAAGTTCGGATAACTCGATATTATTTCTTGGTCCCATGAATATCGAGGCAACGGTGCTCGACTGTATTCGGTAAGATGTTCGAAGAATAAAGATATCCATTTGTTCAACATGATTGATACAAAATCTAAGACTGTCTTTTTATGAAGTTGGCTTCTACTTCTCCTCTTATACATTGTAATGAAAATAAAGATAACAAAGCTGTAGATCACAGTTATGACGGTATTGATAGCAAACCTTCAGCGTCGACACAACATTAATTCATGTGTCAGCACTTTGAATTTTACACCCAACAGTAGTTACATGGGTAACTGGGTAAAGCAATCAACTGTCTTCACAAATGTCAACAATGAACCCGCGTTTAATATACTTTACCACGGCTCCCCGGCACTCCGTTTCCAAGAAGACAGACATTAACGCTATCTCATCAAAATTGGTAAAATGAACTCACAAGTGTATAGCTTTAACAACAAACGTTTCATTTCAAATATATGTACGTGCAAAGAGAGCTGACTACGGGGCCCCGAGAGTACCATGCGTGTAAGCTTTAATTATGTGTATACAGAGAACTCTACACAGTGACTGGTTAAAGGTGATACAACATGTAAGTTGTCAGACAAGTCGTCGTCACATTCACTGTGGCTTGCATTAGTTGTACTAGCATTGGTAGGACATGTGTGGTTTGTGACATGATAATGGCATCCCACTGCTGCCATCATGTGGGAAGTGGCAACATACTCCAGTCATCTGTCTCTACTTCACATGTGGGAAGGTGGTCAACATCACTCCAGTCATCTGTCTCTACTTCACACACTATAGCATCACTGGGTTCTGTCATCACCCCAGTCATCTGTCTCTATTCCACATTCTATAGCATCACTGGGTTCTGTCATCACCCCAGTCATCTGTCTCTACTTCACACACTATAGCATCACTGGGTTCTGTCATCACCCCAGTCATCTGTCTCTACTTCACACACTATAGCATCACTGGGTACTGTCATCACCCCAGTCATCTGTCTCTACTTCACACACTATAGCATCACTGGGTTCTGTCATCACCCCAGTCATCTGTCTCTACTTCACACACTATAGCATCACTGGGTTCTGTCATCACCCCAGTCATCTGTCTCTACTTCACACACTATAGCATCACTGGGTTCTGTCATCACCCCAGTCATCTGTCTCTACTTCACACACTATAGCATCACTGGGTTCTGTCATCACCCCAGTCATCTGTCTCTACTTCACACACTATAGCATCACTGGGTTCTGTCATCACCCCAGTCATCTGTCTCTACTTCACACACTATAGCATCACTGGGTTCTGTCATCACCCCAGTCATCTGTCTCTACTTCACACACTATAGCATCACTGGGTTCTGTCATCACCCCAGTCATCTGTCTCTACTTCACACACTATAGCATCACTGGGTTCTGTCATCACCCCAGTCATCTGTCTCTACTTCACACACTATAGCATCACTGGGTTCTGTCATCACCCCAGTCATCTGTCTCTACTTCACACACTATACACACTATAGCATCACTGGTTCTGTCATCACCCCAGTCATCTGTCTCTACTTCACACTATATAGCATCACTGGGTTCTGTCACTCACCCCAGTCATCTGTCTCTACTTCACACACTATAGCATCACTGGGTTCTGTCATCACCCCAGTCATCTGTCTCTACTTCACACACTATAGCATCACTGGGTTCTGTCATCACCCCAGTCATCTGTCTCTACTTCACACACTATAGCATCACTGGGTTCTGTCATCACCCCAGTCATCTGTCTCTACTTCACACACTATAGCATCACTGGGTTCTGTCATCACCCCAGTCATCTGTCTCTACTTCACACACTATAGCATCACTGGGTTCTGTCATCACCCCAGTCATCTGTCTCTACTTCACACACTATAGCATCACTCGGTTCTGTCATCACCCCAGTCATCTGTCTCTACTTCACACACTATAGCATCACTCGGTTCTGTCATCACCCCAGTCATCTGTCTCTACTTCACACACTATAGCATCACTCGGTTCTGTCATCACCCCAGTCATCTGTCTCTACTTCACACACTATAGCATCACTGGGTTCTGTCATCACCCCAGTCATCTGTCTCTACTTCACACACTATAGCATCACTGGGTTCTGTCATCACCCCAGTCATCTGTCTCTACTTCACACACTATAGCATCACTGGGTTCTGTCATCACCCCAGTCATCTGTCTCTACTTCACACACTATAGCATCACTGGGTTCTGTCATCACCCCAGTCATCTGTCTCTACTTCACACACTATAGCATCACTGGGTTCTGTCATCACCCCAGTCATCTGTCTCTACTTCACACACTATAGCATCACTGGGTTCTGTCATCACCCCAGTCATCTGTCTCTACTTCACACACTATAGCATCACTGTCTGTCTGTCATCACCCCAGTCATCTGTCTCTACTTTCACACACTATAGCATCACTGGGTTCTGTCATCACCCCAGTCATCTGTCTCTACTTCACACACTATAGCATCACTGGGTTCTGTCATCACCCCAGTCATCTGTCTCTACTTCACACTATAGCATCACTGGGTACTGTCATCACCCCAGTCATCTGTCTCTACTTCACACACTATAGCATCACTCGGTTCTGTCCTCACCCCAGTCATCTGTCTCTACTTCACACACTATAGCATCACTGGGTTCTGTCATCACCAGTCATCCTCCAGTCATCTGTCTCTACTTCACACACTATAGCATCACTGGGTTCTGTCATCACCCCAGTCATCTGTCTCTACTTCACACACTATAGCATCACTGGGTTCTGTCATCATCCCCAGTCATCTGTCTCTACTTCACACACTATAGCATCACTGGGTTCTGTCATCACCCCAGTCATCTGTCTCTACTTCACACACTATAGCATCACTGGGTTCTGTCATCACCCCAGTCATCTGTCTCTACTTCACACACTATAGCATCACTGGGTTCTGTCATCACCCCAGTCATCTGTCTCTACTTCACACACTATAGCATCACTCGGTTCTGTCATCACCCCAGTCATCTGTCTCTACTTCACACACTATAGCATCACTGGGTTCTGTCATCACCCCAGTCATCTGTCTCTACTTCACACACACTATAGCATCACTGGGTTCTGTCATCACCCCAGTCATCTGTCTCTACTTCACACACTATAGCATCACTGGTTCTCTGTCATCACCCCAGTCATCTGTCTCTATTCCACATTCTATAGCATCACTGGGTTCTGTCATCACCCCAGTCATCTGTCTCTACTTCACACACTATAGCATCACTGGGTTCTGTCATCACCCCAGTCATCTGTCTCTACTCCACACACTATAGCATCACTGGGTTCTGTCATCACCCCAGTCATCTGTCTCTACTTCACACACTATAGCATCACTGGGTTCTGTCATCACCCCAGTCATCTGTCTCTACTTCACACACTATAGCATCACTGGGTTCTGTCATCACCTCAGTCATCTGTCTCTACTTCACACACTATAGCATCACTGGGTTCTGTCATCACCCCAGTCATCTGTCTCTACTTCACACATTATAGCATCACTCGGTATTCTGTCATCACCCCAGTCATCTGTCTCTACTTCACACACTATAGCATCACTGGGTTCTGTCATCACCCCAGTCATCTGTCTCTACTTCACACACTATAGCATCACTGGGTACTGTCATCACCCCAGTCATCTGTCTCTACTTCACACACTATAGCATCACTGGGTTCTGTCATCACCCCAGTCATCTGTCTCTACTTCACACACTATAGCATCACTGGTACTGTCATCACCCCAGTCATCTGTCTCTACTTCACACACTATAGCATCACTGGGTTCTGTCATCACCCCAGTCATCTGTCTCTACTCCACACACTATAGCATCACTGGGTTCTGTCATCACCCCAGTCATCTGTCTCTACTTCACACACTATAGCATCACTGGGTATACTGTCATCACCCCAGTCATCTGTCTCTACTTCACACACTATAGCATCACTGGGTTCTGTCATCACCCCAGTCATCTGTCTCTACTTCACACACTATAGCATCACTGGGTACTGTCATCACCCCAGTCATCTGTCTCTACTTCACACACTATAGCATCACTCGGTTTCTGTCATCACCCCAGTCATCTGTCTCTACTTCACACACTATAGCATCACTGGGTTCTGTCATCACCCCAGTCATCTGTCTCTACTTCACACACTATAGCATCACTGGGTTCTGTCATCACCCCAGTCATCTGTCTCTACTTCACACACTATGGCATCACTGTTCTGTCATCACCCCAGTCATCTGTCTCCATTCCACATTCTATAGCATCACTGGGTTCTGTCATCACTCCAGTCATCTGTCTCTACTTCACACACTATAGCATCACTGGGTTCTGTCATCACCCCAGTCATCTGTCTCTACTCCACACACTACTATAGCATCACTGGGTTCACTGTCATCACACCCCAGTCATCTGTCTCTACTTCACACACGATAGCATCACTGGGTACTGTCATCACCATAGTCATCTGTCTCCATTCCACATTCTATAGCATCACTGGGTTCTGTCATCACCCCAGTCATCTGTCTCTACTTCACACACTATAGCATCACTCGGTTCTGTCATCACCCCAGTCATCTGTCTCTACTCCACACACTATAGCATCACTGGGTTCTGTCATCACCCCAGTCATCTGTCTCTACTTCACACACTATAGCATCACTGGTTCTGTCATCACCCCAGTCATCTGTCTCTACTTCCACACACTATAGCATCACTGGGTTCTGTCATCACCCCAGTCATCTGTCTCTATTCCACACACTATAGCATCACTGGGTTCTGTCTCACATCACCCCAGTCGGTCTGTCTCTACAGTCATCTGTCTCTACACTATATAGCATCACTGGGTTCTGTCATCACCCCAGTCATCTGTCTCTACTTCACACACTATAGCATCACTGGGTTCTGTCATCACCCCAGTCATCTGTCTCTACTTCACACACTATAGCATCACTGGGTTCCGTCATCACCCCAGTCATCTGTCTCTACTTCACACACTATAGCATCACTGGGTTCTGTCATCACCTCAGTCATCTGTCTCTATTCCACACACTATAGCATCACTCGGTTCTGTCATCACCCCAGTCATCTGTCTCTACTTCACACACTATAGCATCACTGGGTTCTGTCATCACTCCAGTCATCTGTCTCTACTTCACACACTATGGCATCACTGGGTTCTGTCATCACCCCAGTCATATGTCTCTACTTCACACACTAT
The DNA here is from genome assembly GCF_003918875.1 of Haliotis rubra. Classification (NCBI taxonomy): domain Eukaryota; kingdom Metazoa; phylum Mollusca; class Gastropoda; order Lepetellida; family Haliotidae; genus Haliotis; species Haliotis rubra. The sequence goes on along the minus strand of NW_025765570.1, from coordinate 1,637,969 downwards.
AGTATCACTGGGTACTGTCATCACCTCAGTCATCGTCTCTATTCGACATACTATAGCATCACTGGGTACTGTCATCACCCCAGTCATCTGTCTCTACTTCACACACTATAGCATCACTGGGTTCTGTCATCACCCCAGTCATCTGTCTCTACTTCACACACTATAGCATCACTGGGTTCTGTCATCACCCCAGTCATCTGTCTCTACTTCCACACACTATAGCATCACTGGTTTCTGTCATCACCCCAGTCATCTGTCTCTACTTCACACACTATAGCATCACTGGGTTCTGTCATCACCCCAGTCATCTGTCTCTACTCCACATACTATAGCATCACTGGGTTCTGTCATCACCCCAGTCATCTGTCTCTACTTCACACACTATAGCATCACTGGGTACTGTCATCACCTCAGTCATCTGTCTCTATTCCACATACTATAGCATCACTGGGTTCTGTCATCACCCCAGTCATCTGTCTCTACTTCACACACTATAGCATCACTAGGTACTGTCATCACCTCAGTCATCGTCTCTATTCCAGACACTATAGCATCACTGGGTTCCGTCATCACCCCAGTCATCTGTCTCTACTTCACACACTATAGCATCACTGGGTTCTGTCATCACCCCAGTCATCTGTCTCTATTCCACATACTATAGCATCACTGGGTTCTGTCATCACCCCAGTCATCTGTCTCTACTTCACACACTATAGCATCACTGGGTTCTGTCATCACCCCAGTCATCGTCTCTATTCCAGATACTATAGCATCACTGGGTTCCGTCATCACCCCAGTCATATGTCTCTACTTCACACACTATAGCATCACTGGGTACTGTCATCACCCCAGTCATCGTCTCTATTCCAGATACTATAGCATCACTTGGTTCTGTCATCACCCCAGTCATCTGTCTCTACTTCACACACTATAGCATCACTAGGTACTGTCATCACCTCAGTCATCGTCTCTATTCCAGATACTATAGCATCACTGGGTTCCGTCATCACCCCAGTCATCTGTCTCTACTTCACACACTATAGCATCACTGGGTTCCGTCATCACCCCAGTCGTATGTCTCTACTTCACACACTATAGCATCACTGGGTTCCGTCATCACCCCAGTCGTATGTCTCTACTTCACACACTATAGCACAACTTTCTTGTTACGCATATTCTGGGTCCTTAACATTATGGTTACCTGCTGCCTGGGTTCTTAACTCTCTTGTTACTATTCTTGGTTACTTATAGGTTTGGTCCTAAACATCCTGGTTACCAGAGGTTGGGTTCTTAACATTCTGGTTACCCATATGTTGGTCATTAAGACTCTCGTTACCCATATGTTGGTCATTAAGACTCTCGTTACCCATATGTTGGTCATTAAGACTCTTGTTACCCATACGTTGGGTCCATTACATTTTGGTTACCTGTATGCTCGGTCCTTAAGATTCCGGCAAGCTATAGGTTGGTCATTTACTTTATGGGTACCCATAGGTTGGTCATTAAAAGGCTGTGTTCTTAACATTACCCAGTGCATGTTAACCATTGACTGTCATTAACTTTCTTGTTTCCCAAAGGTTTGGTTCTTAATTTTCTGGTTGCCCATCATTAACATCCGGTTTGGTTTAAACATATTTTATTGTCCAAAAGACAACGGGATTAGGCACAAGAGCACCACTTATGGCCGCCTTCTCCCTAAACATCCCCTAACATCCGGTAAGTATCTGATTAGTATGATTATCATCGTGGATCTGGACCTCAAACATACGATCATATGATTCTGGCACTGGCAATCAGAGCCAGAAAGAGAGGGCAGCGTTAATCCAAACTCACTCACTCACTCACGATGATCGAACATGGGTGTAAAGTCTAATCAGAACTACGCCTTTGAGCTATTTACTGGGTGACTGTGTATAGTTTAAAACCTCTTTGATCGATATTTTAGTATCCGTTTCGACGCCTTTGAACCCAATTTGCTCATAAACATTCCTCTCTTTATACGTGACTTATTACCCATGTCTTGATGCGGTAACTAGGTACTTCTCGGGGGAGATGAACACTGAGCATTAACCTATTCCAGAAAAACACGTTTATGTTCCTTTTATTCATATTATATGTGCCAGGAGCATATCACTTCTTGTCATACTTTATCATATTACGGTATTAGCTTTTCGACGAATATGACAGGTTAATCACCGTATCTAATTAAAAGCTTATTACCACATAATATATTACGTATGTGTTATAGACTTTTTGTAACCACGCTGATAGTTATTAATGCGTGTTGATAGCGCAACAGTATATCGCCGTTGTGTCGTATGTTTAAATGTATTTAATCGTCGATCCATGGCAACAATGTCACTGTCCCGTGTCTAACCAGGATGGTGTACTGTGTGTAAGCAGGATGATGTACCGTGTGTAACCAGGGCGGAAGTACCGTGTGTAACCAGGATGATGTACCGTGTCAAACCAGGATGATGTACTGTGTGTAACTAGTATGATGTACCGTGTCTAACCAGGATGATGTACTGTGTGTAACTAGTATGATGTACCGTGTCTAACCAGGATGATGTACTGTGTGTAACCAGGATGATGTACCGTGTGTAACCAGGAAGATGTACCGTGTCAAACCAGGATGATGTACAGTGTGTAACCAGGATGATGTACTGTGTGTAACCAGGATGATGTACCATGTGTAACAAGGGTGAGTGTACCGTTTGTAACCAGGATGATGTACCGTGTCAAACCAGGATGATGTACTGTGTGTAACCAGGATGATGTACCGTGTGTAACCAGGGCGGAAGTGCCGTGTCTAACCAAGATGATGTAACGTGTCTAGTGTGTAACCAGGATGATGTACTGTGTGTAACCAGGATGATGTACCATGTGTAACAAGGGTGAGTGTACCGTTTGTAACCAGGATGATGTACCGTGTCAAACCAGGATGATCTACTGTGTGTAACTAGTATGATGTACCGTGTCTAACCAGGATGATGTACTGTGTGTAACTAGTATGATGTACCGTGTCTAACCAGGATGGTGTACAGTGTGTAACCAGGGTGTGTGTTCCGTGTGTAAACAGGGTGTGTGTACCGTGTGTAACCAGGATGATGTACTGTGTGTAACCAGGATGGATGTACCGTGTGTAACCAGGATGAAGTACCGTGTGTAACCAGGATGATGTACCGTGTGTAACCAGAATGGATGTACCGTGTCTAACCAAGATGATGTACCGTGTGTAATCAGGTGGATGTACCGTGTGTAACCAGGGTGGATGTACCGAGTGTAACCAGGATGATGTACCGTGTGTAACCAGGATGATGTACCTTGTCTAACCAGGAACATGTACCGTGTGTAACATGGATGATGTACTATATGTAACCAGGATGATGTACCGTGTGTAATATGGGTGCGTGTACCGTGTGTAACCAGGGTGGATGTACCGTGTGTAACCAGGGTGATGGAACCGTGTGTAACCAGGTGGGTGTACCGTGTGTAACAATGGTGTGTGTACTATGTGTATCCAGGGTTGGTGTACCGTGTGTAACCAGGGTGGATGTACCGTGTGTAACCAGTATGATGTACCGTGTGTAATCAGGATGATGTACCGTGTCTAACCAGGATCATGTACTGTGTGTAACCAGGGTGTGTGTACCGTGTGTAACCAGGGTGTGTGTACCGTTTGTAACCTGGATGATGTACTGTGTGTAATCAGGATGATGTACCGTATGTAACCAGTATGATGTACCGTGTGTAACCAGGATGATGTACCGTGTGTAACCAGGATGATGTACCAGGTGTAACCAGGATGATGTTCCGTGTGTAACCAGGATGATGTACTGTGTGTAACCAGGATGGATGTACCGTTTGTAACCAGGGTGATGTACCGTGTGTAACCAGGATCATGTACTGTGTGTAACCAGGGTGTGTGTACCGTGTGTAACCAGGATGATGTACCGTGTCTAACTAGGTGGAAGTACCGTGTGTAACCAGGATCATGTACTGTGTGTAACCAGGGTGGGTGTCCCGTGTGTAACCAGGATGATGTACCGTGTCTAACTAGGTGGAAGTACCGTGTGTAACCAGGATGATGTACTATGTGTAACCAGGGTGGGTGTCCCGTGTGTCACCAGGATGATGTACCGTGTCTAACTAGGTGGAAGTACCGTGCGTAACCAGGATGATGTACTATGTGTAACCAGGGTGGGTGTCCCGTGTGTCACCAGGATGATGTACCGTGTCTAACTAGGTGGAAGTACCGTGTGTAACCAGGATGATGTACCATGTGTAACCAGGGTGGGTGTCCCGTGTGTCACCAGGATGATGTACCGTGTCTAACTAGGTGGAAGTACCGTGTGTAACCAGGATGATGTACTATGTGTAACCAGGGTGGGTGTCCCGTGTGTCACCAGGATGATGTACCGTGTCTAACTAGGTGGAAGTACCGTGTGTAACCAGGATGATGTACTATGTGTAACCAGGGTGGGTGTCCCGTGTGTCACCAGGATGATGTACCGTGTCTAACTAGGTGGAAGTACCGTGTCTAACCAGGATGATGTACTATGTGTAACCAGGGTGGGTGTCCCGTGTGTCACCAGGATGATGTACCGTGTCTAACTAGGTGGAAGTACCGTGTGTAACCAGGATGATGTACTATGTGTAACCAGGGTGGGTGTACCGTGTGTCACCAGGATGATGTACTGTGTGTAACCAGGATGGATGTACCGTTTGTAACCAGGGTGATGTACCGTGTCTAACCAGGATGATGTACTATGTGTAACCAGGGTGGGTGTCCCGTGTGTCACCAGGATGATGTACCGTGTCTAACTAGGTGGAAGTACCGTGTGTAACCAGGATGATGTACTATGTGTAACCAGGGTGGGTGTCCCGTGTGTCACCAGGATGATGTGGCACCCTTGAAGAGCACCTTCCTCGTGGTGGGTGCTGGGTAACGCCAATGCCGTGGGTTGCATCCCTGTGTCGGCAGAGGAAGGGAGTCTGGTGCTTGAGGATGACGGAACCGGCAATAGTGTTCAATAATCCAACACACCACTTCGACCCTAACTTCGCCTAGACGGGTGGTAGAATAGGCCCGATTCTACCAATCGGCTGGTCACGCCTTGCCCTGTGCATGGAATGTCTATACAAAATTTGATATTACATAACACTTTGGCCATGTTCAAAATGTTAACTAATATTCTACCAAAACAAATTAGCCTCGCAGATCCATGCACAGAAGGCGGTGGCTCATGGGCCAATCTAGTGATGCTGACCTCCGATTTCTGTACGTCTCCAATTGATTGTCATGGACAGAACCATCCTGACCTTTAATCTGGTAGGCAGCTACAGCATTTCATGTCACATTCGCTGGAGTATAACACCCCCTTATCCCTGGTCTTTGCAGCTTGAAGATCCGCTGCAATATAAGATCGTCCTTGTAGACACTCCACGGTGGGTGGGGAGAGGGGATGCCGAACCACATTAATTACGACATGGCTTCCCAATACCCCGGTTCAAAACGAAGACACATGGATACTGACAACTCCTCGTCTGACGAGAGTACGCCCTTCCGACCTGACTACTGGCCACGCTTCCTGCTTATTGAAGCTTGTGACATTTGCAATCTCCAAAGGTATCGCTGGTATCTGCGGAGAGGTTGCCAATGTTACAAAGCTCCGATCTGGCTCTCTCCTGATAGAATGTACCCGGAAACAACAATCCTTGAATCTCCTCAAAATACAAGAATTTGTCAACATCAAGGTCGCTGTCTCAGCGCACAAAACACTTAACTCGTGTAGAGGCATTGTACGGGACAGAGCTCGATGCCTGTCTGACATGACTGAAGAACAAATTGTCGAGGAACTCTCTCAGCAGTCCGTCACAGCCGTAAAAAGGTCAGTGTTGTTCAACCAACAAACACCTATCTCTTTACGTTCGCGCGAGCAAAGATTCCTGACTCGATTAGAGCTGGTTATTGTAGCATTGGTGTGGAGGTGTATGTCCCCAATCCACTCCGGTGCTACAACTGCCAAAAGTTTGGACATGGATCCAAGTCTGTCGTTCCTCTGCTGTTTGTTACCGCTGTGGTGACAAGCATGAGGGCAACGACTGTACTAAGGAAGTGAAGTGCACAAACTGCGGTGGTAACCATATGGCCTCTTCCAAGTTTTGTCCAGTGTGGCAACGCGAATCCGAGATCCTAAAGATCAAGCACAAAGAAAATATCTCCTTTCATGATGCTAAGAAGAGGGTTGCAAGTTTAACTGCAGCCCCTTCAACCATCACCTACTCTTCTGCTGTCTCCCGTCTTTCTATCACTACTGCAACTATCTCATGTCAGACCGATCTAACATGGATCATGTCTTCTCAGCCAACTCAACTTAACACAACTCAGCCCATCTCAGCCACTCCATCTCCAACGCCAAAAGTCAAAACTTCTGAATCACAAACACCAGAACAAATGCCAAAACCAGAAACAGAAACTGCGCGCAAAAAAGGGGAAAAAAGAGGCTAGAGAGACTAAAGCAACTTGAGCAACTGCCAAACACAAAACCAAAGGCCACCTCTCCTTCAGAGGTCCCCGTCGAGGTCCATAACTCCTTTGGCCCTCTGGATATGGAGGTAACTCCATCTCTGCATGACACCAATAGGAGTTCATCAAACGCTTTCTTACGTTCACGTGACATGTCACCAGTGGAAGCACCATGAATCCACAAAACATGATCGAATGGAATTGCAGAGGACTTAAGAATAATTATAATGAATTACAGTTATTGATTCAAGACTTCAAACCATCCGCGTTTTGTCTCCAAGAAACCTACCTAAAAAGGACTGATAAATTTGACATCCGTCGGTACAGTTCCTACCACTCCTTTTCTCTTCCCGGTGTAAAAGTTACAGGAGGTACTTCTATCCTGATGAGGCAGGGCATCCTCCATAGCCCTGTTCCACTTAACACCAACCTACAAACTGTTGCTGGCCGCATGACTCTGAACATAGGGTTTACACTATGCTCACTCTATATTCCTCCCTCCTCAACTGTCCACCTATCAGATATTCAGAACTTGTATAATCAACTCCCAAAGCCCTGCATAATCATGGGCGACCTGAACGACCATAACCCTCTATGGGGGAGTACTGATACCAATAATAAGGGAAAGGTCCTTGAAGATTTTCTCTCCAATAATGATCTATGCATCTTCAACGATGGATCAAACACCTATCTCCATCCTGCCACTGGAACATACACTGCACTTGATCTATCACTGACGGATTCTAATTTCTTAAACGAGTTTGAATGGTCGGTCCACGATGACCTTTGTGGAAGTGACCACTTCCCAACTATTCTTACTCCTATCACTCCCGCGGATGAACCACCTTCAACAAGATGGAATCTTACTAAGGCCAATTGGCCATTATTCCAAACTCTCTGCTCTGAAAAACTTATACCGAACAACTTCAGGAATGTTCCTGATCCCATGGAATTATTTTCTGATATCTTAAATACTATTGGAGACGAAACCATTCCTAAGTCATCTGCAAACCCGCACATACGCAAACCATGGTTTGATACAAACTGCAAACAAGCTAGGAAAAATAGGAAGAAGGCGGAAAAATACTTCCGTCAACATCCTACTGTGCATAACCTGAATGCCGTTAAAATGACAAATGCCAGGGCAAGACGTACATTTAAACAAACTAAACGCCGGTCATGGAGGAAATATGTGTCCAAAATCAACTCCCGCACACCCATGTCCAAGGTGTGGAACATGATTCAAAAGATTAAGGGCAAAGGATCCAAATCTGGTGTTCGCCATCTCAAAGATGGTGACTCCTCTTAACCAATAAAGTTGAAATAGCAAACAAACTTGGCGAAACTTTGGCAAATCACTCCTCCTCGTCAAACTATAACCCCAAGTTCCAGAAATACCAAATCCAACAAGAAAAGAAATCTGTCAACTTTAACTCTGATAATGGTGAGGATTACAATGAAACGTTTTCTCTCCATGAACTACGTACTGCCCTGGGGCAGGCTCACGACACTACAGCAGGAGCTGATGATATTCATTATCAGCTTCTGAAACACCTTCCTGATTCAAGTTTGGAAACTCTACTCAATATATTTGATGACATTTGGACAACCGGCAACTTTCCTCCTTCGTGGCACAACGCCATCATCATCCCTATACCAAAACCTGGCCGGGATCATACCGATCCCTCAAACTACCGTCCTATATCACTAACTAGCTGTGTTTGTAAAACCATGGAGCGCATGGTCAACAATCGACTAATCTGGTACCTGGAGACCAATAACCTCCTTAGTGACTGGTTTCCGAAAAAAACGAAGTACCATTGACCATCTGGTGCGTCTGGAATCTTTCATAAAAAATTCCATCGTCAACAAACAACATACTGTATCTATCTTCTACGATTTAGAAAAAGCATACGATACAACGTGGAAACATGGTATCCTAAAATATTTACATGAATTTGGATTGAGGGGCAGATTACCTCAGTTCATATCTCAGTTTTTAAACAACAGACAATTTCAAGTACGAGTAGGTTCCACATTGTCTGATTATTTCCACCAAGATCAGGGCGTCCCTCAAGGCAGCATCCTGTCTGTCACCCTTTTTAGCATCAAAATTAACAGCCTCACTAACGTCCTGAACAGTTGCGTTGATGGGTCCCTTTTCGTGGACGATTTCAATATTTCATGTCGTGGTAAGAACATGCACGCAATAGAAAGGCAGCTACAACTCTGCCTTAACAAAATCCAAAAATGGGCCAATGAAAATGGCCTCTAAGTTTTCAAAATCCAAAACAAATTGTATTCACTTTTGTCGTAAATACAGACCACACAAGGATCCAGACCTATCTTTAGATGGTACTCCCATCAAGGTAGTAGAAGAGGCCAAATTCCTGGGACTCATATTCGACCGCCACCTGACATTCTTGCCACACATAAAATATTTGAAAACCAAGTGCTTGAAGTCTGTGGACTTACTAAAAGTCGTTTCAAATACAGAGTGGGGAGGGGATCAGATTACACTCCTTCACTTGTACAGATCTTTGGTTCGCTCAAAACTAGACTATGGCTCCATTGTTTATGGTGGAGCCTGCAAAAGCAATTTAGAAATATTAGATTCTATCCACCACCAAGGCCTGAGGCTCTGCCTGGGAGCTTTTTAGGACCTCTCCGGTAGACAGTCTATATGCAGAGGCTAACGAACCTTCCCTTGAACAACGCCGCATTAAACTTTCACTGCAGTATATCACTAAACTACGTTCAAATCAGTCCAATCCAGCATACAATTGTGTTTTCAACCCTCTCTATGAAAACCTGTTTCCTAAACTGCCAAGCCTGGTTCCACCACTTGGAATCAGAATTCAACCACACATATCTGAAGCTAAAATTGATCTCAATAGCATAGCACCTTACCGACTCCTGTTTTCACCACCCTGGCAGATGGTGAAACCACAGGTCGATCTTACCCTCACTAAATTCAAAAAGTCTGAAACAAATCCCTTGGTGTTCCAGCAGGAATACATCCAGTTACGTTCCAAGTATGACACCCATAGATCCATTTTCACACACGGATCCAAGGATGAGGGCCAAGTCGCCAGTGCTACAGTCATTGGATCTAAGACTGTCTCCTCTAGGATTCCCGACAACAGTTCCATTTTCACTGCCGAGGCCAAAGCTATCTTTTCAGCTCTGACCTATATTAAACAGCAGAACTATTCCAAAAACTTCATCGTTTTCACAGATTCATTATCTTGCCTTCAAGCACTTTAAAATGTCACCCCATCATTCTGGACATTTTGGAACTTTACAACGACCTCTCTACTGGCCAATGCGACATCGTCCTCTGCTGGTTGCCGGGTCACGTCGGCATAGCAGGTGACACAAAAGGCGATGCTGCAGCAAAAGCAACTCTTGACAAGCCCTTATCTCCACTGCTAATCCCGTACAGTGATTTCAAACCCACTATCAAAAGCTATACTCGGGACCTCATGCAAAAACGATGGGACACTCAAGTAGGAAGAAACAAACTGTATGAATTGAAACCAACAATTGGTTATACCTACTTTGGCTGTCAGTCAAGACGTGATGAGGTAATTTTACGACGATGTCGTATTGGCCAAAGCCGATTTACCCATGACTATCTGCTGAAAACGGATGGGGATGGACCCCCCATGTGTGTCTCTTGCGATGAGGTTTTCACCATCAAGCATATTCTGCTTGAATGCGTGGACTTATCGTCTGCAAGGGACTCACATTATGATGCAACAAACCTAAAAGATCTGTTCTCCCGCGTGAGCGCTCATCTGATAGTGAACTACCTGAGGGAAGTTGATCTGTATCATAAATTGTAACTGTGAAATGTAACTATCATAAATTGTGACTGTGAACTTTCACTCACAAATTGCCTGCCTTTAAATTTGATGCTATGACTTTTTCTGCTTTTAAATGACAATGTAATGAATATATGTTTTTGAAATAAAACTCATTCCGAGTATGTACTTACAATGTTTATTAATGCAAACTTGTTCTCGTCACTATATGGCTGGAATAATGCCGATGTGACGCAAAACCCAACTCAACTCAACCAGGATGATGTACCGTGTCTAACCAGGATGATGTACCGTGTCTAACCAGGATGATGTACTGTGTGTAACCAGGGTTGGTGTCCCGTGTGTCACCAGGATGATGTACCGTGTGTAACCAGGGTGTGTGTACCGTGTGTAACCAGTATGATGTACTGTGTATACCCAGTCTGGGTGTACCGTGTGTAACCACGATGATGTACTGTGTGTAACCATGATGATGTACCGTGTGTAACCAGGATGATGTACCGTGTGTAACCAGGATGATGCACCGTGTGTAACCAGGGTGTGTGTACAGTTTGTAACCGGGTGTGTGTACCGTGTGCAACCAGGGTGGCTGTACTGTGTGTAACAAGGGTGTGTGTACCGTGTGTAACAAGGGTGTGTGTACCGTGTATAACCAGGATGATGTACTGTGTGTAACCAGGATGATGTACCGTGTGTAACCAGGATGATGTACCGTGTGTAACCAGTATGATGTACTGTGTATACCCAGTCTGGGTGTACCGTGTGTAACCAGGATGATGTACTGTGTGTAACCAGGATGATGTACCGTGTGTAACCAGGATGATGTACCGTGTGTAACCAGGATGATGCACCGTGTGTAACCAGGGTGTGTGTACAGTTTGTAACCAGGATGATGTACCGACTGTAACCAGGCTGAATGTACCGTGTGTAACCAGTGTGGATGTACCGTTTGTAACCAGGGTGTGTGTACCGTGTGTAACCAGGGTGTGTGTACCGTGTGTAACAAGGGTGTGTGTACCGTGTGTAACCAAGATGATGTACCGTTTGTAACCAGGATGATGTACCGCGTGCAACCAAGATGATGTACCGTGTGTAACAAGGATGATGCATCGTGTGTTACCAGGGTGGGTGTACCGTGTGTAACCAGGGTGTGTGTACCGTGTGTAATCAGGATGATGTACCGTGTGTAACCATGATGAATGTACCGTGTCTAGCCAGAGAGGGTGTACCGTTTGTAACAAGGGTTGTGTACCGTGTGTAACCAGGGTGGATGTACTGTTTGTAACCAGGGTGTGTGTACCGTGTGTAACCAGAGTGTGTGTACCGTGTGTAACCAGGCTGGATGTACTGTGTGTAACCAGGGTGGATGTACCGTGTGTACCCAGGGTGTGTGTACCGTGTGTAACCAGGGTGGGTGTACCGTGTGTAACCAGGGTGGACGTACCGTGTGTAACAAGGGTGTGTGTACCGTGTAACCAGGATTGTGTAACCAGGGTGTGTACCGTGTAACCGTGTGCAACCAGGTGGCTGTACCGTGTGTAACAAGGGTGTGTGTACCGTGTGTAACAAGGGTGTGTGTACCGTGTGTAACCAGGATGATGTACTGTGTGTAACCAGGATGATGTACCGTGTGTAACCAGGATGATGTACCGTGTGTAACCAGGATGATGTACTGTGTATACCCAGTACTGGTAACAGTGTACCGTGTGTAACCAGGATGATGTACTGTGTTATGTAACCAGGATGGGTGTACCGTGTGTAACCAGGATGATGTACCGTGTGTAACCAGTATGATGTACCGTGTATAACCAGTCTGGTGTGTACCGTGTGTAACCAGGATGATGTACTGTGTTTAACCAGGATGATGTACCGTGTGTAACCAGGATGACCGTGTACCAGTGTGTAACCAGGATGATGTACCGTGTAACCAGGGTGTGTGTACAGTTTGTAACCAGGATGATGTACCGACCGTAACCAGCCTGGATATACCGTGTAACCAGGGTGTGGATGTACCGTGTGTAACCAGGGTGTGGATGTACCGTGTGTAACCAGGGTGTGTGTACCGTGTGTAACAAGGGTGTGTGTACCGTGTGTAACCAGGATGATGTACCGTTTGTAACCAGGATGATGTACCGTGTGTAACCAGGATGATGTACCGTGTGTAACCAGGGTGGTGTAACCAGGGTGGATGTAATGTGTGTAACCAGGTGGGTGTACCGTTTGTAACCAGGGTGTGTGTACCGTGTGTAATCAGGATAATGTACCGTGTGTAACAATGATGAGTGTACCGTGTCTAGCCAGAGAGGGTGTACCGTGTGTAACCAGGATGATGTACCGTTTGTAACCAGGATGATGTACCGTGTGTAACCAAGATGATGTACCGTGTGTATCCAGGATGATGCATCGTGTGTAACCAAGGTGGGTGTACCGTTTGTAACCAGGGTGGGTGTACCGTGTGTAACCAGGATGATGCACCGTGTGTAACCAGGGTGGGAACAATGGCAGTCCCGTTAGCAGCGGGTGGACCTGAGTAAATACTGAAAATGATGCCTTTATCTACTTTACACAAGACTGAAGAGGCTCTGTTGCCCGTGCCGTGAGACGGACGGTCTTCCTGGATGGGTAGCCCTGACGTCCGTCCGATGTGGGCAATTTACCAATGTTGCAGTATGCCTCAGTATTCCTATTGCAGTCCTTTTGAATGTATGACTATATTTCTGGTATAATTCATCACTGCTTGTCATCACCCATGCAAGCAAGATAAGTAAGAGTGACTCATACATGGATGATTGCACTAAATGCCTGATTCGCCCTTCTCCGTTATCCTGCCCCTTTATACTACCTCGTGTATAACGTGTTTGTCTACCCCTATACTACCTCGTGTACAACGTGTTTGTACCCCTTTATACTACCCTTTATACTACCTCGTGTGTACAACGTGTATGTCTACCCCTTATACTACCTCGTGTACAACGTGTTTGTCTACCCCTGTACTATGTCTACAACGTGTATGTCCCCTTTATACTACCTCGTGTACAACGTGTATGTCTACCCCTTTATACTACCTCGTGTACAACGTGTATGTCTACCCCTTTATACTATCTCGTGTACAACGTGTATGTCTACCCCTTTATACTACCTCGTGTACAACGTGTACTACCTTAAACTATGTGTATGTCTACCCTTTGTACTACCTCGTGTACAACGTGTATGTCTGTTTAAACTACCTCGTGTACAACGTATGTATCCTCTCGTACTACCTCGTACAACGTGTATGTCTTACCCTTTATACTATCTCGTGTACAACGTGTATGTCTACTACCCTTTATACTACCTCGTGTACAACGTGTATGTCTATCCCTTTATACTACCTCGTGTACAACGTGTATGTCTATCCCTTTATACTACCTCGTGTACAACATGTATGTCTATCCCTTTATACTACCTCGTGTACAACGTGTATGTCTTACCCTTTATACTACCTCGTGTACAGCGTGTACGACGAATTGAACCGACCCCCGATCCACGATCTCACACAGATACACAAGATATCGTAAACACATTGCATTCAAACACTGTTTGCTCTCATTAGAAGAATAAACAGGTTTCCGTGAAATGTAATCCGAGCATGATTCGAGGGCACTCGAAATATTAACACTAAATAATAAATCCAAATAATGCTGTTTGATATACAAAATGATAATTACCTTTCTCACGAGAGAAACTCATTGTCATAATGGATCACGGAACAAAGCCATTACCTAACAAACCAGTTGCAGAACAAGAAGGAACAATGGCTGACCGTCGAGTCTACTTATACTTGGACTTATCACACAATAATCATGGAAATAAGGACCATCACATCAATCTTACGAAGAAAGAATAACACGGGCAGTGGTCTTATCATCACGTCTCTCTCTGGGTGAAGCTTCAGGAAAGACAGTTCATGAGCATGTAATCATAGTATCGGTCGCCATTAGAACAACTGGCCCATGGCAGGTTCACCAAGACCGGACACGGTGCTTCGTCAAGGAGAATATGGTGCTTCGTCACGGAGTTCACCAGGATAGAACATGGGGCTTCGTCACAGAGTTCACCAGAACAGAACATGGTGCTTCGGTACGGAGTTCACCTGCACAGAATATGGTGTTTCGTGACTGAGTTCACAGGACAAAACATGGTGCTTCATCACGGAGTTCACCAGCACAGAACATGGTGCTTCGACACGGAGTTCACCAGCACAGAACATGATGCTTCGACACGGAGTTCACCAGCATAGAACATGGTTCTTCGACACGGAGTTCACCAGCACAGAACATGGAGTTCAAGACGACTGGCCATGGTGCTTCCTCATGGAGTTTACCACGACTGGCCATGGTGCTTCGTCACTTAGTATAATAAGTCGTTGTTGACAAGCAAGTTGCTGTATTCCTGATGGTTTAATGTTATGGCCATATTCCAACCAAGCAATAGTAGTCTCTCTCCCAATGCAGCACCAACGTGCTGCTTCCAGTCCGCTGTCCGTCGGCCATTACATCCTAGGTGTCCCTCCAATGACACCTGGTGTCCGGTGTCCATGGACATATTTACAACCAGGTAAAAGTGTCCCAGGGTCACTAGTCCTAACAAATCGTTGTACGTGGCTGGAGGGTCATGTCGTATCAGTGTCGTCTTCCCCGCTATGTTCTGTCTGCACACTCTATCCTTATGTTAAGGAACGCATATCCTAGCCCCAAACGAACACTTATTCGTGAATATTCAAATAATCATTCTACAACAGAGGGGTACCTATGGGGTTAACAAAGTACGGCGATATCTGTGTTGACATCACCTATTTTTCACTTTAGACACGTTGTTAACGGCAACGACCACTTTCTAAATGACATTGTGTATTCCTAGCTTTCAGCCATTGACGCCGTGCCAATTTATATCTTTCAGATGGGTATACAAAGTCCGTGGTCTAGACTACCAGTTGTCCGACTTCCATGTTTTGAGGAAGCCGCGATGGCTGTGTGGGTTAGACGACTGACTTCATGTGCTGGCGATTAGGTGCATGACTCTGGGAGTGTGAGTTCGAATCCAGGATGGGACTAAACCTAACAAAGGTACTAACATCTGTACTTTGCTGAGAAAGTGTAATCCCAAATATAACGTGTCAACAGGACTAATCCAGCATCGTGGCCAGAATAGTCTGCCCTGGAGGCGTCACGGTTGTTGTTGTGAGTTGATTGTTAGTATTCTCACCACTGACGTTAATGCTGTCACCTCTGCAGTTTATACCGTCACTGCAATCATGCTGCTATCTAATTGTGTCACTTCATTGTCAACTGCCATTGTAATTATACTATTCACGCTTTGCTAAGGATCAAATCATTGATTCAACAGAAAACTATGATGTGGGATCTAATTTGGTTTAAATATCTAAGCTTATTGTAAGCATGGATCCTAGGTTCAGTATGTCACTGCATCTTGTGGATCCCATACCTGCTATTGACAGGTGTTGTTTATTTGTCAATGACTCGTTCCATGATTTGCAAAATGGTTGATTGGTGCCATGAAAACCATTTTTATGGTTACTCATGTATCAAGTGCATAAGGTTAGATTAAAGTCGCCTAAAGAGGGGTTACCATATCATTATTATCTAGTTTTAAATGGATGATACAATTTCAAATTATAAAAATATGTAATATGTGCAATTTTGGACGAACAGAATTCTTGGTTCATGTATCGTTGGATCTTGGAATTTTGCACATGTACAGATAGATATTTGCTGGTGCTAACCAAAACAGTCCCACCTTCAATAGTTAGAATTGAGATTATCTGCCCTGTGATTATAAATGTCCTATTCCTTTTATAAACAATTATTCTAGGATCGTCTTCCTCTTCACCTGTCGCCTAAATCAGGATGACAACAGTCGACACAGGTGAAGTATTTTATGCACATCAGTGACTTCCCAATATATATATATAGGTATGGAACTCAAAACAAGGACAGGAAGCAAATATTTTTACTTTTCATTCATCATCTTGTAGTTATGCAAGTAAGTTGGTAAAATAATGTTTCTCGTTATACCTTATTTATCATAAGAAAGTTGGTTTGGTTTAGTCAGAGACCATATAATATCTATTATATGGTCTCTGGTTTAGTTAATTTGAACAGCCCAGTTTCTACCCGCCGTTTCATCTCGGGATTTGAACAAAGGGGAAGCCTAAGGGAAGCAACTCTGCACGGCGAATCACGCCTCCTTGCTGTGCGACCCTGGTCACAGAGTCAGTAAAAAAGACACAGAAACATAAAACATTTTAGCAAGAATTCCGGGACGTCCCTGCCAGCCCATGCAATGGCCGACACAGATTGTATTACAGTGTTATGAGTTTCGTTCACCGTCCTTCACGACTTAAATCACATTCCATGGGGCAGCAACAACGTCATCAAATCAGACAATACCGTCTTAACTATCCCAGGCAGAAACTACTCGATAGGAACAGAATTGCCAAATTGAATTTAAACCAGGCATGACCATGCAAAGCCATCTTCGTCACTGTGTGTCCGATTGTGATTACTTTGCAATACAAAGATTAGATTTAAATAATCGTATTTGCATGATTACGCTGATCTCAGAGGTGATGCAACACATGACAATGGACGCGTTGCCGAGCAATTCACGTGACATGGATTTATGTCGGTTAAAGCACAAAAACTGTAATGGAGAGTGGTGTTGAGTCAGTTGGCAACGCTCTCACGCTATCTCCTCCCCAACCAACAGCTCCCCGCCCCCCTTCTTCGACCCTTCCTGGGTTGAGGAGCATTAGAAGCAGCCCCAAGATCAAGAGGATGAGGCACATTGTTATAGACAGAACTATAATCTACTCACCACTGATTAAAGCAGTTGGTTCATCATATCGCCAGCCCCTTGAAGATCCGGGTAGAACTGGGCTACACGAACCCTTGGTTTTCGTAACAGGCAACTAACGGGTTTGAGTGGTCAGGTTCCCTGACTTAGTTTATGGCATCGTATACCAGTTGTGTAGATCGATGTTCATGACGTCAATCACTGGATTTTCTTGTTCAGACTCGAATATTTAAATATAGCTTGACTATTGCTGAGTCCGGCGTCAAACCGCGGATTATATAGATTGTCATAGTTTCCCAAAGACACACTCCCGTCGCTACCTAGAGAAGGACCAACACGGAGCACATGCCATCTTGATAGCGGAGGAATGTGGGTGCAGTGCAGGTCTTAAACGCTTACCACTGAGGTGGAGCAACACGGTGCTGTCAAACCTTGTAACGTAATGATGACGAACGAGAAGCAACGATGCGTGTATGACAAACCTAAAGAACGCAACTCGCCTGAGGAACGCTGCCTACCGCGGCGCCGTGGTCGTCGTCTGGTTTTCGGTGACCACACTATATGATGAAACATACATTCGAAAAGTAAAGGGGCGGTGGGGTAGCCTAGTGGTTAAAGCGTTGGCTCGTCATGCCAAAGACCTGGGTTCGAATCCCCACATGGGTACATTGTGTGAAGCCCATTTCTGGTGTCCCCCGCCGTGATGTTGCTGGAACATTGCTAAAAGCGTCGTAAAACCAAACTCAGTCAGTCATTCCAAAAGTAAATGTTCTGTTATTTCAGTAATCGGCCCACGGGAAGTTTATTATAGAAAGAGTTACAATGTCACACGTTATATAAAACCCTTGGTGTTAAATGAGGGTTACCACGAGAGGAGAAGAAACAGAAAGTGCTGAACGTACCTGCTGAACTGTAAAATGTCTTTTACAGTGTGACAGCTTCCCAGCCACCAGCAACAACAACGACAACTACAACAACAACAACGACTCCAACTGGGATTTGATATACCAAGTATCTGACTAAAAAGATATATAAGTACGAAGATCTGTTTTAAGACATTGCCTTTCAACACGTTTAATCTCTGACATAGTGTTACATCTCCCAGTGGCTCCAGGTAACACATTGTAACACACGCCACGATAAGTGGTCACGTTTCACAGGATTTGTACGTGAAAGTCGTAGTGCTTGCTCTGTGAGGTTTTGCAAGGTCGTGCCACTGGGATTAATTGTCAAGAAACACACGTTTTATTGGATGTATTGCTCCGGTTGTTTTATTAGGGATTTTATTTATTTGTGATTGGGCTCACGTGATTCCTGGATGGCTGAGTAAATAGGGTAATGATTCATTTCAACACAGCCTCAAATACCATCAGTGTCACTGAAAACACATAGTTCACGTCGATTGTTCGGGGCGATTAAAATGGCGAGAATGTGCGCAAGTAACAGCATCAGGGCCGCTAAAGGACGGCATGTTAGATCAGAATAATCGGGCGCAGCCGAACCGGAGGTGAAATTCAACTCACTTACTCGTGCAGTTATGACCAATAAAACCCCAAACTAGCTTAGAATATCTGCGGCGCAAGCATCACCAACGTCGGCTATTACTGCCACGTTATTGCCCACAGCGTGATTAGGATATGCAGAACATGTATACATATATATTTGCTCTTTCTACTGAAGTGGCCATACTCTGAAGGCGAGAATGGGCTATCCTACCATGCTACCTATCTACTTACTATTTGCCAGACGTTAGCATCAGTAACTAATGTCCCGGAAACCACTGGTTCCATTGGCCCATGTGAACGCCGACCTGAGTTGGTTGAAGAGTGGAGAAATACCAGCGCCTTGAGCATGCATTAGTTGCCTGGATATGTGCGCTATATAAATATTCTATAATAAGAGATATATTGTCGCGCATAGTGGCACAGGTTAATTGGACTATCGTACATTGTTTCCTGGTGGGGAACGCAAGATACGTTCCTCCAATGACCATTCCCAAGTTTGGATGCATGCTATTCTTAAGTGTGTTTCAGATAAGGTTTAAAAACTTACTACCACCCGATCATTACATAATTCAGAGGAAATCCTTAAACAGGCTTTGCCTGAAGAAACATGTACGACTCAGCGTCAACATAAAGCATGGTTTATTCCAATATTAGTGTGTAAAACGCTCCAGAGAAATCGGAAAGCTGAAATTACGATTCCACTTCCACGATCAAAGTGTTTTGTGATTAAATTCATTACTAGCTATAAACATGCCCAGACAAGCATCGCCTTTGTGGGCAGTTCCTGGGAGATTAGGGACAGAAACCGTAGCCATGTGCGGAACTTTACAAATTGGTATTAACCATCTGTAAGCATGGTCTCTCTGTCATCAAACTTTGAGTGTTAGTCATCTAATACGATTCTGTTCATTTCATTGCTTTCAAACATTGATTCCATCATGGTAATTGTCATTTGTTGCATGTTCCTCCTCTATGTATCACCACTGCAGATAGCTGACATCATGCACATTAACCCTTTCCAACCCTCATACACATTAACCCTTTCCAACCCTCATATAACCCTCACATTAACCCTTTCCAACCCTCATACACATTAACCCTTTCCAACCCTCATACACATTAACCCTTGGAAACTCTTCAGATCCGCTCTGACAATTGGGAAGCCATGTCAACATTTTGGCAACCTCCTTCACAACTACAATAACAAGTTTTCCGATTGTAGATATCTACATATCTACATTAATCCTTTACATTGTGAACAAATATTCCTCACCTCTGCATTGAACTCTGAGACTATGTGTCCCGTCTGGGCATCTCCTCATTGAACTCTGAGACTATGTGCCCCGTCTGACCATCTCCTCATTGACCCCTGAGACTATGTGCCCCGTCAGGGCATCTCCTCATTGAACTCTGAGACTGTGTGTCCCGCCTTGGCATCTCCTCATTGAACTCTGAGACTATTTGTCCTGTTTGGACATCTCCTCATTGAACTCTGAGACTATGTGTCCCGTCTGGACATCTCCCCATTATACTCTGACACTATGTGTCCCGTCTGGACATCTCCTCATTGAACCCTGAGACTATGTGCCCCGTCTGACCATCTCCTCATTGAACCCTGAGACTATGTGTCCCGTCTGGACATCTCCACATTGGCCCCTGAGACTATGTGCCCCGTCTGACCATCTCCTCATTGACCCCTGAGACTATGTGTCCCGTCTGGACATCTCCGCATTGACCCCTGAGACTATGGGTCCCGTCTTGACATCTCCTCATTGACCCCTGAGACTATGTGTCCCGTCTGGACATCTTCGCATTGACCCCTGAGACTATGTGTCCCGTCTGGACATCTCCTCATTGACCCCTGAGACTATGTGTCCCGTCTGGACATCTCCTCATTGACCCCTGAGACTATGTGTCCCGTCTGACCATCTCCTCATTGAACCCTGAGACTATGTGCCCCGTCTGGGCATCTCCTCATTGACCCCTGAGACTATGTGCCCCGTCTGGGCATCTCCTCATTGAACCCTGAGACTATGTGTCCCGTCTGGACATCTCCGCATTGACCCCTGAGACTATGTGTCCCGTCTGACCATCTCCTCATAGACCCCTGAGACTATGTGCCCCGTCTGACAATCTCCTCATTGACCCCTGAGACTATGTGTCCCGTCTGACCATCTACTCATTGAACCCTGAGACTATGTGTCCCGTCTAGACATCTCCGCATTGAACCCTGAGACTATGTGTCCCGTCTGACCATTTCCTCATTGACCCCTGAGACTGTGTGTCCCGTCTGACCATCTCCTCATTGACCCCTGAGACTATGTGTCCCGTCTGGACATCTCCGCATTGACCCCTGAGACTTTGTGTCCCGTCTGACCATCTTCGCATTGACCCCTGAAACTATGTGTCCCGTCTGACCATCTCCTCATTGAACCCTGAGACTATGTGCCCCGTCTGACCATCTCCTCATTGACCCCTGAGACTATGTGTCCCGTCTGAGCATCTCCTCATTGACCCCTGAGACTATGTGCCCCGTCTGGGCATCTCCTCATTGACCCCTGAGACTATGTGTCCCGTCTGGACATCTCCTCATTGACCCCTGAGACTATGTGTCCCGTCTGGACATCTCCGCATTGACCCCTGAGACTATGGGTCCCGTCTGGACATCTCCGCATTGAACCCTGAGACTATGTGGTCCTGTCTGACATCTCCTCATTGACCCCTGAGACTATGTGTCCTGTCTGGACATCTCCGCATTGACCCCTGAGACTATGTGTCCCGTCTGACCATCTCCTCATTGACCCCTGAGACTATGTGCCCCGTCTGGACCCCTGATCTCTGGGCATCTCGCATTGACCCCTTGAGACTATGTGTGTCCGACATCTGGATTGAACTCTGAGACTATGTGTCCCGTCTGACCATCTCCTCATTGAACCCTGAGACTATGTGCCCTGTCTGACCATCTCCTCATTGACCCTGAGACTATGTGCCCTGTCTGACATCTCCTCATTGAACCCTGAGACTATGTGTCCCGTCTGGACATCTCCTGCATTGACCTCTGAGACTATGTGTCCCGTCTGACCATATGAACTCTGAGACTATGTCCCCGTCTGACAATCTCCACCAATTGACCCCTGAGACTATGTGGTCCCGTCTGACCATCTCCTCATTGAACCCTGAGACTATGTGTCCTGTCTGGACATCTCCTCATTGAACCCTGAGACTATGTGTCCTGTCCGTCTGACCATCTCCTCATTGACCCCTGAGACTGTGTGTCCTGTCTGACCATCTCCTCATTGACCCCTGAGACTATGTGTCCCCGTCTGGACATCTCCTCATTGACCCCTGAGACTATATGTGTCCCGTCTGACCATCTCCTCATTGACCCCTGAAACTATGTGTCCCGTCTGACCATCTCCTCATTGAACCCTGAGACTATGTGCCCCGTCTGGACATCTCCTCATTGACCCCTGAGACTATGTGTCCCGTCTGGACATCTCCTCATTGACCCCTGAGACTATGTGTCCCGTCTGGACATCTCCACATTGACCCCTGAGACTATGTGTCCCGTCTGACCATCTCCACATTGACCCCTGAGACTATGTGTCCCCGTCTGGACATCTCCTCATTGACCCCTGAGACTATGTGCCCCGTCTGACCATCGCCGATAAACGGTTTGCCGACAGAAGTACCTTCATACGTCCATATTATATATACTAAGTAGCAAAAGAAAAGTCAGTTTGGAGTGTTCCTTCACTAAAACGAACGGTTTTATTGTCAGCAGGATGCCGCGACTCACGACAGCTCAGAGAAACCAGGCGCTAGGAAGACTTGAAGCTGGCCACACTGCGCAAGCCGTTGCCAATCACTTCCAGGTCAACGTTCGGATCATCTACAGGCTGCAGCAACGTTTCCGGGCCACCAACACCACAAATGATCGCCCCCGTACTGGCAGATCAAGGGTGGCCACAAGACGACAAGACCGCCATGTTGTGCGACAGCATGTACAGAATCTCTTCATGCAGGCATCCGAAACAGCACGCCAGACAGTGGGAACACACGGAAGGCCAATCAGTACTGATTCAGTACGCCGACGTCTTAACAGCGGGAAACTCCATTGTCGTAGACCTTACCGTGGACCTATCCTCACCCCTCGTCATCGGCGTGAACGTCTACAGTTTGCCCTACAACACCAAAACTGGCGATACAGGCAATGGAGAACTGTTCTGTTCACAGATGAGAGTCGGTACTGCGTATCAACTGCGCATGGCAGAACAAGAATATGGCGACGACGTGGCCAGCGTTAGTCAGACCAATGTGTTATGGAAAGAGACCCATGGGGAGGTGCAAGCATCATGGTGTGGGGTGGAATAGGCCTGAACCAGAGAGTGGGGTCCTGTGGTGTTCCAGAACCTTGGTCCAGGGAGAGGAGGCGGCACCACAGCGGTGCGCTACATCGACCAAGCTCTCAGACCCCACGTCATACCACATTTCGCACGTCACCGGAACAACATTTTCCAGCATGATAACGCCCGGGCCCATACTGCCAGAGATACACGGGACTTCCTACAACAGAACGGGGTCAACATTATGCAGTGGCCAGGCCTTAGTCCTGATTTAAACCCAATTGAACATCTTTGGGATGAAATTCAGAGGAGACTGGATAATGTCATACCAAGGCCGAACGCAGCCGATTTATTGCGCCAGGCCTTTCTCAGAGTGTGGTTCCAGGTGTCAATGGCCTTCATTAATCTATTGGTGCACTCCATGCATAGACGCTGTGCTGCAGTTATTGCCACTCGTTGTGGTCACACTAGATACTGAAGTCAAGAGTCTGAATGGACTGCAAACGTTCACGTAATGTCTTGGAATTGTGCTGAGTTATTCATTGATGTGTCGGGATATTAAACATAAAAATGTTTTTGATCCGCTTATTATGTCCATTTCTGTAAGGATTTGATTACAGTGCCTATCTACAATGTAATTTTGAATTCATACTGACGGTTTGGTTTTTTTGGCTGCTTAGTATATTAACATGGAGAAAATAGACAAAGTTGTACAAATACTTTATGACATGTTATGTTATTGGAAACTGGAAATATCACATACTGATGACCGGTTATCTCCCAATTGACAGACACCCATTTGACAGACAGTCGATTGACAGACACTGAACTGTTAAAAAAAGGTTAATTAGGGTAACACCTACGGGTATAATGGAACAGTCCACTGTCTGTTGAGTAGAGTTGGGTGAGCCTGAAACGTTGTTACTGAGAATAAAACTTTGTTGAGATTAAATGATAATCTATCTTCTCTTCTCAAAATTGTTTTACTATCAATTACTATATAAAAACAGGTTTGTCACTGAGAGGTTTGATTGTGTTTATTGATTGAAACATATTTCATTCATTCAAAAAAGGATTGGGTACAACTTAAAAAATCACTCTCCCAATATTAGGAAATGTACAACAGAAGTTAACTGAGAAACGACTGATTTTCAGTAATTGAAACACCTGCATTGCCATGCAAGATAATACCAATCAGTGTTCGAATTTTAACAATATGTTCTAAAGATTGTAACAGTTTATGTCTTTGAATAGTATACGATGGACATTCAAGGAAGTAATGAAAAACATTCTTACATGGCCACATTGACATGATGCGTCATTTTTAACATTTATTCTAAATAAATCATAATTAAGTGTACTTGTCATATATCTTAATCTAGTGTGCAACTTCCTTATTCTATATAGATATATTTTTAGGTGCACATTTTTCTTTCACGTGGATTAAGATTTAAATGATGCAACAGAGTCGCAATTTCTAATAGCTAAGGGAATATTATTTCACATTTTAACTGCTGATGGAATAAAATATGATGTGGTGTACTTCAGTCTTGTACATGGTTGGCTTAAATGATCGGAGATTCTAAATTCATGGCTTGTCAGGTTGCCTACTACAGGTGGGAGTAAATCCTGAAGAAACACTAGTGTTGTTCTGTTTAGTAGGAACTTTAATTCTTAAATGCTCCAATCATTTTAGATGTCTTTTTGACAATGTTTTCAACATGAGGCCACCAACTCCTGTTAGACGAGAAGATTAAGTTCAATTGTTTATTATTTATGTTTTTATATTGCAGCAATCAAAATTAATTCATATTTATGTCTTTTCGGGGTCTTTCAAAATAAATAATATAGCTTCAGTTTTTCCTTGAGTTTTTATTTGGACTATTCCATTATAATGCGTAGGTAACAGGTTGTAGCTAATATGTTCATTGAATCGTAAATGTTGTTGTTTTAAGGCGTCTGTGAACTGCCTGTCGGCGTAATGGGAGGACACCTGACACTCTGTAAACCTGGACCTTCCTCGAAATTATCACAACTTATCTATAAGTTCGCCTATTTGCGATCTGTAGCTATTAATGAATAAAATGTCTGGACGAGTAATGTAAGGCAAATACTTAACCTCTGTGCCCTATCCTATGTATTTCATGACCCATTAAGTGTTTCAATCCAATGGCTAACAGACTCTAAAAGATCAGTTCTATGAAAACTGGAGATCTGACGTAGAGAAGCCCGAAAGGTTTATTATAAATACTTAAAAGATATTCCTTCATTTGATAACTATCTCCTTCTGCCTAAACAAATATACTGCCCTCTCTTGAAATACAGAACTTGTAACCATAATCTGCCTGTCGAGGTTGGCCGTTGGCTTGGCATAGAGAGAGAATTTAGGACATGTACACTGTGTATGTCGCCAGCTATAGCTGATGAATTCCACTACCTGTTTAAATGTGTAGCTTTTCACGAATACAGATTCAAATTTATTCCAAATAAATACATACAGTTCCCTAATATAATAAAGACTTAGTACAAAAAATTGTTGAGTAGTAGAAATGTAAAAGAAATCAAGAACCTTGCACAATTCATCTGCATAATAGATAAGTGCCTTCGAGTGTGATTGTATACATGAGTACAGAATTTCTGATGCGGAGTTCATATTTATCTGTCTAGATTTATACATTCATAATTGTTTTCAGTCACAATATCTTAATGTCGCCAATTATCTGTACAACATAACTGCCATCATGTAAAGTACAAATTATTTTTATTTTTGGAAAACTTTTCTCCTGTACCATCGTGGGTTGTTCTTTTTGAGAATAAATGAATGAATGAATGATGACCGCGTTCCACCATCTTAAACCTGCCACTGATAGCGAGCATCGGACATAATCCATATACATACATTGGTGGCATACTTGCAAACTAGTCATCCATTTATCATCGATGCTTCCTCAAACTAAATGATATCATCTTAAGTTCACAATAACACTTTTATCGCGAGTTTAATCAGGAAATGCGATTATCTGCGATCTGAAAAGGTATATAATACGGACGACAGTCACATATTATTCTGTGGCGGTCTAATTCACTCAGGTAAGAAACATTCTTCTACTTTGTTAAAATGTTTATGCTATTATGTCTTAAGTTTATTATCTATCATGCCTTAACTATTTGTTACGACCCTTAGGGTCAGGGTTCGGGTTCAGGGTTAGGGTCAGGGTCAGGGTTCGGGTTAGGGGCAGGGTCAGGGTTAGGGTTAGGGACAGGGTCAGGGTCAGACAGGTTAGGGTCAGGGTCAGGGTTAGGTGTATGTAGAAGGTGGCATCCTTTCATGCAATTCTCAGATACTCTGCATTACTGTCTATTTCAATACTGATAAACACTTTGCTGTTCTAAACATGTAATATGACTATTTATATGGTATATCTTGTGTAATTACCCTCTCAGGTAATGCATTAGAGTGTGTCGGGTGTGCTCTGTTCCATGATAAGTAAACTGCTGTACGAGATTGTGTGCCTTGATATTTATCGTTACTAATGTATCTTTTGTAATTCTTTTATAGCATCCCTGTTCTTGATATATGTACTCCTACACATGATTATAACATGGTATAAAACCTGATTGTATTTTGTATTCTAGACAAGACGAGTTATGTATATTCGATTCTGAGGCTGTGAAATATACTCCTCGTTTATTCACTCAGGTCTTGAGGTGAGGTGAGGTGAGGTGAAATTGGGTTTTACGTCGTGCTTGAGAATATTTCGCTCATATGACGACGTGCATGAGTGTGTATGTGTATGTGCGGCTGCCTGTACTAGCCCAGACTTAAGCCGGTTTTATAGTGCTAGCCCACTGAGATACCAGGCCGCAGTGAAGCATGAATACCCCACTCAGACACATTATACTGACTCCGAGCCGACCAGTCCTTGTTGTACCCATTAATGCCGAACGCCAGGCATGGACCAACAAGTACCATATTTTAACGTCTTTTGGTATGACGCGGTCGGGGATCGAACCCGCGACCTTCCGCTCTCCGAGCGGACGCTCTAACCACTACACCACGGAGGCGGTCAGGTCTTGAGTGTCACTCAGGATTGGTATAGTGGTACCTCTTGCCAAGCGAACCGATTCCCCAAACACTCGCGTTTTAATAATATTAACACCTTCAGAGCTACCTTCTTGTGTTTAGCATCAACCCTAGCCATGTGCTTCGGAGCATTTCATGATGCAGGGATCTGGGCATCATACATTCTTTTCCTTAAGCCTCCCACTCAGACTAAAGTCTCACTACTGACATTCAGCCAGCTGGCAGTGCAACCTAACGGTAACTACCAAACTATTCCTGTTACTAAGGAATTGTTACGGGATTATGCGACTAGACACACGGGATAATCAAATTTCATGTTTCCGATTCACGTTTTATAATATCATGGGGAAAGAGATTCGAAAATTGGCAGTATCAATTTGGTGATTCACACAACACTGATCTAAAGCTCCCCACAGCATCCCGGCATGACACCGGACTTCAAGACGCCCAAGTCGGTATTTTGTAGCACACGATGCAGCGATTATTGGGCAACAACTATAAAAATACACCACCTGTCGATTTGGGGCAAGTTAACATTATTGATTCGACTTCCCCGGAAATTTCCTCATTTGTTGATTGCTGCGTGTGACCCCAAGCCTGCCCAGTCGTCGTCTCTCGGGGAGATCTGGTCACGTACTGTTCCAACACCGGACATGACGTGTGGATTTTAACTACTAGCTCTCCCACAAAATCCTTGAAAGAAAACTAAACCCTCGAACTGCCCTCTGTGTCGTGTAGCCTATGACGTCGATCACCGTATCGATGATCGATGGAATAATCAATGGCGAGAAAACAATACATATGTAGCCTCGAGATGATCAAAAAACCATAAGTTTCCACCGATCTGTACTCGACAACTTGAGTCGGGATTATAATAATTATATATACATTATACAATATTCGGGCTGCATATCAGTGTATGCATCTCATCACGGCGACAATTTCCTTCGGCTGATCATCCGTTTTATCGGGAGTTTTAATTTCCGATTTGTAACTAGCGGAAAGCCCTCGGTGCCTATCTTGGTCTTTGTAAATGCCGACAACTAGATCCAGCTTTACTGACACTTTAGATCATGGACGATGTCACGTGATTCAAGATATTCTCCGTTTGTAGGGCCCCGATGAAAGCATGAATAAATCCAATAAACCGCTGAAATGACATTTATATGTGCATGTGCGAATATACATTATGCAAAACGATCACAAAACAACAGCGAGATAAAGATCGGTTCAGTGTATTACTTTAAACAACATAAACTGAGGCAAATGATGCTCCGCGTGACGTCTCTGTGTTTGTGCATGTCCCAGTGCTGTTTCCTGCTGCTAGGAAGCGAAAGTTCGATGTAAAAGTTTTCACAACACGATAAATATTGACATGAGTAGGCTTTAAACAGTCGGTTACCATAGCAACTCACATGTTCCATTTGCATATATGGTCCAGCAAGTTTTTCTAATGGTATCGTAATGGAAATTGTTACAATTTGCCCGTGGGTTTGATACTGTCAATAATCTGCAGAGACTGAGCAAATATTAAAGATACTTCCTTCATCACTTCCTAGACTGTATTGGCTGGAACAGACAGCACACCAGGTTCTTGTTCTCTCTCCCTGGGTGGGCGGTAGATTCCTTCATCTTACTCGGGCAATGTATTTTTCCAATATGGCCATGATTTACAATCGTCTAAAGGTCGTTTTCAATGTATTTCTGTGTCTCTGGTATAACGTATCTGATCTTGTCATTTCATTACTCAACCCCTTTAAAACTTTACATTAAAAGTTCATTCCTGGTCCTGGACTAGATATATATTTAGGGGTTTACAGGAGAGGCACCGTCCCGGGTACTTTGTGTCAGCGGACGTCACTTATAGAATCTGGCCACTCGTTTGACATGATCTGTTATACAGCAGAGCATGCATGCAAATCTGGGGAGTGAAATTTTACAGCGCTTTTAGAAACAGCACGACTGATAAACACCATTTATACGCCACATATTGTATCTATGGTATACACCGAACACGGGTCTTCACTCACTCACTCACTCACTCATTCACACAATATACCAACTTCCTACAGCAATGTAAATGAACACTGGCCCACTTGATCAGTGTCTAGCCGCCGACCACTCTGCGCCGTGTATGTTCTGTGATTTCAAAGTATGATATAATAAGTGAAAGACGCTAAGTTGTGATGATATCAGTTATAGGAGACTAATGGATTCCTGCTTTGATCATTTCCTTACTCCATTGATCACTGCCCATCGCAGCTAGAGAAATGTTGCCCTACACTTTACAGGGGCAGCGGCTTGGTCACATCCACTTTTATCCAACTGTCCCGAAAATAGTGTCTGCCGGTTATGAATATCCTCAATGATGTTGTCTATAACAGTGAACACACTGGTCACCACTCTCTAGCTACTTATCATGCTGGTTCCCTGGAGGGCAATAACAGTTGCCTTCAGCACAGGGAGAATACGACTCGGGAGGACAAATACGGGGCGCGGTCAGCGTGTAATCAAGTTGAGCACAAACACTACTATTCCATCTTACAGGGACGGAATGTGAATCTTGATGGGGCCATTACCAGGAATGACGAGTCATTTCTCAGCTTAAATCACAAATCTATTTCATAGATGTACCATCGTAACGAGAATGCCCACGAGGACGCAGTGGTGGCCTTGCGGAAGAGTTTATGTCCGGTTGGCGAATGTGATGGACTGCAGTGAGTCGAGCCATCAGCGAGGTTAACTGCAGATATATGTATAACCCTAATGGATTTAGTTATTTTCCATAGTATGTGTTGTATGTGGCGTCTGCAGTGGGTGCGATAATTGTGATATTTGCGACTTTCTGAGATAACGAGTGGACTGAGAGTGATTGATGATGCAAGCTAGTTAAGCTCAGAGGCTTTGTCTCGTCAACCCAGACTGGCAGAACAATCGCAGAGTATTACGACATGTCAGATTTTTATATGCAGAAGTGTTTTAAAGTAATGAATGTTTTAGTTTCAGAAAACTTTGTGTTCGGTGTAGGGCGAACGCCTTCTGAGGTTGCTGCTGTTGCAGTCGGTGTTCGGCAGTACGAGAGATGTTTGAGTCCTTGAGTAGCCTAGTGCCAGAAGAGTTTGCCTTTCTAAAACATCTGTGTTGTCGTCTTTCTTATGAATATGTCTAGTCTAAACGTGCGATTCCTTCAAACTTTGTTAGCACTTCATGAACTTAGTAAGCCACACAGAACGTTAGATTTAACCGCTGCTATAAATGAGTATATGACAGAAGACGTGCCTTCCCGAGATTGATGCAGTGTAGAGGGAAACGGACACAGAGGGGTACACTCAGATAAAGTTTGTCTCCATAGAAAGATGCAGTTGTGTTCGGATGTCAGATTACAGAACATTGGTCAGATGAATAATCGTGGTACATTTATCCGACGTAAGGCGTCAAATGATAAAACAGCTCCACATTTTAGGTTTTCCTGGAGGTTACACGTCAGCGGTAACAGCAGATATATTCAACACCCACACTATTGGTTAAAATAATGAGGGGGTAATTCTGTTTTGTTTCATCTTGAGCCATACACACGGCAATTGCATGCTTTTTTAACAGGGTCTTTGTGACGCCTATATTTAGTGAGAAACACAACAATCTCGTGCGAGTTGCGTGATGACACAAGCTGTCACGCGTGTATTGGTATGCAAGTACATAGGCATTGCTGATCAACAACTTACTCCAGAAGTGCAAGTTTTAATCAGAAAGCGAGTATGCCGCGACACACAAGTCGGCTATCTGGACAATTGTTGCTGGACAATCCTTTACTGGTCTGTAGTCGTCAGACGATAAACAGTTATTGGGTGCAGATCGATCAAGGTCTGGGACGCCGCGTGTGACGTCACACCAAGAGTGGTTACACTCGGTACATACTTCTTGTGTTCCTATAAAATGATGCCTCAGTCCAGGTTTCATCGCCTATTAGGCCACATAGAATAATATTCTTGTTTCTCATCACTTTTTCAAATATATGTTGCGGGCGGGCGGGTTCCGTTTTTAGATTTTTTTAATTCTATGTCCATAAACCCTTGATTTCTGTAGAAATTTACACCTTTTCTCTGACAGAAAATCAAAACTTACAAGTGTGAAAAATTCATGCACATTTTGAGAGTCAAAGTTGCAATTTCTCTAGTGTGAAAAATATATAAAAATCGTATGGTCGGGTCGAATTTGGGTGTTGAGCGGTTTTTTTATATATGGCCTTACCTGGATGGTAGCAGTATTTTCATAATAATGTACACAGTGCAGAGGTATGGTATCAAATACGTGAAGAGACATACCGTGTCATGTAAGTGAACAGACATACGGTGTCATGTCCGTGAACAAACGTATGGTATCATTTTCATGAACACAATGATGCACGGCGTCTAGTAACTGAACAAGCAGATGCACGGTGTCTGATAATTGAATAGGCGTATGATGTTGTGTAATTGAACACACGTACCTAATCTGGTACTTCAACAGACATACGTACGGTGTCTAGTAATTGAACACAGAGACGTACGGTCTCTACTCTAGTACTTGAACAGGGAGACGTACGGTGTCCAGTACTTGAAAAGGGAGACATACGGTCTCTACTCTATTACTTGAACAGGGAGACGTACGGTCTCTACTTTAGTACTTGAACAGGGAGACGTACGGTCTCTACTCTATTACTTGAACACAGAGATGCACGGTGTCTGGTACTTGAACACAGAGACGTATGGTCTCTAGTACTTAAACACAGAGACGCACGCTGTCCAGTACTTGAACAGAGAGACGCACGGTGTCTAGTACTTGAACACACAGAGACGTGCGGTGTCTGGTACTTGAACACAGAGACGCACGGTGTCTGATACTTGAACACACAGAGACGTGCGGTGAATGGTACTTGAACACAGAGACGTACGGTGAATGGTACTTGAACACATAGAGACGCACGGTGTCTGGTACTTGAACACACAGAGACGTACGATGTCTGGTACTTGAACACAGAGACGCACGCTGTCCAGTACTTGAACACAGAGACGCACGGTGTCTGGTACTTGAACACAGAGACGTACGGTGTCTGGTACTTGAACACAGAGACGTTCAGTTACTGAGTGACCCCCAGACGTACGGATGGTATCGGGCTATGGTGAGCAGGCGTAAAGCGTTACATATGGCGCGGAGGCGTTTTCTATTGCTTCTTCAAAGTCATCCCGCTTTTTATGAATGTCTGTTAATCAAACGAATACACTGTTAAAAGTAATTTGAAAAAAAGAAGTTTGATGTACAACATAAAAAGAAAACAGAAAACTGTTTTATATGTGACGTTAGATGGTATTTGACACTAACAAATCCTTTCCCCATGCATAAAGTGAGATTTTCCTGAGTTTTATGGTGTCCCATTACTCAACCACATTTAACACGATCGGATGTAACGTTCCCCGTTCTTTCACGGGCCTCTACACCGACGCTGATTTACGGTCTTTGAAAGAAAAGCAATAGAAACAATTAAGACCTCTTTAATGCCCCAAATCCCACACTGTAATGAAACTGTGTAATAAGTTCTTTCGTCGTCTCAGTTTCTCTGTATAAAAAAAATCAAATAAAAATATAAGGTGCAAGTAGCCCGACTGACGACGATTCGGTGAGGTAGATTACCCACTTTAAGTCGTGTCACTCGTTTCTTCATAGAGTGCAACAGTGATTTCACGGAACCCTGAAACGTTTATTGCCAATAAACACAATTTCATTGTGCACTTTCGACAGACTCTCATAATCCTCTATTGTAGAATGGGTGATTATATAGGGTAGTTATTTCTGTATGTTGAAATATTGTCTCAAATATAAGGCTTGGGACATCCGCCGTATGGTAATATCAGTATACACACAAGTGCATCCATTTACGACCAGACCGAGCTGAACGAACACGAAGCCAGACCTAACCAGTGCGTATTTACTGAGACTATTGCACCAGTGTGTCCCATTTACTAAATGGTGAGCTTTGACTAGTTGTTAGATTGTATACCCACTGCACGTCGTCATTGTAAGTGATACATTGCTGCACAAATGTTTCCCACTGTACGACGTCATTGTACGTTGTCTCACAAATGTGCCCCCACTGCACGACGTCGTTGTAAGTGACACATTGTTGCACAAATGTGTCCCGCTGTACGAAGTCGTTATAAGTGATACATTGTTGCACAAATGTTTCTCACTGTACGGCGTCATTGTAAGTGATACATTGGTGCAAAAATGTATCCCCGCTGTACGACGTCATTGTAAGTGACACATTGTTGCACAAATGTGTCCCGCTGTACGAAGTCGTTGTAAGTGATACATTGTTGCACAAATGTTTCTCACTGTACGGCGTCATTGTAAGTGATACATTGGTGCAAAAATGTGTCCCCGTTGTACGATGTCCGACGTCATTGTAAGCGTCGCCTAGTTGTATAATTGTATTCCCGCTGTACGATACCATTGTGTTATTGCTGGACTAGCGTTATAAATGAAAAGGAAGTTATCTTTTTGGAAAGTAGTGGCCAATATGTGTGGATGGCTATACAGGGGGGAGAAGTAGAGAGCATATTACTCAATCACCTCTCCGCTGTGACCAAGCAGACGAGGTGAGCATAGCGAGCGAATGAATTCCACCTACAGTGAAGTAGGCTGGAATTATGATTATGGGGTTTCCGCTGTGAAAGCGGACAACCAGCAGCATAGCGATTGAGAGCTTCTCACCCCAAACAGGCCACCGCGATACAAATCGCCGGCCATCCACACAACACGATATAGGTATTAGAAAACAGTGGATACACGAACAGCAGAAACAACCCAAAATTAGCGGGAAAATTATGGAACGCGTGTGCTCACTTATTGCCGTTATTTTAGCATTATCTGATTTAGTTAGCAGTTAAAGCCTTGATAATACTGTGCACGAAAGAGTCCATTGCACTGAGTGACAGGTGCACCCCGTCAGCCAAGTAATGTTCCGAGCAACATTTGACTGGATCAATCTGATCGTGGCGGACGCTGATCCCATGTAGCTCTTCAATTCTGTTAGCCAGTCTTCGATTGAGCTTTTTGCAAGAAAGTTCAAGCTTTTTAACGTTCACAGCCGCCGGCCACACAACACGTAGCAACATGAACGACCACACCAACCTGGTGTCCGGCAGACGTAGCTTGGCATACAGCAAATCATATAGGATGTCGTCGTACATGCACCTGGCGGACATTTGGCACATGTCATTTGAACCTAAATGGATCACGAGCCATTTGGGAACGGTGTTACCCGCAGAAGCCAAGAGATTGTCAAGGGAAGATCGGAAGTGGCGCCATCGCCTCCCGCCTCGGACTTGCCATCGTGTAGTGCCAAGACGTTGCAAATGTTGCTCCAAGCTTCCCCTCGTTCTGGCCATGTAGCTGTCGCCAGTTACCCAGGCCACATCTGTAACATATAGATCGGACAGCAGAAAAAATGCTACAACAACGTAATTAATAGAAGCCAAGCTAGTAAATATTAACTAGATTAAGTTAATTATTTGTGGGTATTTTATTAGAACTTAATATAGCCTTGGTATGCGCGAGATGACCATCTACCATAATGCTGAATTATACTTTCCTCCAAACTATTAATCGCCGCAGTTGTAGCAGCGCCTATTCTGAAAGAATGTGATGTATACTGGGTCACGTCATAACCGACATATGATAGTGACTTATTGAGAATCGCCCGAAATTGATAGCACGTTAATGGCGAGTCAACAAAATGGACAAACATCTGTGAGGTGGTGCATGGTCTGGACGTGAGATGCCCAGCGAGAGCGCTAACAGGGCATAGTTCTGAGACAATAGGAGAAATTGAAAGCACTGTTCCTCTACCGAACTGGTCAGTTTTCGAAAACCTTATGCGCAATGTTAATCCCCGGCCGGAAAGTGAAACATCATTAATTTGCAGTGAAGTTTTTTAATCATCGGCCTGTGAACTGCAAACCAACTCGCTGACCCTAAGGAAACCAAAAAAGGTTAAGGTAAATGCTGATTTAAACATCTGAGCTTCGTAAGAAGAGCTGCAGATAACAGGCAAAGCATTGACGATTCGCTGAAGAATTGGAAAAATGATGGGCTTTCCTATGTCCCGTTTTACTTTAATCTTGTGCATTCCGATGATGGCTTTTATAACCAAGAAATGTTCACAGTGATTGATAATGTCCCCGCTGTCCGATGTCCGACGTCATTGTAAGCGTCGCCTAGTTGTATAATTGTATTCCCGCTGTACGATACCATTGTGTTATATTGTTATACAACTGTGCCCCAACTGTGCGACGCTATTATACGGGTTATATTGTTGTGCAATTGCATTCCAACTGTCCGACGTCAGTGTGTTATATTGTTGTACAGCTGTATCCCCACTGTCCGACGCCATTGTGTTATATTGTTTTGCAATTGTATCCCTACTGTCCGACGTCATTGTGTTATATTGTTGTACAGCTGTGTCCCCACTGTCCGACGCCATTGTGTTATATTGTTGTACAGCTGTGTCCCCACTGTCCGACGTCATTTTGTTATATTGTTGTACAGCTGTGCCCCCACTGTACGACGCCATTGTAAACGTTGCGGTATCAGCAACAATATGCCCATTGTACGAAGTCATCGGAGATGTAGTTATATTAACAACAATATATTTATCGTACAGTGTCATCTTAAGCGTCGCTATGTTGGAAACAATATCTTGCTATATTACCGTGACTGAGCGACGTTATTGCTTTATTCCCCAACAATGAATGGACATCAGCATTAGTGCCCTGGATGCACTGGTTTTCTGCACTTCAAATCCCCGGATGTAGGACTTCATGTGTGACCTCTTGCGATGTGAGTAACAACGATTTATTGCATTCGTCAGCGCTATTATCTCAAGTAAAACGTCTTTCGAAGGCTTTAAAGGTCCAACTTAAATTCAAACGGATGCACGCAGACTTGTTAATTAAGGGTAAAAACTTTACTAGGATACAACGTTGGTTCATCGCTTCTAGGCTAAGACACCAGTGCACATAAAATGAAGGAATCACAACACTTTGACAGAATGGTCTTAAATTTTTTAACTAATGTAAAAAGCAATTGACACTTATTTCACTTATGTGAGAAATACACGTGTTTATCAGAGTTTCACTGGTTCAGAACGAACAACTTTAAGTAAACAATGAGCTCTCTGAAGCATCTAGTTATTAAATCCTGGATACTTTTTTTACCCCACGTCACGTGATTGACCTTGACCACAGAGCTCGTAAAGCACCCACAGGGATTCCGCGCGGTAGCCCTTAATGTCACTACGTGATAATAAACGAGGATCGGCAATATTCCTTCATAAGTCTTGGACGCTCTGTCTCCGGCGAACAGAATATAAAAGTCAACCTTTTAAATTAGCGGCATTTCAGTTTGCCATTTGCCCTGATCCACGGGCTATAAACCGATTCTTGTGAGCGAAAATAAATAGTGAGCTGGAGACGTTAACTCTACGTAATATAAGGGAATCGATCTACACAGGCGTAAAGCCGCTCATGGAACACCGAGAAAACACAGCTACTAGAACATGGCGATTTGAAACATACATCTCAGATTCCCATTGACAGTGCAACTTTGATCCGGTATTACCCGGTGGGACTGATGCTGTAAATTGTAATTAAAACCTGATCTTCCATGACGTGGCTTTTTAAGATTACACCATCGGTGGGACGATATGGCCTTCGGCGAACGAATCTTCATGGGTGATAAATGCAGTATATCACATGTAAGTCATTAACCTTGTGTATGTGTCTGGGCCAGACATAGTTTGATAGTTATTGAAGAACATACCTGCCCCCATCCACCACAGGTTACTCCCTCTTCCCTCAGACCTCTCTACGTAATGTTACCCCATAAGTCTACATGGAGGTTAACCCACCTTTCTATATACAGGTTAATCCACCGCCCTACACATAGGTCATCCCACGACTATCATAATTACATATATCTCATGACTATCATAATTATCTATATCTCACGACTACCATAATTATCTATATCTCACGACTACCATAATTACCTATATCTCATGATTACCATAATTACCTATATCTCATGATTACCATAGTTACCGTTATCTCATAATTACAATAGTTAACTATATCTCACGACTACCATAATTACCTATATCTCACGAACATAATTACCAATATCTCAAGACCATAATTACCTATATCTCATGATCACCATAGTTACCTATATCTCACGACTACCATAGTTACCTATATATCACGACTACCATAATTATATATATCCCTAGACTATCATAATTACCTATATCTCACGACTATCATAATTATCTATATCTCATGATTACAATAGTTACCTATATTTCACAACTACCATAGTTACCTATATCTCACGACTACAATAACTACCTATATCTCACGACCATAATTACCATATCTCATGACCATAATTACCTATATCTCATGATTACCATAGTTACCTATATCTCACGACTACCATAGTTACCCATATCTCACGACCATAATTATCAATATCTCACGACCATAATTATCTATATCTCATGATTACCATAGCTACCTATATTTCACAACTACCATAGTTATCTATATCTCATAATTACCATAGTTACCTATATCTCACGACTACCATAATGACCTATATCTCACGACCATAATGACCTATATCTCATGATTACCATAGTTACCTATATCTCACGACTACCATAATTACCTATATCTCACGACCATAATTACCAATATCTCACGGCCATAATTACCTATATATCATGATTACCATAGTAGTTACCTATATCTCACGACTACCATAGTTACCTATATCTCATGACCATAATTACCTATATGTCATAATTACCATAGTTACCTATATCTCTATCGCACGACTACCATAGTTAACTATATATCACGATTACCAGTTAATTATAAAAATTAGTTAATTATAACTCACCACTACTATTGTCACCTATAACACACAACTACCACAGTTGCATAACTACCCACTACTGCGTGTTGCCGTTCGATGTACACGTGTGCCAGAATTACGTCAGAAAGGATCCTAGGTCAGCGCGTCCCCTGACGCTGCTGCTCCGTCAGCCCGGAACGTTATAAGCCATACAATCAGTCATAATCTCCGGCATATTCCCCAGTATTACAGAGCAATACACCAATATCCGGTCTGTGTCACTTACTCCTGGAGCTGCCGGAGTGCGTGTACGGATATTTTAGAGTGGAGAGATGCTGCCTGAATTACTGCCGCGATACTTGGGTGGGGTATTATTCAAAATAGTTACACACCCAATAAATGATGGCGAAAGGAAAGCTACGACATGGCATAAATCTCTCTCTCTCTCTCTCTCTCTCTCTCTCTCTCTCTCTCTCTCTCTCTCTCTCTCTCTCTCTCTCTCTCTCTCTCTCTCTCTCTCTCTCTCTCTCTCTCTCTCTCTCTCTCTCTCTCTCTCTCTCTTCACGATCCTCACACACAAGTCCCCCTCCTCTTCACGATCCTCACTCACACGCATCTCTCTTCACGATCCTCACACACACAAGTGCCTCCTCTTCACGATCCTCACTCACAAGTCCTGCCTCCTCTTCACGATCCTCACTCACAAGTCTGCCTCCTCTTCACGATCCTCACACACAAGTCCTGCCTCCTCTCTTCACGATCCTCACACACAGTCTCCCGCCTCTTCACGATCCTCACACACATGTCCGCATCCTCTTCACGATCATCACTCACAACTCTGCCTCCTCTTCACGATCCTCACACACAAGTCTCCCTCCTCTTCACGATCCTCACTCACAAGTCCCCCTCCTCTTCACGATCCTCACTCACAAGTCTGCCTCCTCTTCACGATCCTCACACACAAGTCTGCCTCCTCTTCACGTGCCTCCCCTTCACGATCATCACTCACAAGTCTGCCTCCTCTTCACGATCCTCACACACATGTCTGCCTCCTCTTCACGATCATCCTCACGATTTTAGAGTGGAGAGATGCTGCCTGAATTACTGCCGCGATACTTGGGTGGGGTATTATTCAAAATAGTTACACACCCAATAAATGATGGCGAAAGGAAAGCTACGACGTGGCATAAATCCTCTCTCCTCACATCAAGTCTGCTCTCTTCTCGATCCTCACGATCCTCTTCACGATCCTCACACACAAGTCTCCCTCCTCTTCCAGATCCTCCTCGATCCTCTTCACGATCCTCACTCTCAGTCTCCTCCTCTTCTTCGATCCTCACACACAGTCTGCCTCCTCTTCACATCCTCACAGTCTCCCTCCTCTTCACGATCCTCACTCACAAGTCTGCCCTCCTCTTCACGATCCTCACACACAAGTCCTCCTCTTCACGATCCTCACTCACAATCCTCTTCACGATCCTCACTCACAAGTCCCCTCCTCTTCACGATCCTCACTTTCACAAGTCCTCCTCCTCACGATCCTCACTGCCTCCTCTTCACGTCCTCCTTCACGATCCTCACTCACAAGTCTGCCTCCTCTTCACGATCCTCACTGTCACCTCCTCTTCCTCCCTCTTCACGATCCTCACACACAATAAATGATGTCTGCCTCCTCTTCACGATCCTCACTCTCACAACTCTCCTCCTCTTCACGATCCTCACTCACAAGTCTCCCTCCTCTTCACGATCCTCACTCACAAGTCTGCCTCCTCTTCACGATCCTCACACACAAGTCTCCCTCCTCTTCACGATCATCACTCACAAGTCTGCCTCCTCTTCACGATCCTCACACACAAGTCTGCCTCCTCTTCACGATCCTCACACACAAGTCTGCCTCCTCTTCACGATCCTCACACACAAGTCTGCCTCCTCTTCACGATCATCACTCACAACGTCTGCCTCCTCTTCACGATCCTCACTCTCCCTCCTCTTCACGATCCTCACTCACAAGTCTGCCTCCTCTTCACGATCCTCACACAAGTCTGCCTCCTCTTCACGATCCTCACTCACAAGTCTGCCCTGATCCTCTTCACGATCCTCACACAAGTCCCTCCTCTTCACGATCCTCACTCACAAGTCTGCCTCCTCTTCACGATCCTCCTCACACATGTCTCCTCCTCTTCACGATCATCACTCCACAAGTCTGCCTCCTCTTCACGATCCTCACACACAAGTCTCCCTCCCTCTTCACGATCTCTCACACAAGTCTCCTGTCTTCACGATCCTCACACCTCCTCTTCACGATCATCACTCACAAGTCTGCCTTCCTCTTCACGATCCTCACTCACAAGTCTGCCTTCTCTTCACGATCCTCACTCACAAGTCTGCCTTCTCTTCACGACCCTCACACACAACTCTGCCTCCTCTTCACGATCATCACTCACAAGTCTGCCTCCTCTTCACGATCCTCACACACATGTCTGCCTCCTCTTCACGATCATCACTCACAAGTCTGCCTCCTCTTCACGATCCTCACACACATGTCTGCCTCCTCTTCACGATCATCACTCACAAGTCTGCCTCCTCTTCACGATCATCACTCACAAGTCTGCCTTCTCTTCACGACCCTCACTCACAAGTCTGCCTTCTCTTCACGACCCTCACTCACAAGTCTGCCTCCTCTTCCCGATCCTCACACACAAGTCTGCCTCCTTTTCACGATCATCACTCACAAGTCTGCCTCCTCTTCACGATCCTCACACACAAGTCTCCCTCCTCTTCACGACCCTCACTCACAAGTCTCCTTCCTCTTCACGATCATCACTCACAACTCTGCCTCCTCTTCACGACCCTCACTCACAAGTCTGCCTCCTCTTCGCGATCCTCACTCACAAGTCTACCTCCTCTTCGCGATCCTCACACACAAGTCTCCTTCCTCTTCCCGATCGTCACTCACAAGTCTCCTCCTCTTCCCCATTCTCACACACGTCTCCTCCTCTTCACGATCCTCACTCATAAGACTGCCTCTTTTTCACGATCTCTTTAAGAGATTGATTAATTTCATTCAATTCAGGTGTGACATTCTATTTTCAGCGAAAAAAAACTTACTTGATTAAAGTTGACCGCCGCTCTATGTGTGCGTGCGTGCGTGTGCTCGTGTCTGTGACAATAGCAGGACCAGGCATTACTACGAGAAGCAGAAGAGGTATCCTCTATCTATGGTGCAGTGATCGCTCGTGATGGTGTTTCCAGTACCAGTTTTATCTCCTGCTACTCACTGCTAACGACTTCAAGCAGATCCTTTTCTCATTTCAAGGTAAACATGTATACATCGAGTGTTCGGAATACTTATCATATGGAACACAGTTTACCTATATGCGCACAATCTGGAAAAAACGCACGCGTGTATTCCCGGACGGCTAGTTCTCCAGCAAAGATATCGTGTTCATTTTACTGGTTGCTTGCCAAGACAACATGTCGCCATTTGCAATGAATTCCGTTGCAAGGAGTAAAAAGATAAACAAATTCTACAATAATGAATGTATTTTTACTCCTCTTCAAAGCGCGTTTCACTTGTAAAGTAACAGAGTAATCTATCAAATAGTCAAGTCAGCTTGTGCATAGTAAATAACACCAATAAAACGTATGACGTTATTTGAATAAATCCCTCAGGTTGTAGTTAGATTGTCTAGGCAAGGCAAGGCAAGGCAAGGCAGCTTGGCAAGCACCAGCATAAAACATATGAACACATGTATATTTCCACATTCCATAGTTGATGCATTATAATCACTCAAACTCAGGAATGCGAGTAGTTATGTTATTCATGTATTTTATCTCATGCTCAGTGAGAACATTCGTTTTGTTGCTTTTAGTTTTGTTTTGTGCATTTTTAAACGGTTTATTGGGAGAAAAGCTTTAAAGCTAATTTCTTTATTTTTTAAACAACTCTTATTAGATCTTGTCTTGAAACTTGATGCTCCACATGAAAATAGCTTGCGGAAGTAAAACACGAACATGAAACATGTTTTGACGTTAGAATACTTTACAGTAATATAACCGTGATACATGTTATTGAAACATTACTTTTTCCATAACAATTTGTTATTTATACATGTATAACATAAGACATTGTGTCCGATGGTGATGTCTGGGTAAGATTAGAGAATACCGGACACCTTCCGCCATCTTTGAAAGCACGCGAGTTTAGTTTTTGTTGGGGTTAGGGTATAGGGTTAGGGTTAGGGTTAAGGTTAAGGTTTAGGGTTAGGGTTAGGGTAAGGGTAAGGGTTAGGGTTAGGGTTAGGGTAGGGTTTAGGGTTAGGGTAAGGTTTAGGGTTAGGGTAAGGTTTAGGGTTAGGGTTAGGGGTTAGGTTTAGGGTAAGGTTTAGGGTTAGCGTTAGGGTTAGGGTGACGTAACACTAAACAATATGGTTGGTAGGTATCCGGTATTCTGTAGGTGTACCGACGTCTGTGTTCCTGGATGAAGATGTAACTCGAGCGGTGTATTCTCGGTGTGTTGATGACCTGGGTTTAACACAGCCAGTATTCCAGTTACATCACGGCGTGTCAGGTTCATGTCCGAGGGATGACCGAAGGGATGACCGAAGGGATGCATGTTTCAGTTACCACTTTGCAGCTTTTGCAACTTAAGTGTGGACAGTCTGCTCCCAAACGTAGGAAGCAATATGTAGATAGAGACGACAAGATTAAACGCCTTGGACTAGAGTACACATGGCATTGTGTATTTCAT
The DNA here is from genome assembly GCF_003918875.1 of Haliotis rubra. Taxonomy (NCBI): domain Eukaryota; kingdom Metazoa; phylum Mollusca; class Gastropoda; order Lepetellida; family Haliotidae; genus Haliotis; species Haliotis rubra. Next base: position 1,595,117 of record NW_025765570.1, on the reverse strand, counting down.
AGAGTACATGTTATGTGAAGGAAATCTTGACTCATACCTGACTCTAGCTGCATTCAGACAATGTGTCAAGATCTGAATTAATATATTTGTGAGTGTAAATAAATATAGAATCTTCATATTTGTTTTGTCACTTACTAGCAACAGTGATCATCTACTGATCAATTTATTTAAAGATCACTGAGCCGTGATTCTCTATTATCTATACCATGTACGGTAGTCACCTACTCCCAGCCAACACCTGACTTAACGAGTTAATTAATAGTAGCAATCTTCGAAATACGCCGCCACAAATCTTTGATCAATCGTGACCAATTTGCAAGGATATTACATCCCATCAGCCTATGACTGACTGACTGAGTTTAGTTTTACGCCGCTTTTAGCAATATTCGAGCAATATCACGACGGGGGACACCAGAAAAGGGCTTAACACATTGTGCCCATGTGGGGAATCGAACCCGGGTCTTCGGCGTGACGAGCCAACGCTTTAACCACTAGGCTACCCCTCCACCCCCATCAGCCTATGAAGAACTAATCAAACTATAGACCATCAATAGCACCCTGTCTATTTGTGGTTACTACTTAATCGCCCTGTTTATTGGCTTCATCAAGTGCTGTTTGTTGTTTTTAGTTCCCTACTGGCCTCTTCCAATTATGTACCACTTGTTATTTCTATTACATGCTGTTGTTAATGTTAATCTGCTGCTTGTCACAACATACCATGTATATATGCTCCTCGCCATTTGGTTGTACTCACTTTTAGCTTGATAACGATGTAAGAATCTACATCGAAACGTCGCTCAACGCAAATAAACCAGAAGTTGTCATCCAAAAAAGTTGTATGTTTCATTTGTTTATAGTAACAGTTAATCCACTTACAGAGGAGTGAGTACAGCTAACGGAACAGCCAGGCGAGGTGGTAGAGGTACTAATTAGTAGCTTGTAACAACAGGGGCTAGGGGGACGGGGGCTAGAGGCGTGGAGTCAGTCTTGGTGCTGACAAACCTGAGAATGTAATCGGAGCTGTAACAAATACACTTTGACAGTCTGCAGGGTAGGGTCTTAAAAAACAGTGCACATATATATATATGGGTGCATGAAAAATAGGCATTAATTTTGGGTTTTTTAATAATACAGAAAGATAGAAGAGCTTTAACATTTTCAGAGGGTTATCGGTTACATGTGCAACGACATGGGAACAGGCATCAAGCGCAATGGGAGGGTATTTACTTTCAGCACATGAATGCACGAAAAACCTGTTACCCATCCACCTCTGAAATATAGGACCTGTCCCAAATATATCTGATTTCAACAGAACCCAACTTTTGCAAGAGTAGAAATTGACGTAAAGAAACCAAAGCAGAACTCGTTTAGAATTATTCCTGGCTGTCGCCTGCCAACATATGGTCAAAGGTAGATAACTCTCTTGGCACTAACCATGCCAAACGCATACCCTTTTGCTGGGTTGTCTTAATTTCCAGAGCTGTAGCTTTCAGGACGGGCCACAGCTCTAGAGGGTCGTAGAGCGTAATCCTTAAATAAGAACTGTAAGTGTTCAGGGACGATATAATTCTTAGAAGTCAGAGTTAAAAAATTAGACTAGATGTTTCTTATCGCGTCACATACAGAAGGTACATAAATTTATATCTGTAGACAGTAATGATGGCAGGTTTACAACTACAAGAGGTAGCGATACTTTCCCTAGGAAATATTAATACATTTGCAATAAATCAAACCTGTGTTGAGGTGAGATACTTAAAACTGTTATCTTTTTGTTCGTTTTGTCATTTTTCAGACGATCGCTTATATAATGCGATTGAAGTTATATATCGAACAGGTATACATACTGGAGGCATTTAAATAGAATGATGGGGACAGCGTCTTTTGGTGGATAGAAGTGAATGGAAGAGAACGATTTCATGGATGCTGTGCCTTGTAAATGAGACGAAACAAGAGGTTTGGTTTTGTTCCGGTTCGTAATAAATTGTCCGGATTTTACATCATGACAGTCATACTACTTCCGGTGTAGAAAATGGCTGGGAATGAATTTGTGAGAGAAAAGCATGTCAAGTTTTTTGTTCGAACACTTCAAATACTACCATCAAGTTGCGCATCGCTGGATACGAATAGGCAAGATTAATACATATATGCCTTGTCGCCAGTTAAACTCACTTAATGATGCAACACGTAGCATGAATAACCAACCACGGCATGTCACGAAAACCGAATCATACATTTGCCCACAAAAGTTTCGAGTGTTTACGAAAGAGTGACTCTAGATTACTTCATTTATCTTTAGTTGTACATAAACCGCTACCCACGGATCATTTTGTTCACAAAAATGCTGAGATACAACTTTTGATGGCCTCCCCCATATTTCATTACATACACCGTATTTCATTTTGTAAAGATGATTTCACGTTGGTAGTGGAAGTCATACGACGGTAAGAATGCATTCAACCACCTTTTCCATCTGATATTCATTCAGAGGTTTTCAAATCCTGATAAACTCTATCTGATTGCAACAGCCCCTCTGATTTGATGTCCGCATGACTGTGGAAGCTAATATCTGTACATCAGTACTTCTCTTTCAGTTGTTGTTGGTAGGAAGGCGTTTCCTATTCTCGCGGTACTTACGGATATTGGCAGAAAAAATAACACAAACAATTCTTATCATATGAATGCTTGTTGTTTTTAAATAAATTACCTTCTCCTCTAACATCTGCATCTATCTGCTGCTAGATCCATCAGGTGAATTACCACTCATGAGCCCGGTGATAAACAATGCCATTAGCCATTGACGAAATGAGGCTGCTCCTATTCTCGCGGTATAATGAGGAAGTAATGTTAAGGAGTGTATGGAAGAGCAATCCTGCCGGAAAGGGCGTGAAAAAGTTATGATATGTCCAAGTGGGTATAAACTCCCCAATATTCTTGACATTGCAAGATTTTGATCACTCACAGACTTGTCGGTGATGTAAACAACCACTAAGTGTCGCGCATCGGTGATCTCGGCAGAAAACGTGTTTACCGCGAGAATAGGAGACAGACCTATAGGTATTGTTAAAATAATTTGAATAGTGTGTACAGTATATTGGTTATGAAATGGGTTATGTTTGCAATCTGAAAGAGAATGTTTGGCCAAACGTCATCAAACACCTAGAGTTTGTAGTTTAGTACTTTCTTAATTACTACTGTGTTATGTACCTTTTGCACCACAGTGACCAATATGGCATCTTAATAGTGTAATGTGGTGTAGTGTAAACATTGCAAGTCTTGCTTAGTTTCTGTAGAGGTGCTCTCTTCATGTTCCTAACAAAGTTGCTAATCTCAAATGTAAGTCACATGAACTAAATGTTAAGAAATACTTCATATATTGTTTCCACAGCACATTTAAAACACTGGACTCAACATGCCTTTAAACTCTGTATATTTGCAGACATGTAACATTTAGGTAGGTAATATTCAGATAACATTACACTGAAATTTGAAGTCATATGTGTGATGGTTTAAAAATTACATTTGCCACTGTTGTATCTGCGAGTAACCTAGTTCTTCTTTGAAACTGAAAGCACATTATTTTGCTCTCCTGATTTTATCAGGCAGCTTTCACCAATTTTGGTAGAAGGACTAGAGTCTTGTACACACCAGGTATTAAGTTCTTCATGTTCCATTTTTGGCCACCTGAATGACATTAAGTTGGCCGTGGAAACAGTAAGTTTTTCTTTGTATTTTGAGCTTCATCGCTCTGAACTTCGAACTGTAAATGCTGTTGCACGCTGTTTTGGTAGTAGCTTCATGCAAATCATGTAGGATAGGTGTGTTCCCCATATACATCCCAAAAACATTTTCATCTAGCTTTGGGTGAGAGAATACTCTTTGCACCATCAATACACATAGAGATACTTGAACGTTCAACACACATAAACATGCTTAATACTGTTGACACGCAGAAAGATTCTTGAACCTTCAACACACCTGAACCTTCAACACAAAAGATACTAGAATTCTCAAAACACATTAACACATTACAATACATGTACTTTCAATGCAAGTAATGATCCCTCCCATTAAACTTTGCCGTGTCATTCCAAAAGATGTTAAAGATGTTACTAGTTGTTTCCCTGCCTCATGTTTGATATGATATATAGCATCATTTGACTTGAGTCAGGAATTACATTTGCTATCAGCTGATTCCACTAGCATTAATATTGTATAAATCATTATAAATAAGTATGGTTACGTTATCACTGATGACCGATTGCTAGCACAGACATTTGTGTTTCACTGCCTGTCCATAATGAAGAATGTCAAGCGCTGGTGCAACCATGGCATTCTCATAGAGTAACATCGTGTCAGCTGTGTCTGGACGTGATCACAATTAGACTGTATTCTGTTGATGAGGTCATGGTACTAAAATTCTAATATTTCTCGACCTAAATGTTGTCTCAAATAGAAGTACACAGGTGCAATATAATGATGTTGAGGCTGCTGTTTTCAGAATGACCATTGCCTTCTTTGCTCTGTCTGGCCTTGATGTTCTGTGTGCCTTGAATGCCATTGAGAAGGAGAAGCAGGAGATAATTGACTGGATTTACTCCCTCCAAGTTTTACCTGATGACCGAGGTTTGTGATCATTGCGCCAACTGTCTAGACATGCCAGAGAAAACTACATATTTTTCCTTATCCTGACTCATGATCTTTTGCTTATCTCCCTTTTCCTTTCGAATGGTAGTGGAACACTTGAATCCCTTGAAGTTCCCGAAGCGGACGTATAAATACCCTCACCCACGAGTTACCTCCTTTGCCCTTTCCCGCGCAAACATATCATGTGACGTGCCCATACTTGTCACTCTCTCCTTATTTTCCGCCCATGCACTTGGATCTGCGGTGAAATCTCAAGTGTCTTCAACGGGGAGGTTGGGAGGGCTTGTTCGTCATGAGTCAGGATAAGTATAAAAGATCAATTTTACTTTAAAAATTACATATTTTGCTCAGTTGATGAACATTATTTTCAAGAACATTATGTTGGTTGAAGGTGTGGTTGGTTGAACGAGTTATTGGCTGAATGTGTTGTGAGTTGACCGTGTTGGTTGAATGTGTTTTGAGTTGAACATTATATTGAAATATGAGCAAATATTTTCAGTGATCTGAAGACATTGTCAATTGGTATGGTTAAGTGAAGAAACAAAAGTTATTATAATCAGTGAGGAACTGTTTGTGCTGTTCCTGTTTTGAGCTACGTTTGAATGTTTTGAGGTTCTTTCCCACAACATGTTAATATATTACATAGTTCATGTTTGTACATTCATGGGTCATCTATAAACCAAGTATGAAGTAGAAGTAAAAACATGTTATCATGTTAAGATGCCATGGTTTGTAAACATGTTTAGATACATTATCACTGGCCACCTGTCTTCCTGAACGTGTTAATGTCTTGAATCGGGGCATATTGCGTATTCCGAAAATATCTTCCTGCTCCTGTGGTTTCAGGTTCCAACCGACCCCAGTGTGGGTTCCGTGGCTCCTCAACTCTGGGGCATCATCACGATCCGGCCAAGGTAGGGGAATACTGCTGTGACAAGATCTCTTGCTGAAAATGTTTCCTTAAATTCTTCTCTGAGATTGAATTGCTTTTGATTCAGGGTCAGAACTGATCCCAAGGAACCTGAGCTTGTCGAAAGAAGCAGCTTACTGGATAAGATGGCTGGACAGTGTGACTTGTCTGATTTTATGGTGTCATCGTTCATCAGTGACATAGACAGCTTCTCTCAATGTCAGTCACTGGATTCAGACTTGAATATACAGATCATCTCCACAGGGATTGAGTTACTGCAGAGTATGAAACGACAAACAAACAAACATAGATTGACTCATCTGATGAAGTGAAAGCAAGGCATATCTCTGATTGCAAACATCCCCTGTATGAATACTATGATATTGGTTGTGACTTGGTGAAGACAGGTTGTTGTACCCCATGCTGTATTACAGCTGTAGTGCCCTCTCTCCACCCACCCACAATTCCTTGCAATTCCTTAGGGCTACAAACGTTTCGAGAATAAGGGTCCAGATCTCTTTCATTGCCAGGTATAGGAAGCTGCCAAATGGATTAGATGGTCTGAGTGGCTGACTTGTCGATTGCATGGCCTTGTCGTTAGGTGCCACAGTTCACTCTGCAGAGTCGGGTCCCTTGGCCACACCAGAAAAGTGTGATTAAGGGTTCGAATCCCACGTCCACTGTAGCTATGTTTCTAGGTTTGTCTGCATACCGCTGCTTGTCGATCTCACCAAACTGGTAAACCTCTCGGATCTACATCACGTTAGGCTCTCCTCCAACCTTCAGCAGGGCGGTATGTGGTTAAAGCGTTTCGTGTCTGCAAGACCCGCTTCTTGTTGATGGGCACAGTGTGAAGCCCATTTCTGGTGTCCCCCGCCGTGATGTTGCTGGAATATTGCTAAAAGCGGCGTAAAACCAAACTCAGTCAGTCAGTCCAACCTTCAGCTAACATGCTGTCAAATAACTGGAATACTGTCCAAAGTGGCATAAAACCACTCACTCACTAAACCTAGGTGAATATTTTGAAGTAGATTTCCAACATTTCCTGTGATTCACCATGTTACTTCTGACTGAGGTATCACATCCTTCACGTACTTGTTGAAACCATCCCTTCCGATTTATTAGGAGTCAGAAGAAATGAGTAAGCATTCTGACTCCCCTGGCATGTCCAGTTGAATGTACACAGCAGATCAAACGTATTCCCAAGTGTTGGGGAAACACACATACAAACATGTCAAGTGTTGGAACTGGGCTCTGGACTTTCTGGAGCTCCTTGGTCCATCTCATTAAATCAGACAGTGTGTTTTGATAGTGTTTTTATGATCAGTTCACTGCAGTGTACCATTTCCCTTTCAGGCACGTAAAAAACCTATCATATACGACAGTGGACACATCGCCATGACCTACACAGCCCTGGCATCACTGGTGATTCTGGGAGATGATTTGTCCCGACTGGACAAGGATGCCATCATCAGCGGTCTAAAGGCTCTGCAGCAGGATGACGGCAGGTGAGCTACAGTCCACATCCAGGTGGCAGACACTGGGGGCACACTCATAGATATCCCCCAAATACACTCACTTCATGGCATTTCATGGCATTTAACCAAGCATAACTTTGTCCATGTATTGGAGAGAAAAATGAAGGCCTTGCCCTGTGACGTAGTCTTGATTGGCTGATATTAAAATGGGCAGGGCTTGTTTACATGACTGCAATGAATACACAATCCATGATTTTCTGATCTGTACAGTTGTTTGTGTGAATTTTATAATAGGAATTTGTAGAATGATGTATGACACAGACATGCGTTGTGGTTAAAAACTTCTGTATTTTACTGTAATAGTGATGTTTTGTTTATACTATTGAAGATAAATGTTGCTGAATATTACAATGCATCCCTGCATCCCTTTAAAACGCTTCACAGATAATTGTATTGGTCACTTCTGAAAAGATCTCCTGATTGCTTTTTGCCTTTGATATTTTGGAATTATCTGAGTAGGAATTCTGTGTTCACAGATCTGAGTTCTCAGGTGTGACGATGTGTTTCAGTAGGAGTACTGTGTTCTCTGGTGTGACGATGTGTTTCAGTAGGAGTATTGTGTTCTCAGGTGTGACGATGTGTTTCAGTAGGAGTACTGTGTTCTCAGGTGTGACGATGTGTTTCAGTAGGAGTACTGTGTTCTCAGGTGTGACTATGTGTTTCAGTAGGAGTATTGTGTTCTCAGGTGTGACGATGTGTTTCAGTAGGAGTATTGTGTTCTCAGGTGTGAGTAGGATGTGTTTCAGTAGAGAAGTACTGTGTTCTCAGGTGTGACTACGTGTTTCAATAGGAGTACTGTGTTCTCAGGTGTGACTACGTGTTTCAGTAGGAGTATTGTGTTCTCAGGTGTGATGATGTGTTTAAGTAGGAGTACTGCGTTCTCAGGTGTGACGATGTGTTTCAGTAGGAGTATTGTGTTCTCAGGTGTGACGATGTGTTTCAGTAGGAGTACTGTGTTCTCAGGTGTGACGATGTGTTTCAGTAGAAGTACTGTGTTCTCAGGTGTGACAATGTGTTTCAGTAGGAGTACTGTGTTCTCGGGTGTGACGATGTGTTTCAGTAGAAGTACTGTGTTCTCAGGTGTGACGATGTGTTTCAGTAGGAGTACTGTAATCTCAGGTGTGACGATGTGTTTCAGTTTTTGTGCAATGCCGGAGGGCAGTGAGCATGACATGAGGTTCGTCTACTGCGCATCCTGCATCAGCTACATGCTGAAGGACTGGAGCGGGATCAACATCCACACCACTGCCGACTACATCAAGAACAGTGTGGTGAGTCTCTGTAACCATGGTAACGAGGAATAGCCCATCCTATCAAGAGCTGTATAATGGGCACACAGTCCCAATGTACTGTAAATCTTGAAATTAAAGTGTCTTGATTGTTGCGGTATTTCCACTATCCAAGGTGTATCCCATACTTCCTTTAATACTGCTTACCTTAGTTTCAGCAGAATCATGTGAGAATTGTTTCTGTTGATGATTTCTATTACAAAACTATTCAAGTGGTCAACAGTCTATATAGACATAAATGCAAGTTTATTTAATGCTAGCAAAAACGACTTGCAATTTTCACACGACATGCAGTGTTGCATTGATTTCAATCTTTCCAGTGCTTCAGGCCCCACAGGTTCTCAGCGTCCGTTCTTCACAACTGACTAACACTATTATATGGTGTCCTATAATTGCCATCACATGGTGCGTGAAAAAAGAACTACGTCGTGGGCGCATAAAAAAGACAACATCTTGCGCGACGTCGCTTTGTAAAATATTTTTTGGCTACAAAAATAACGGGCGGCGTCTGACTATATCGAGGGGTTATCGGCCTCTGAACGTAGCTGACCAAGGTTACGTCTAAAACGAAACAGGATTTAAAACGCAAAAATGCTTCAGTCACTCCCGATAAACATTTCTGTCGACCCGAAAATGTTTTTACACCTATATCCAATCAAATGCCACCCTAGAAGGCCACTCTAGTATAGTTATCCCCCGCAACGCGTTTTGCGGGGGGTATTAAAATGGACTCTGTCCGTCCGTCCGCATTTGTCTTTTCCAGAGCAGAACTCTAAAACCGTTCACTATTTCTTCACCAAACTTGGCACATAGATAGATCTGATGGTGTACTGGTGCCTTTTGGTAGTTTTGAAATTCTAAATAAAACATTTTTGGCGTTTCCATGGCAACAAGTTTGACTTAGCCTGAAATTAGTGGTAGTGCTCTTTTCCAGAGCAGAACTCTAAAACCGTTCACTATTTCTTCACCAAACTTGGCACATAGATAGATCTGGTGGTGTACTGGTGCCTTTTGGTAGTTTTGGAATTCTGAATAAAATATTTTTGGCTTTTCCGTGGCAACAAGTTTGACGTAGCCTGAAATTAGTGATAGTGTTCTTTTCCGGAGCTGAACTCTAAAACCTTTCACTATTTCTTCACCAAACTTGGCACATAGATTGGTCTGGTGGTGTACTGGTTCCTTTTTGGTAGTTTTGGAATTCTGAATAAAATATTTTTGGCATTTCCGTGGCAACAAGTTTGACTAAAACAGAAATTAGTGGTAGTGCACTTTTCCGGAGCAAAACTCTAAAACCGTTCAATGTTTCTTCACCAAACCTGGCACATACATAGATCTGGTGCCTTTTGGTAGTTTTGGATTTCTGAATAAAATATTTTTGGCATTTCCATGGCAACAAGTTTGACATAGACTGAAATCGGTGATAGTGCTCCTTTCTGGAGCAGAACTTTAAAAACCTTTCAATACTCTCCTTCCACTTTTCTATATACACACCTAAATATTTGACATAATCATAACTCGTAGACATAATCATGAAGAGTATTTTGCCACTGCGGGGGTTTTGATGACTTTGTCTTCTTGTTGTTTTTAGAAATGGGGGTATAGTGGTACATTCTGAAAAATGGTCATTCCGTGGCAAAAATATTAATGTTGTTTCATATTATAAATATTTTGGTCTTTTATTTTCCAACCAATTAAATTGGTCGATGGCATGTAAAACTCTCGAAGCGCAAGCAAAAGAGGCATTATTTTCCATTTTCAAACTTTTTAAAACTAGTACGTTTGTTTCTTTTGATTCTACTTGCTTACTTGACACTAAAATAGCACCAATTTTGTTATATGGATCAGAAATATGGGGAGCAAATTATTTCGAAGCCATTGAAAATGTCCATGCATCCTATTATAAAAGATTTCTTACAGTAGGTAAATTTGCTTCCAATAAAGCCGTACTTGGCGAAACAGGATGCTATAACATGCATATTGAGAGTCAAATGAGTGTTATTAGATAACGGGATTAAACTTATAAGAATGCGTAATTATCGCTATGCCCATCAAAGCTATCAATTATTGTTATCACTAGATAAATGTGGAAAGTATTCATGGGCTTCAGATGTGAGAAAGATGTTATTTTCAAGCAGGTTTTCTTATGTTTGGTTTAAGCAAGATGTTGATGATATAAAAATGATTTTGTCAACATTTAAACAACGAATAAAATATATATATATATTCAGAATTGGTACGCAACAGTCAATTCATCCAGTTTTCTTAGTCATTTTTCACAATGTAAATCGATGTTCGGACCTGAAAATTATATCAGCGTTCTTAATGATAAGTCCCTTTTAAGAAATTTTTGTAAATTTAGAATCTCTTAAAAATACAACATTTTAGAAAAGATAATAATACATTGGAAGATTTATCATGTTCTTATTGTTCTTCTGGTAAAACTGAAGACGAACCTCGCTTATTATTAGTCTGTAAGGCTTTCTCTGCCTGCCGAAAGAAGTATTTAAAATGCTCTAATGTTGCCCCACAAACGATATATAATGTACGTAATTCTAATAATGCTGATGTTATTAAATCTGTTGCCATTTTCATAAAACATTTGATGTCCATCCGTAAATCACATGTAAAGCCATAATTTCATGTCACGTGGCCAATAGTTGTAATTGAGCAACTTCAATTGTACTCTGGACCACTGGGCTTTAACTACTGAATAAAACCTGTGTGACTGTCTGTCTATCTGTCATTGTCCAGGTACTCCATCAATGTCAGGTGGTTATTTGCAAGCCTGAACTTCACGGTATCTAGTCGTTCCTCCAAATCTCTGTACTTCTATTTGGGGACAGTCTTTAGCTGGCATTGTACTGAAGCATCTTTGCCTCGTTCAGTCCTTGTTCATCTGCCAAGAACTTGGCCATCTCGAAAAGGTTGGGATGTTGTGTTCCCACAACCTTCTTGAGACGGCCATGCCAAGTGCAACCCCCGGTGCAGGGACCGTCAGTATTTTTGGTACAGTCGAAAAGATTCACTTTGACTTCGCAGTGTACATGTCCGTGGTTGTGGTCTCCAGGTGTTTGGGAAATTATGTCGTTCACTGTTAGATTGATCTCCATCAGATCCATTTTCCCTTTTCTTCTTGTTCACAATAACCATATATCCATTTACATATATGTATGTTCAACCACGAGAAGTAGGAAGAAACCAATTGTGCAGTTGCCATAACTGAAGTTGTGGAAATGATGATGAAAACTGTCAATTCCAACATTCTTATAGCTTGCAAGTTTATGTAAGAAATTGAATAACTCTACTACTAATGAATTGAGTGAACTAAACTTACTCACTAACCCGCTGGTTCACATGTCAACCCGCTGGTACAAATGTCATAGTTCGTTTCCTGAGTGGACACATTTTACATTTTGTAGAAAACCAGTGTATTAATCCCTTAAAACAACATCAAACATCAACTAAATTTGACAGAATTTTTTACTTAAGGTGTTCTGGCACTAACCCCTCGATTGGTTTACTGAAATAAGTAGTAATGTTAAGCATGAAATCAGTGAATAGAGATCAATAGCAGTACAACTGCATCACAAAAGGTTATTCCCCGATTTTCCAATATAACAATTTCTAAACAAGATGTCATAGGCGACGTTGGCATCGACGTCGTGGAGTGGCGTCACCATCGGCGCTTATCCTGACTCATGCTCTTTTGCTTGTCTTCTTCTTCTTGCGAACATAGTGGAACACTTGTATCTCCTTATTTGAAGCTCCCTTCAAAATAAAATCACTAATTGGTACTCACCACGAGTTGCTCCCCTTTGTTTCCCCTGGCGGGAAAGGTGTCGCCACCCTCTGGCCATGTGCTTCACTCTCCTTCTTAGCCCAGTGAGCAGGATGTGAGAGCGCCTCGTGTCTCCTACACACCATATCCTTTGATAATCTCTTAGTTTTTACCTCTCTTAGGTTACTATAGAGGTATAGCTAGTATCCTTTACTAATTTGTATTGATTAATTATCGTATTTCTACTGTTTATTCCACGTGTATTAGCGTGATTGTTCAGCTAGCTTTACGTTGATGAAAATCTGTATGCGATTTGTAGATTACGTTTTCTGCCTCTGATCCGCATGTCATATGCCCTAGTTGTTCTCGCCGTGTGCGTTTAATTCCGTTGCAGTTACTGCATTAATTTATCTCATTCTGCATTTAATAAATATCATCTTTAGCGTCTTAAGGCGTGCTGCAGATAGGTCCACGCAAAACAAGGGCAAAACATGGCAGAGAGTCAGATATTCCATCCAGTCAGCTGCTAGCGATCGACCCTCTCCCCGTCTGGTGTTCTGCTAGAGACCCCTGGCGGAGGAGGCGATGGGGCGCCAGTCCGTTACCTCGAAAGAAACGACCGGCCTCCCCAGACATCCCGTCATTGCAGACCAAGTCTAAGAGGGCCTCAGCGCCGTCTCAACGCAGACTGAGGACCCCAAGGCAGCGCCAGACTTCCAAAGGAAAATCTACGAAGACAACGAGAACTTTCTCGGCCGATCGTTCCAGCAGCAGAATTGGGCCTCACGATGATCAGCCGATAATCATCCCGACTTTACGGCACAAGAAGCGACCGGTGTCAGCGACTGTGACTTCTGCAGAGATCACCATGCAGCCTGATGCCTCTACACTGGCGTCAGGCGTTATTGATGTGGACCCCATCGCAGAGAAGACGCCGACGACTTCGTCACAGATCATCCCAGAAGACATGATCGCGGCAAATTATGAACATCATGGAGGACCACTACAAACTGCAGAAGCAGGGTCGAGCCTTGCCGAAGGCTCCAACGTGAACAGCACCCAAGAGGCACCCCCGTCCAGCGTAGCAGCCAGGGCGATGTCACCTTCACGCGAAGGAAGTCCGCACCACCTTGGCGAAGGAGCTAGATGTACAGCCTTCGCGAAGGCCTTCCGTGGAAGGGGATAGATCATCACCATCTTCGATTTAATCTCTAGATATGGACTCGGACCATCAGACATCACGGAGGCCTTCGCGAAGGTCATATCATCGATCCCCCGGACCGGACGCAAATGAAGCTTCGCGAAGGCATTCGTGAAGGACATATGATTCCAGATCTTCATCATCTAGAAGGACATCGAGGGACTATAGAAGAGCTTCGCTGGCTATCAACGTTCGCCTCACAAGTCTCGAGAAAATCATCCCATAGGCGATCTCCACTTCGTTCATCACCAGGTCGATCACCGTCAGATCTCCACATAGAAGCGGCGCACAAGTCAACTAGATCGCCACAAGCCTCATCGGACATACAGACAGCTACCGCGGTCCCGAAGAGCATCTACAATTAGATTAATGATGATGGTTTTGAGGATGATGGAGGAATCATTTTCTCAGATGCAGAGATCACGGTATTGGATGGTCAATAACCTAGATCTCTCATCACCATCTAAAAGTGGCAATACAGCGCAGACGTATTTGATGAAGGAAGACGATCCAGATCGCGATCACTCTACCCCGATCGACCCGATTAAGGCAGTGCCACAGAATCTAGATGCAGCTTTCCAGAAAGCTCTGAAAGTTCAGACACCACATCTGCCCAACTTTCATGCCAAGAAGTTCTCCACGCGCCAACATGGACTCTTTCTACAAAGCCCAGGACATCGATGAGAACTATAAGATCATCAGCGATGTCAAGAACAAGATTTACAAGATGGATGATGCAAGTTGGCTCATATAGAAACCATGGCCGAGGCGTATGTTCTTTGGGTTAAATAGATCTAGGACGATCAATGAGACTCTTATCACTAGATTCGGGATTCCACGACGGAAGATGATAGAATGATTTATTCTGCCTTACTTATGCAAAGAAAAGATCAGCAGTTTTTAACGGATCATCTTACATCTGTTTCAGCAGCACTGACCTTAGCTTCGTCGTCAAGGCCTCCTCGCTTCCTGCAATTGGGGAGAACTTTACAGCCCCACTTTATACAGCCCGTGATTCGACAACATCCATCTTTGGCCGGAGAAATCGACAAAGTCGCTAAGCCAGAAGTCTCTAAGATTCCAGGAAGTCCTTATGATTAAATCGATGGACACACTAGCCAGCGTCATTAGTCAGACTTCACAAAGATACTCAGGCAGATCTAAGTTCCGCGGGCCCTCTGAAGAGCAAGAGACAGGAAGATAGCCAGCTCTAGAGGTAAAGATTCTTTTAAAATTAGGCCATATGGCAACTATAGAGGAGGATCAGGAAGAGGCAGGACACCCAGGCGTTCCCCACAACTATAGGCAGCTGAAACACAGGTTGAACGACTAGAGTCTTACACCCCAGCGTTCCAGTACAGCCAGCACAAGTGGGTGGGCCTCCAACTACACTGGGAAAACTGGGGAATATTGCAAGACCCTTCGTCTCCAACATTCTTCAACAAGGATTTCATTATCCCACTACAGGCCAAGCCTCCGCTGACAATCAAACCCCTCAAGTTCGATTTACAAAGCAACAACTACCAAAGATAAGAGAGGCTGTTTCATCACTCCTATCCAAACAGGCCATAGAAGTAATAGATCAAGCAAAGCGTCGAACCAGGTTTCTACTCCCCAGTTTTTCCTAGTTCCCAAGAAAAACTCACGGAGAAATACAGACTCATCTACAACATGAGCTTTTTCAACAAAATTATCTATACAAACCACCGAAGTTTAGCATGATACATTTACCTCGGTTAAGCCAGATGATTAGGTCCTATGGACTACATGGGCAGCATAGATCTACAGGATGCCTACCTGCACATCCCCATTCATCCCGATTCCAGGAAATACCTACGGTTTACTCTAGAAGGGCTACATTACCAGTGGAAAGTAATTCCCATTGAATATCATCAGCCCCCTGGCTATTCACGAGGATAGCGAAACCGATTATCATCTTTTCTACATGCGTCAAAGGGCTACGCGAAAGCGTCGTTTACCTCGGCGATCCACAGCATCTCAAACTACAGTTAAATTACATCATAAAGCTACTAACACAACTAGGATGGTTAGTAAACTTACATAAAGTCGGACCTAGTACCATCGCCAAGACCTGCAGTTCCTAGGTATTCGATTCATCACAAATCGCAACCCGTATCGTTGTACCAGAAGACCCGTTGGCTCAAGATACAACAGACCATTCCACCAGCTCTACTCTCTCCGTTACCACTTTCGACAATGGCAGAGCCTACTAGGTCTTCTCACATCAGCCCAAGACATGACTGTCACAGGCAGATTACATTCTGACCCCTACAGGTCCTCATCAGCGCACATCTCAGCGATGTACAACCATTCAGTCTACGGAAACATCTCAGACCGCGATCTCCTATGGTGGACCAAGAAATCGAATGTCTGCGAAGGGATTTGTTTAGCAGAGCAGGAATTCAAAACCCATCTATATGTAGGCAGCGTCACTCCAAGGTTGGGGAGCTCATCTCACCAACCACACGATATCAGGATTATGGAATCAGCAAGAATGCAAACTCCATATAAACAGTCTAGAAATGAAAGCTGTAATCAGCGCCATTCTACATTGGAGCACATTTCTACAAAATGCGCACTAATGATCCATACAGACAATTCGACAGTGGCGTTCTACATAAACAAGCAAGGCTCAACGAGATAAGCTGAACCTTTTGAACCTAAGCTTTCAACTGTTGATTTAATACAAGATCTAAATCTACATGTCCAGAGCAGTTCACATTCTCCGGGCCAGAAATATACTAGCAGGCGGCTCTCTCTGCCTCATCTACCATCACCGACAGAGTGGATGATCAACAGGGAAATATTTGCACAGATAATCAAGCAATTAGGGCGCCCGCTAATAGACCTTTTAAGCCAGCGATTCAACAATCAGCTACCGACATTAGTGTCACCAGTCCCAGACCCTCAAGCTTGGGCAGCGGACGCTCTAAGTCTATCATGGGAAGGCCTCAATGCGTGCGGCGTTTCGCCGCCAGCAATAATACCTCAAGTATTACAGAAAATCAGACAAACACAGAGCCTACAACTCACTTTGGTCGCCCTACTGCGCCGGCCAGAGCGTGGTTTCCCATACTAATTCAAGAAATCGGGTCAACCAGCACTGGAGCTACCCAAGCCGCGCAAACCTGTTAATTCATCCTCACACCAACAAGTGCTGCGGAAACCCAGCAATGTTCCAACTACGTATGGACTGTATACAAATGTGTTTAAACAAGAGGATATTCTGCCAGGGCGGCAAAAGCAGTCAACGCTTGCCTTACGTTACTCAACTCGTAACTTGTAATGCGGCGACAAAGTGGCACAGTTTGAAAATTATGCAGCAAAGAAAGGTTTTACAGCGAGAGAGGCTTCACAGCCTCAAGTGGCAGACTATTTGTGTTACCTGCGCCAAAACAAACATTTAAAAGGTTCAAGCGATATCAACATATCTTGCGGCAGCTTAGTTCTGTAATCACCATGAGAGCGGGTGTCAAGTTGACAAGATCTCCAGAGTTACTGGCCTTACTCTGAGCATTCCGATTGGAGGACCAAAGCGGAAGTTCCACGCCCCAGCTTGGGATCTGAATATAGTGTTACAACACCTCACGAGTGAGGTTTATGAACCTTTGGAATGCGACAACTTTTGAATTTCTCTCACAGAAAACACTTTTTCTGCTATCTCTAGCCACGGCAGCAAGAATGTCTGAAATTCACGCTCTAGATTACGAGAGGATACAGTTTGATGACAATCATAACACAGCACCTCGGACTAAGATGGGATTTCATCGCTAAAAATCAACTGCCAGGTCAACCAGACAGGTTATTCCACATCCGTAGCTATCCTCTATTCTCGGATCACAAGATACACAAGACTTATCACTGTGTCCAGTAAAAGGCTCAAAGTTTATTCTGACGATCCAAAACAAGGAGAAGATTTCTCAAGCGTTTATTCATCCCTTATAAGCCTACAAATCAAACAGAAGTGTCACGGACCACAATATCTATTTGGATAAGGACTGTCATTCTCCGTGCCTACAAGGCAGCAGGCTTGGACCCACCAACAGCATCAAATCCACATGAGATCAGGGCATTGGCCTCCACCCTAAGCCCTTCACGGCAACTGTTCCTTGAACACGATTATGGAAGGATGCTATTGGAAATCTAACATGGTATTTGCTAATCACTACCTGAGAGACATCACTACAGAAGATGTCTCTGGCATTCACCATTT
The DNA here is from genome assembly GCF_003918875.1 of Haliotis rubra. Lineage (NCBI taxonomy): Eukaryota > Metazoa > Mollusca > Gastropoda > Lepetellida > Haliotidae > Haliotis > Haliotis rubra. The sequence goes on along the minus strand of NW_025765570.1, from coordinate 1,577,523 downwards.
CGGACCACTGGTCACTCGCTCTCAGCAACTGACGGTTCCTCGTGGCGTTAAATATTACCCTCACAAGATTAATATGTATTATATACATGCTTATCTAGCTTATAACTCTCACGAGGTTTAGGGGCTATGTATATATGTTCAGCTTAAGTTATTCAGCCTTAAGCTTATACCATGATATGTTCAGTTTCAGTGCCTCTATCAGAGTCACTTATATATATATATATTATATGTATTGTTCAATATATTAATAATGTAATTCCCTTTAATGGCATTATGTAACCTATGTTTTTAATACAGCAAACATCCTAAGTCTAAGCCTTCATGAAGTTCCGTGAGGGATATTACAGTATATCTATACAAAATCACTAATTATAAATCCAAAGTATTCTGTTACTCCCACCTCCGTGTCCGTAGGGATGCTACAAACAAAAGAGCATCGTCAGGATAAGGAAAATATGTAATTTTTGGAGGTAAAATTGATATTTTATACTTATCCTGACTCATGAAATTAGCCCTCCCATCCTCCCCACATAACACTTTGGATTTCCCTGTAAGATTCAAGTGTTGGGCTCGCATAAAATCAGGAGAGAGGAGCACATGGCCAGAGGGTGGCGACACCTTTCCGCCAGGGGAAACAAAGGGGAGCAACTTCGTGGTGAGTACCAATTAGTGATTTTATTTTGAAGGGAGCTTCAAATAAGGAGATACAAGTGTTCCACTATGTTCGCAAGAAGAAGAAGACAAGCAAAAGAGCATGAGTCAGGATAAGTATAAAATATCAATTTTACTCCAAAAGAAATTACATTTTTGTAGTAGATCATTCTTGTGTATTTCTGAGCGTCGTTACCGCGGCGTGGTTGTCGGCAATGTAGTCTTTTTTATGCGACGTTCTTTTTTCACGCTCCACACGATGACAATTATAGTACACCATACTATTACAGCTGTATGCACCAATGCTGTGGCAGACTGGGGTTGCTCCTCATGTGACAGTGTTCAGGCCTGGATGTGGCTGGACTATTGCTGACTGTGGCTCTTCACTCAGTTCATGCCAGTTGTCTGTCAACATGTACAGTACAAGTGTTCACCATTATGTACAGTACTACAAGTGTTCACCATAATGTACAGGACAAGTGTTCACTATAATGTACAGTACTACAAGTGTTCACCATAATGTACAGTACAAGTGTTCACTATAATGTACAGTACAAGTGTTCACCATAATGTACAGTACAAGTGTTCACTATAATGTACAGTACTTCTACTGTACATTATAGTGAACATGGGCACTGTAAATTATAATGAACACTTTTATCATGTAATATAGTGATCACTTTTAAGGTGTATTTTTGAAATACAAATGTCCTGTCTCTCCTGGGTGCGATTGACTGTTATTGACCAGACAGCCATTGGTCCGGTGACTGATACTTGATGCTCTCTCTGCTTCAGTCGTACGAGGGGGGCATCGCCCAGGGCCCAGATGCTGAGGCCCATGGTAAGTTCCACTGTTTTCTCCATGATCTGAAACAGTTCACTGAAAGGCTACATTTTAAGATGGTGCAGGCTTCACAGTTTGCCTGTGTCTTTAAGCAGTTATTTCGATCAGTTTATTTTCCAGTACATTAGCTGATTGCCAACTATATTGTCCTGATATTTTCTTCCAGTTGACGTTGAATGTGAAATAAAAGCTATTGATTAAAAACATGAACATGCCCGATTGTAATCTGTCTCATCATCACTTACCATACGTACAATACGTGTGAAGCCAGACTGAATGTTGTGTTCTTCTGTAGTTTAACTGTATGCCAAATCTCTGTCTCTCTTGCAGGGGGCCCCACGTTCTGTGGCCTTGCATCGCTAGTTCTCATGGACAAGCTTCAAAGTTCTTTCACACCTAAGCAAGTATCAAGGTTAAAACGATGGTGCATCAGTAGACAGCAGACTGGTTTCCAAGGACGACCAAACAAACCAGTTGACACGTGTTACTCCTTCTGGGTTGGGGCAACATTACAGGTAGGAACTTCACATACACCACCACTGTCTGACACCTACACTGTCTGACACCTACCACTGGTAGGAATCTCACCACCACTGTCACACCTACTGACTGACACCTACAGGTAGGAATCTCACACCACCACTGACTGACACCTACAGGTAGGAATTCACATACACCACCACTGTCTGACACCTACAGGTAGGAACTTCACATACACCACCACTGTCTGACACCTACAGGTAGGAACTTCACATACACCACCATTGTCTGACACCTACAGGTAGGAACTTCACATACACCACCACTGTCTGACACCTACAGGTATGAGCTTCACATACACCACCACTGTCTGACACCTACAGGTAGGAATCTCACACCACCACCATTGTCTGACACCTACAGGTAGGAATCTCACATACACCACCATTGTCTGACACCTACAGGTAGGAACTTGACATACACCACCATTGTCTGACACCTACAGGTAGGAATCTCACATACACCACCATTGTCTGACACCTACAGGTAGGAACTTCACATACACCACCACTGTCTGACACCTACAGGTAGAAACTTCACATACACCATCATTGTCTGACACCTACAGGTAGGAACTCTACATACACCACCATTGTCTGACACCTACAGGTAGGAACTTCACATACACCACCATTGTCTGACACCTACAGGTAGGAACTTCACATACACCACCATTGTCTGACACCTACAGGTAGGAACTTCACATACACCACCATTGTCTGACACCTACAGGTAGGAACTTCACATACACCATCATTGTCTGACACCTACAGGTAGGAACTCTACATACACCATCATTGTCTGACACCTACAGGTAGGAATCTCACACACCACCATTGTCTGACACCTACAGGTAGGAACTTCACATACACCATCATTGTCTGACACCTACAGGTAGGAACTTCACATACACCACTGTCTGACACCTACAGGTAGGAACTTCACATACACCATCATTGTCTGACACCTACAGGTAGGAACTTCACATACACCACCATTGTCTGACACCTACAGGTAGGAACTTCACATACACCACCATTGTCTGACACCTACAGGTAGGAACTTCACACACACCATCATTGTCTGACACCTACACCATTGTCACGGTAGGAACTTCACATACACCATCATTTGACACCTACAGGTAGGAATTCACTACACCACCATAGGAACTCTACATACACCACCATTTGTCTGACACCTACAGGTAGGAATCTCACACATACACCACTGACACCTGGGTGAATCTCACACCTACAGGTAGGAATCTCACACACACACCATTTGTCTGACACCTACAGGTAGGAATCTCACATACACCACTGACACCTGTCTGACACCACCTACAGGTAGGAACTTCACATACACCACCATTGACTGACACCTACAGGTAGGAATCTCACATACACCACTGTCTGACACCTACAGGTAGGAATCTCACATACACCACCATTGTCTGACACCTACAGGTAGGAATCTCACACCACCACTGACTGACACCTACAGGTAGGAATCTCATACACCACCATTGTCTGACACCTACAGGTAGGAATCTCACACCACCACTGACTGACACCTACAGGTAGGAATCTCACATACACCACCATTGTCTGACACCTACAGGTAGGAACTCTCACACCACCACTGACTGACACCTACAGGTAGGAATCTCACATACACCACCATTGTCTGACACCTACAGGTAGGAACTTCACATACACACCACCACCATTGTCTGACACCTACAGGTAGGGAATCTCACACCACCACTGCACCACACAGGTCTCACACCTACAGAACTTCACATACCCACCATTGTCCCTACAGGTCTCACACCCCACCTACGGGTGGAATCTCACCATACACCACCATTGACACTGACTGACCTACAGGTAGGAATCTCACACACCACCATTGTCTGGTAGGAATCTCACCTATACACCACCATTGACTGACACCTACAGGTAGGAATCTCACATACACCACCATTGTCTGACACCTACAGGTAGGAATCTCACACCACCACCATTGTCTGACACCTACAGGTGGGAATCTCACACCACCACCGACTGACACCTACAGGTAGGAATCTCACATACACCACCATTGTCTGACACCTACAGGTGGGAATCTCACACCACCACCGACTGACACCTACAGGTAGGAATCTCACATACACCACCATTGTCTGACACCTACAGGTAGGAATCTCACACCACCACTGACTGACACCTACAGGTAGGAATCTCACACCACCATTGTCTGACACCTACAGGTAGGAATCTCACACCACCACTGTCTGACACCTACAGGTAGGAATCTCACACCACCATTGTCTGACACCTACAGGTAGGAATCTCACACCACCACCGACTGACACCTACAGGTAGGAATCTCACATACACCACCATTGTCTGACACTTACAGGTAGGAATCTCACACCACCACTGACTGACACCTACAGGTAGGAATCTCACACCTCACAGCATCAAGGACAGAGTTTGTGGTTTCAGAATAGTCAACTAATGTTGCTGTCAACACAACCAGTGACATATTTGTCAGTACACTGTCAACAGTTGGACAGTTTTGTAATCACCATTGACTCAAGCATTTCTTTTCAGCAAAATGTTTTAAAAAATCACTGGAAATGCCAGATCTATATTATTTTTCCTTATCCTGACTCATGCTCTTTTGCTTGTCTTCTTCTTCTTGCGAACATAGTGGAACACTTGTATCTCCTTATTTGAAGCTCCCTTCAAAATAAAATCACTAATTGGTACTCACCACGAGTTGCTCCCCTTTGTTTCCCCTGGCGGGAAAGGTGTCGCCACCCTCTGGCCATGTGCTTCACTCTCTCCTTCTTCGCCCAGTGAGCAGGATGTGAGAGCGCCTCGTGTCTCCTTACACACCATATCCTTTGATAATCTCTTAGTTTTTACCTCTCATAGGTTTCTATAGAGGTATAGCTAGTATCCTTTACTATTTGTATTGATTAATTATCGTATTTCTACTGTTTATTCAATGCAGTATTCTGATTGTTCAGCTAGCTTTACGCTGATGAAATCTGTACTGATTTGTAGATTACGTTTTTCTGCCTCCGATCCACATGTAATATGCCCTAGTTGTTCTACTGCGTGCGTTTAATTCACGTTGCAGTTACTGCATTAATTTATCTCATTCTGCATTTAATAAATATCATCTTTATGTCTTAAGACGCATGCAGATAGATCACGCAACAAGGGCAAAACATGGCAGAGAGTCCAGATATTCCATCCAGTCAGCTGCTAGCGACGACCCTCTCCGCCTGGTGTTCTGCTAGAGACCCTTCGGTAGAGGAACGGGGGACGCAGTCCGTTACCTCGAAACGCACCGGGCCTCCCCAGACATCCCGCCATTGCAGACCAAGTCTAAGAGGGCCTCATCGTGCGTCTCAACGCAGATTGAGGACACCCAGGGCAGCGCAGACTTCAAAGGGAAATCTACGAAGACAGCAAGAACTTTCTCAGCCGAGATCGTTCCAGCAGCAGAATTGGGCCTCACGATGATCAGCCGATAATCATCCCCTTCTTACGCAGAAGAAGCGACCGGTGTCAGCGACTGTGACTTCTGCAGAGATCACCATGCAGCCTGATGCTCTACACCGGCCGCCAGACGCCATTGATGTGAACCCCATCGCAGAAAAGCGCCGACGACTTCCGTCACAGATCATCCCAGAAGACATGATGCGGCAGATTATGAACATCATGGAGGACCACTACAACCGCGCAAGCAGGGTCCGAGTTTTCGAAGGCTCCAACGTGACAGCACCCCAGAGGCACCCCCAATAACGTAGCAGCCAAGACGATGTCACCTTCGCTAAGGAAGTCCCCAAGACCACCTTGGACGGCGACCTAGATGTACAGCTCGCGAAGGCCTTCGCTCTTAGGCGGGAGAGGTCATCACCATCTTCGATTTCATCTCTAGATATGGACTCAGACCATCAGACATCACGGAGGCCTTCGCGAAGGTCATATCATCGATCCCCGACCGACGCAATGAAGCTTTCTCGCTGAAGGCATTCATCGCAAGGACATATGATTCCAGATCCTCATCATCTAGAAGAACATCGAGGGACTGCCAAGAGCTTCACGAAGCTATCAACATTCACCTCACAAGTCTCCGAAGATCATCCCATAGACGATCTCCACTTCGCCATCACCAGGTCGATCACCCGTCAGATCTCCACATAGAGCGGCACACAAGTCAACTAGATCGCCACAAACCTCATCAGATATACAGACAGCTACACGCGTAGTCCCAAGAGCATCTACAATTTGTTAATGATGATGGTTTTGAGGATGATGGAGGAATCATATTTTCTGATGCAGAGATACGGTATTGGATGGTCAATAACCTAGATCTCACATCACCATCTAAAAGTGGCAATACAGCCAGGCGTATTTGATGAAGGAAGATGATCTAGATGCAATCACTCTACCCCGATCGACCGGCCAGATTGGCAGTGCCACAGAATCTAGATGCAGCTTTCCAGAAAGCTACGAAAGTTCAAACACCACATCTGCCCAACTTTCAAGCCAAGAAGTTCTCCACGCATAACATGGACTCCTTCTACAAGGCCCAGGACATCGATGAGAACTATAAGATCATCAGCGATGTCAAGAACAAGATTTACAAGATGGATGATCGCAAGTTGGCTCATATAGAAACCATGACGAGACGTATGTTCTTTGGGTTAAATAGATCTAGGACGATCAATGAGACTCTTATTACTAGATTCCGGGATTCCACGACGGAAGATGATAGAATGATTTATTCTGCCTTACTTATGCAAAAGAAAGATCAGCAGTTTTAACGGATCATCTTACATCTGTTTCAGCAGCACTGACCTTAGCTCGTCGTCAAGGCCTCCTCGCCTCCCTGTAATTGGGGAGAACTTTACAGCCCCACTTTATACAGCCCCGTGGTCGCACAACATCCATCTTTGACGGAGAAATCACAAAGTCGCCAAGGAAGTCTCTAAAGCGATTCCAGGAAGTCCTTATGATTAGATCGATGGACACACTAGCCAGCGCCATTCGTCAGACTTCACAAAGATACTCAGGCAGATCTAAGTTCACGGGCCTACAAAGAGCAAGAGACAGGAAGATAGCCAGCTCTAGAGGTAAAGATTCTTTCGCCGGCCATATGGCAACTATAGAGGAGGATCAGGAAGAGGCAGGACACCCAGAGGTTCCCGCAATTATAGACGCTGAAACACAGGTTCGAACCACTGGAGTCTTCCACCCCAGCGTTCCAGTACAGCCAGCTCAAGTGGGTGGACGCCTCCAACTACACTGGGAAAACTGGGGAATATTGCAAGACCCTTACGCTCCAACATTCTTCAACACGGATTTCAGATCCCCTACAGGCTAAGCCTCCGCTGACAATCAAACCCCCAGGTTCGACATTACAAGCGCAACAACTACCAAAGATAAGAGAGGCTGTTTCATCACTCCTATCCAAACAGGCCATAGAAGTAATAGATCAAGCAAACGCCGAACCAGGTTTCTACTCCCCAGTTTTCCTAGTTCCCAAGAAAACTCCACGGAGAAATACAGACTCATCTACAACATGAGCTTTTTCAACAAGAACTATCTCACGAAACCACCAAAGTTTCGCATGATACATTTACCTCAGTTACGCCAGATGATTCGGCCCTATGGACTACATGGGCAGCATAGATCTACAGGATGCCTACCTGCACATCCCCATTCATCCCGATTCCAGGAAATACCTACGATTTACTCTAGAAGGGCTACATTACCAGTGGAAAGTACTCCCATTCGAATATCATCAGCCCCCTGGCTATTCAATGCGAGGATAACTAAACCGACATCAAATTTCTACATCGTCCAAGGGCTACGCGAGCGCTTTTACCTCGACGACGGGATACAAGTAGATCAAGATCCACTGCGCGTCTCAAACTACAGTTAAATTACATCATAAAGCTACTAACACAACTAGGATGGTTAGTAAACTTACGCAAAGTCGGACCTAGTACCATCGCGGCAAGACCTGCAGTTCCTAGGTATTCGATTCATCACAAATCGCAACCGTATTATGGTACCAGAAGACCGTTGGCTCAAGATACAGCAGACCATTCCACCAGCTCTACTCTCTCCGCTACCACTGCGACAATGGCAGAGCCTACTAGGTCTTCTCACATCAGCCCAAGACATGACTGTCACAGGCAGATTACAGTTACGCCCCTACAGGTCCTCATCAACGACATCTCAACGATGTACAACCATTCAGTCTACCAAACATCTCAGACCGCATCTACTATGGTGGACCAAGAATCGAATGTCTGCGAAGGATTTGTTTAGCAGAGCAGGAATACAAAACCCATCTGTATGTAGACGCTGTCACTCCAAGGTTGGGGAGCTCATCTCACCAACCACACGATATCAGGATTATGGAATCAGCAAGAATGCAAACTCCATATAAACAGTCTAGAAATGAAAGCTGTAATCAACGCCATTCTACATTGGAGCACATTTCTACAAAATGCGCCCTAATGATCCATACAGACAATTCGACAGTGGCGTTCTACATAAACAAGCAAGGCTCAACGAGATCGATGAACCTTTTGAACCTAAGCTTTCAACTGTTCGATTTAATACAAGATCTAAATCTACATGTCAGAGCAGTGCACATTCCCGAGCCAGAAATATACTAGCAGACGCTTCTCGGCCTCATCTACCATCACCGACAGAGTGGATGATCAACAGGGAAATTTTTGCACAGATAATCAAGCAATTAGGAGCCGCTAATAGACCTATTCGCCACGCCGATTCAACAATCAGCTACCGACATTCGTGTCACCAGTCCCAGACCCCCAAGCTTGGGCAACGGACGCTTAAGTCTATCATGGGAAGGCCTCAATGCGCGCGTCGCAAGCTTTCCGCCGCCAGCAATAATACCTCAAGTATTACAGAAAATCAGACAAACACAGAGCCTACAACTCACTTTGGTCGCTTCTACTGGTCGGCCAGAACGTGGTTTCCCATACTAATTCAAGAAATCGGTCAACCAACACTGGAGCTACCCAAGCCGCCAAACCTGTTAATTCATCCTCACACCAAACAAGTGCACGGAAACCCAGCAATGTTCCAACTACACGTATGGACTGTATACAAATATGTTTAAACAAGAGAGGATATTCTGCCAGGGCGGCAAAAGCAGTCACGCTTGTTTTACGTTACTCAACTCGTGAACTTGTACGACGACAAGTGGCACAGTTTCGAAAATTATGCAACAAAGAAAGGGTTTACAGCAAGAGAGGCTTCACAACCTCAAGTGGCAGACTATTTGTGTTACCTACGCCAAACAAACATTTAAAAGGTTCAACGATATCAACATATCTTGCCGCGCTTAGTTCTGTAATCACCATGAGAACGGGTGTCAAATTGACAAGATCTCCAGAGTTACTGGCCTTACTACGAGCTTTCCCATTGAGGACCAAAGCGGAAGTTCCACGCCCAGCTTGGGATCTGAATGTAGTGTTACAACACCTCACCTAGTGAGGTCTATGAACCTTTGGAATCGACAAACTTTGAATTTCTCTCACAGAAAACACTGTTTCTGCTATCGCTAGCCACAGCAGCAAGAATGTCTGAAATTCACGCTCTGGATTACGAGAGGATACAGTTTGATGACAATCATAACACAGCGCACTCTCGGATTAAGATGGGATTTCATCGCGAAAAATCAACTGCCAGGTCAACCAGACAGATTATTCCACATCCCGGCGCTATCCTCTATTCTCGATCACAAGATACACAAGACCTATCACTGTGTCCGTAAGAGCTCAAAGTTTATTTACGACGATCCAAAACAAGGAGAAGATTTCTCAAACGCTTATTCATCCCCTTATCGCCACTTAATCAAACAGAAGTGTCACGGACCACAATATCTATTTGGATAAGGACTGTCATTCTCCGTGCTACAAGGCAGCAGGCTTGGACCCACCAACAGCATCAAATCCACATGAGATCAGGGTACTGGCCTCTACCCCTCTACACGGTAACTGTTCCTTGAACACGCGATTATGGAAGGATGCTATTGGAAATCTAACATGGTATTTGCTAATCACTACCTGAGAGACATCACTACAGAAGATGTCTCTGGCATTCACCATTTCGGACCACTGGTCCTCGCCAGCAACTGACAGTCCCTCGTGGGCGCTAAAATATTATCCTCACAAGATTAATATGTATTTTATACATACTCATCTAGCTTATAACTCTCTACGGAGTTTTAGGGCTATGTATATATGTTCAGCTTAAGTATTCAACCTTAAGCATATACTTTGGTATAGTCAAGTTCAGTGCCTCTATCAGAGTCACCTATATATATATATATAATTTATATGTATTGTTCAATATATTCATAATGTATTTCCCCTTTAATGGCTTTATATAACCTATGATTTTCTTTATACAGGAAACATCCTAAATCTAAGCCTTCATGAAGTTCCCATAGGGATATTACAGTATATCTATACAAAATCACTAATTATAAATCCAAAGTATTCTGTTACCCACCTCCGTTCAGAGGATGCTACAAACAAAAGAGCATGAGTCAGGATAAGGAAAAATATGTAATTTTAGAGTAAAATTGATATTTTATACTTATCCTGACTCATGAGGTTAGCCCTCCCATCCTCCCCACACATAACACTTTGGATTTCCCTGTAAATTCAAGTGTTGGGCTCGCTAAATCAGGAGAGAGTGGAGCACATGGCCAGAGGGTGGCGACACCTTTCCCGCCAGGGGAAACAAAGGGGAGCAACTCGTGGTGAGTACCAATTAGTGATTTTATTTTGAAGGGAGCTTCAAATAAGGAGATACAAGTGTTCCACTATGTTCGCAAGAAGAAGAAGACAAGCAAAAGAGCATGAGTCAGGATAAGTATAAAATATCAATTTTACTCTAAAAATTACATATTTAAAGTTATTGTGTTAATTTGATCATTTGCCAGTTTAATTAGCAACTTTTCCAGTATCAATACGGAGCAACATGTAATACCACCAGAACCTCTGAAGTCATTTCTTACTTGGTTGCTCTCCCCTTATAAATTATCTCCCTTAACTGTATTATTCTACTCTGATTTCTTTCTATTTCAGCTGCTTTATAATTATCTACCTTTAATTGTTTTATTCTACTCTGATTTCTTTCCATTTCAGCTGCTAGATACTTTTGAATTATCAAATTTTGAATTCAACCGTTCCTACATCCTGCAAACTCAGTCCAATGTGACAGGTGGCTTCGCAAAATGGCCAGAAAGCAGTCCTGGTACGTGAACACAACCTCAGTACTAGCCCCAGGCAGCAATATTTACACAGTGTGTTTATCTCTTACTTTAATAATGTGATAAATGTTTAAAACTGTGAGTACACAGTAGTGTCCCTTTACCATGTCAGGATCTGCTGCTTCACATGTTATGAATTTACTAAACCTCTGTTGACATGATGTGAACCACATCAGAATACTGTCCATAGCTCCCAGAGTACAGGACACCCCAGCTGAATGTTGTGCTCTAAGATATCTAGTGTCATTTAGGTGCTAGCGTGTAGTCCAGTGGGTCCAGCTGGTCAGGCCAAAGGTTTGATTACCCACAGTCATAGAATATGCAATTCTTTATGTCCTCTGTTATGATTCTGTTCAGTGACTCATTTCCATTCGACCGCCTCCGTGGTGTAGTGGTTAGAGCGTCCGCCCGGAGAGCGGAAGGTCATGGGTTCGATCCCCGACCGAGTCATACCAAAAGACGTTAAAATATGGTACTTGTTGGTCCCTGCCTGGCTCTCGGCATTAATGGGTACAACAAGGCTCGGAGTCAGTATAATGTGTTTGAGTGGGGTATTCATGCTTCACTGCGGCATGGTATCTCAGTGGGCTAGCACTATTAAACCAGCTTCAGTCTGGGCTAGTACAAGTAGCCACACATACACATACACACACACATGCACGTCGTCATATGAGCGAAATATTCTCAAGCACGACGATAAATCCAATTTCACCTCACCCCCTCCCCACCTCATTTCCATTCATGTGACAGGAGATGAAGTTGATGTACTGTGTTGTTTTGTGATGTTTTAGATGCTCTCCATGCCTATTTTGGCATCTGTGGCTTGTCGCTGATGAAGGAGCCTGGCCTCGCATCCCTCCATCCTGCTCTCAACATCAGTCAGCGGGCAGCGGACCATCTTCATACTCTCCACCAGCAGTGGCAGGAGGAGTAGACGATGTCCAGTACTGGGGGGGGGGGGCAGGGACACCCTGAGCTTGATGCAGTCTCTCCCGTCATCAAGGATTTCACTGTGATTATGAGAGTGCTAAATCCATGCCTTTACTATTCTATGCTGTGATTGAGCCTGTGCATACAGCTATGGTCAGTGTTCCCTGACTACCACAGACTTTGTTCCGTCAACATGCACTGAACCAGCTGAACAGAGCGTTGACTTGGTGATATTTGTATCAGGGAACTACTGTCATCACTGTGTTCCAAACAGTACACAAAATGGTTACAACAATGTTGATTGTGTAAATGCAAATGTTTGTTGTGGAACAGGTTGCCTTCCCGTTTATCTCAAGGCCAAGTACTTCCACAAGCCACAAAATACAATGGTACTTCAGGGTGATAGAATTCTCTTTCCAATAATCATTTTGTCATTTTCTTAGCAACAGTAGTTTACTTGTAACTTTCTAAAGGCATTAACTTTGGATTTGGGCTCAAAGAGATCAAAGCAGAGAGGGATGTGTTCATCCTGGCTTAAAAGACTAAGAAAACAGTACCCAAACCTTGTTGTTAGATTGACAGAGCTGTGTGAACCTGGTTAAACTGGAAACATAGCGGTACTTGCTGCCACTGAGCAGTATGGACTGTTAGCAAGGGTAGATAACTAGCAAATTATAACTAGCAAATATTAACTGCACATTCAGAAATCATTTATATTTGAGGTAAAAGAAATATTTATTTATTACAATAACTGTTTGTGTTGAATGGGCATAATGCAGTCGATCGTATTAAGCAGTATGAGAACTCTTGTCTCCACTAATCAGCATGTGTGCCTTGCCCAGTTCTCACTTGGTGAAAGGCAAGCTTTGGGAAATTATATATACTACACAGAAATAACAGGGAGATCGTTTGATTGTTGCAATAGTTGAAGTATGTATAGTTCAACTGACATGCTTCCTGAGGGCCAATTTCCTAGTTCACTGTATAGGTTACTGTAGCAACCTGCTGTAGCAGACTGTAGCGGCATGTCAGTGTAGTGAAGCAGTGTGTGCTGGAGCAGCGTGAGACCTCCATGACATGCAGCTACACAACATCACAACTGTCGTACATGTCAATCTCCTTATGTTGTTAGCTTCCTGGTGTTTCTAAGTACCTTTTCCTGCCTCGAAAGTAATAATCATTCCCTGATAATAACCGTATTTTAGTCCATTAGAATAATCTATATAGCAGAGTACTGTAAAGACATGTAGCAAGTTTTCTTCAGTGTCTATTAATTTGAATTTAAACTTTTAAATGTAACTGATTTTGGCAGTAGAACCTGCACCATCAGTCAGAGTTATGGAACACTTGGGCCACTCAGGGTTTTTCAAATGTATTTCAAGTTTAATATTAAGTATTATGTTATGTTCATTACTTTATTAACTTTTGTGTATTAGCTGTTGGACAATGTATGGTCCATTCATCGCAGGCTCACATTGTCCTCTGTTTGACTCTCTTTGCCCTCACAGTCAAAAACTATGATCGCATTAAGGGTTGTCTCCCTTAGACTATTGGCTGGGCAACACATACCACTTCGTGTCGAGGATTGTACATGTCGTTGGAATGAGGGTGGTCTCCCTTAGACTAATGGCTGGGCAACACATACCACTTCGTGTCAAGGACTGTATATGTCGTTGGAATGAGGGTTGTCGCCCTTAGACTAATGGCTGGGCAACACATACCACTTCGTGTCAAGGACTGTATATGTCGTTGGAGTGAGGGTTGTCTCCCTTAGACTAATGACTGGGCAACACATACCACTTAGTATCAAGGACTGTATATGTCGTTGGAGTGAGGGTTGTCTCCCTTAGACTAATGGCTGGGCAGATATACCACTTAGTGTCAAGGACTGTATATGTCATTAGAGTTTCAATCCTATTCTATATATGAACGACCATGCCTTCAAAACATACATCAAACAAAAGCAGGTGGGTCAGATTTGATGAAGAAAATGTTGCATTTTTTTTAAAAATTTGTTTATATCTATTATGTTATGGAATATATAATCAGCTTGAAAAAGAAATGTCAGTGAACATCACATGCAGGTATAAATAGAAAAGAAAAGACACCAAATCTCTTTTACAAATGGACTTCAGTGGACACCAGCTGCTGTAGGTCAGTGTTCCAGAACAGAACACCAGGTGGCACTACTCCGCTTTAGTGTTAACGACATATGTTGGAGGAATGACTGTTTAAGGGATGTGTTATGACCCATTCTGATCAAGAAATGTTTTCTTCATGACGTTTAGCAAGTCTGAATACGATTAACTTTTATTGTCATTTGATGCATTTTGGAGCATATCACTGTCGATGGCATGCTTACTCTGTCACTATGATTTACCATAGTTGGTGTCAGCCAGACATTTAATAGACCCACATTCCACAAAATCAATTTAAATCTAAACATCTTTTCTTAAAAAAGGTTGCCCTAACACATGCCTTTTTGGTCACATTCTGCACTCAGGGATCAGTGTAAATACTTGTAACTACATGCACTAAGGTTAGTTCACATTTCATACAATCCAGCTCACTAAGTTCTCCACCACCTATTTTTGTATGTTATTATTTCACATTTTAGGATTTTCCTAGTAATAATATTGTCATAATGTCAGACCATTGTAGTGAGCTGTGAGGAATGGTTGAATCTGATTGGTCAATCAGAGGTTTCAAATCTCCTTAACATACCCGAGTATGTTACCACCTATAAATAACTGTATGAAGTCAGCTATGATATTAATTGTTATGCTGTTCATTGGTAAATATTGTTTTTCTGGACTGATCAGAACAATGTTTGAATCATATAGTTACAATAATGTATTTTTTTGCTGTTTTTGTTAGAATATTAATGAAAGTATCTACATTTAGATAGCATTACAACACAGGTCTGAAACACCTGGATTCAAGTGGTGGAAACATTTACTGCTTCTGTGATATAACTAAACAATGTAGAAGGATTTTCTAGGATCACAACATACATACAAGTACAGGAGAAGTTACCATGGTGACGGTTCCACCTGGACAATGTGCCATATATCTGTTATGGATGTTCGTGTTATCAAGATGATATATATGTATATATAAAGCCTTGCAGTAGAGGAGGCAACGGAGGGGGTATTTATGCCGGGCTAGCTATTCTCGAAACGTTCGTAGCCCTGTGAACTTTAAAGCCCATTCTTAACACATTGGCTACGATCAAAGTTAAATCTTAGGGCTACGAACATTTCGAGAATAAGGGCCCTGGAGTAGATCGTAGAACCTCGGGTTAGGGTTGGATGTTGTGGTTCCACAAAGAAGGTATTTCCATGTCACAATTAGTTTTAATATTTGTACAATGAATCTTGAAGAATATGTAAGAAATGTTCCATCTTATACAAGAAAAATGTATATTATTGAGGCATCATGATATATAACATAAGAATGAAACGTGAAAATATGACTATGCCATGTGAGAGATGTAGTGATACGATGTGCCATGTCTGACTTTCTCAGATCCCTGTACCAGAACAATTGTCAGGAGTTGATGTTACCACAATATGTCACAAGTCGTTATGTGTATCATTCGGCTATTGAAATGTGACACTCCTAAAATATCAATGGATAACAGCGTGTGTGTTAACTAGAGGATTCCATCTGTAAATGACATGCAAAATGAACCATTTACCAAGAATGTTGTTATTATCAAAGAATGATGTTGTGTGTAGGATGTTTTTCTATATGATTGAGATATCTGCCAACAACCAGGATGTGTATAGTTGAAGTGAAATACTTGCCTTGTGTTGTACAGATGGCAGTGGAACCATGGCCACAACTAAGCAGCCTATTTCAGCAGACATCTAAGTGACCAGGCATCCTCTATATTCTTGAACCATATTTAACCATATACTGGGCTTATCTGTTGAGGCAACTGCTTGAAAATTTCAAGGTTTATATCATTTGAAATTTACAAAGCGAGCTGTGTTCCATGAGGAGTACAAGTCTGTTGTTGTCATGGTTGCCAACTGTGAACTGTGAACATTCTCACCAGATTTTCACGCGTCAGATTTCAGCGTCTTCCCAAACATGAAGAAAGAACTGTCTGACAAGCATTATGCAAATGATGATGATGTCATATCTTGCTGTGGGTGAATTTCAACACCAGCAGGACCAAGCCTTGTACATCAGCAGGAGGAAGCCTTCTGGTGTCCTGCCAAAATTTCTGCATGCCAAAACTTCTACAGACTAAAACAACAAAATACATGGTCCAGTGCACTCCTAATCCCCTGTCCCTTACCTCAAGTGCACTGGATGGACTAGTCCCACTAGCTAGGCTTAATTAGGCTTCAGATCAAGTTGAATTAAAGTACAAGAGGCAATAGGTGCATGATGTTTGTTGACATATAGATATTATAACATGTAATATGTCAGTATTTGATAGCTCACTTGTTGCAAAGACTAGCATCTTGTCGTCCCCATCACTAAACAGAAGGAAAGGTCTCCATGAGCTGTATCTGTCCAGGCGCCGTTGAGATCAACCTCGGATCTTGTCTGCGGAAGTGCTGGGATGTTCTTTTTATGTCTGTACAGGGTGCTGCTCATGGAGGGGAAAGATGGCAGGAATCGAACATCTTTTTGTCTGGTAACCTCGTCATTGTATGGGGATGACATCTGGACAGTCTCTTGTGTGGATTTCTTTCTTAAGCTGCTGACAAAGTGTATCTTAGTGCTGTCTTCTGGAGCATGGACCTGTTTTAATCCTCTACTCTGGTAATCCTCTGCTCCTGTAATCCTCTACTCCCAACTCCTCCCTCTATAATCCCACCCCTGGGCTGTTCCATTATACCCATAGGTATATGCATAATTCTGCCTTGACCTTTTGTAGAAGTTATGGCATGTAGAGGGTTTTGGAGATAACCAGCCTTTTACACCATCAGATCTATGTAGACCAACCACAGAAGTGGATGTACCTGTTAGGGGATTGTGTAATAAGTAGCAACTAACCAGAATGTTTCTGCCATCCCCTCATAATGTTATATAGTCTTTATACAGGATGATATTGCATGTTATTAAGGGCATTGTTATGTAATACACTAAAACTGATGTTATATAACATGAAAAAGTATGTTATAAGGGATAGTGTTATATAGCTTGATGTCATAAGCTATGAAATTTTTGTAATATGGCAAGAAAAGAGTGTGCTGTCTGAGACATTATAGGTATACAAATATTGATTTCAGGCAGATTAGGCAGTCTGATGTTGCTTTTTTGGGGTCCATGAAAACAAGTATTTACCTAATTTAGATTATTACTGTTTCATTTCTTATAACGAAGAGATAAAAAAATTCTTCATCCTATCAAACTGTACAGTGTTCCGCTGGACTAGTACAACAGACCTGGACAGTGTTCCGCTGGGCTAGTACAACAGTCCTGTACAACATTCCGCTGAGCTAGTACAACAGTCCTGTACAATGTTCCGCTGGACTAGTACAAGAGTCCTGTACAATGTTTCCCTAGGCTAGTACAACAGTCCTATACAGTGTTTCCCTGGGCTAGTACAACAGTCATGTACAACGTTCCGCTGAGCTAGTACAACAATCCTGTACCATGTTCCCCTGGGCTAGTACAACAGTCCTGTACAACGTTCCGCTGAGCTAGTACAACAATCCTGTACAATGTTCCCCAGGGCTAGTACAACAGTCCTGTACAATGTTCCCCTGGGCTAGTACAGCAGTCCTGTACAATGTTCCCCTGGGCTAGTACAACAGTCCTGTACAATGTTCCCCTGGGCTAGTACAACTGTCCTGTACAGTGTTTCCCTGGGCTAGTCCAACTGTCCTGTACAATGTTCCCCGGGCTAGTCCAACTGTCCTGTACAATGTTCCCCTGGGCTAGTACAACTGTCCTGTACAATGTTCCCCTGGGCTAGAACAACTGTCCTGTACAGTGTTTCCCTGGGCTAGTCCAACAGTCCTGTACAGTGTTCCCCTGGGCTAGTCCAACTGTCCTGTACAGTGTTCCCCTGGGCTAGTACAACAGTCCTGTACAATGTTCCCCTGGGCTAGTCCAACAGTCCTGTACAGTGTTCCCCTGGGCTAGTACAACAGTCCTGCACAATGTTCCCCTGGGCTAGTCCAACTGTCCTGTACAATGTTCCCCTGGGCTAGTACAACTGTCCTGTACAATGTTCCCCTGGGCTAGTCAAACTGTCCTGTACAGTGTTCCCCTGGGCTAGTCCAACAGTCCTGTACAGCGTTTCCCTGGGCTAGTCCAACTGTCCTGTACAATGTTCCACTGGGCTGTAGTACAAGTACAACTGTCCTGTACAATGTCCTGTACAATGTTCCCCTAGTCCAACAGTCCTGTAGTCCAAGTCCAACTGTCCTGTACAATGTTCCACTGGGCTAGTACAACAGTCCTGTACAATGTTCCCTGGGCTAGTCCAACTGTCCTGTGTTTCCCTGGGCTAATGTTGTACCCTGGGCTAGTCCAACTGTCCTGTAGTCCAACTGTCCTGTACAGTGTTTCCCTGGGCTAGTCCAACTGTCCTGTACAATGTTTCCCTGGGCTAGTCCAACTGTCCTGTACAATGTTCCCCTGGGCTAGTCCAACAGTCCTGTACAGTGTTCCCCTGGGCTAGTCCAACTGTCCTGTACAATGTTTCCCTGGGCTAGTCCAACTGTCCTGTACAATGTTCCCCTGGGCTAGTCCAACTGTCCTGTACAGTGTTCCCCTGGGCTAGTACAACAGTCCTGTACAGTGTTTCTCTGGGCTAGTCCAACTGTCCTGTACAATGTTCCACTGGGCTAGAACAACTGTCCTGTACAGTGTTCCCCTGGGCTAGTACAACTGTCCTGTACAGTGTTCCCCTGGGCTAGTACAACAGTCCTGTACAAAGATTCCCTGGGCTAGTACAACAGTCCTGTACAATGTTCCACTGTGCTAGTACAACAGTCCTGTACAATGTTCCCCTGGGCTAGTACAACAGTCCTGTACAATGTTCAACTGGGCTAGTACAACAGTCCTGTACACTGTTCTGTTTGACTAGTACAACAGTCCTGTACAGTGTTCTGCTTGGCTTGTACAACTGTCCTGTACAATGTTTATTTGGGCTGGTACAACAGTCCTGTAAAGCGTTCTCCTGGGTTGGTACAACCATTCTGTACAGTATTCTGCAACCATACCTCAGTCCTGTTCGGTAGTCCACCGTGCTAGCCCAACAAGTCTGTACAGTGTTGTCCTCAGTGTGTCAGGCTCTTCTTGTGGGCTGCCACAGAGCAATCTATGCATTTCAAGTTTTGCTGGAGTCCATTAATGGCTATTCACATTATCTCTTCTTTCAGTTCATGAGAAACATGCACAAGTCCTGACCCTTCCCCCTCCCCATCCTTCCCATATTTCCCCACCCACCCTCTCCCCTCACACACACAGGAACTCTAGCCAGAGAAACAATGCTAGTACAAGTATCAATACAGTGTTCCCCATCATGGAAAGAAGGAAGCAGGTGCTAGGACAGTTATGAATACTGTGTCCCAAGGAACTATTAAATATTATCCAAAATACCTCCAGAGGAGTATTGTAAAGTCCATGAGCCCACAGTGAAAGTTTCAGCTGCTTTAATTGTGTTATATTCGTATGACAGATATGCTTGTATCACTGCATGCAACCCGAGCCCCTGGTCTGGAGCGGGGCTCAGCTGGAACATTCCTGGTACATGCCACTTGTAGTACTGCTGGAATCCCTGACAAACACACATAGTGGCCTGGACCTTGTTCCTGGTGCCAGCTACAGGTGTTTGCATCATGCAGGGTTTGTTACAGGTGTGTGGAGTACTGTCGTTCGGATTGTAACAATGACTGAAATGGTTTTTGCCACAATTGTTCATACCTTAGTGTTCTCAGCTTGGCATCATTACTCAACAGCTGTCATCTTCTTTCTACCCTGCAGTCAGGGATTGCAGTCATGTGACATACAGCCAAAACACTGTCAATCACTGAATGGTAGGGATGCCACGATGCAACGATACTTTTTTAAAGACGATACTATTATCAGTACATTTAAAACTGTATCAATATTTAGTTTTGAAAGTATCGGTTTAAATATGTTTATGTATCGTTTACATTTTGCAATTGTATCATGTTTTTTTATGTTATGAGAGTTATAAATGATTATTTCTCATGCACAAAGATGGGAAATTAAAACTTTTTAATCTCTGAGAATAAAAAATGTTGATCTTTTCATGGACTATTTTAAAATAAGAAATATTATTGTTCAAACTGTAACTAAATTTACGCAATAATGCTGCGAAAATAGGTATTGTGATACGTATCAAATTGTGACATGGGTATCGTGATACATATCGATTCATGAAACTTATGTATCGTGACATCCCTACTGAATAGACATTCCTCGAGTCTACTATTTAGACACCTTTAAACTCTTTAAGTCTCAAAATCATCCTGTTGGTTGTCAATGTCCACACTAGTGTTATTGCATCAGGATTTCTAATTTCTTCTCAGTAACTTCAATGATAGATGTAGCTCACACATTTCACTTCTTTGTTAATGATAAAGTCATTTTTGTTTTCTCTGTGCGCCAAATGATAAAGGATAAAAATATTCATCATATTGTATTACGGTAAATTCTACAGAACATGTACAGTATCTCCATTAAGTCTGCTCATGTCTCCAGGTCTCGACACTATAATTATGTCAGTAGTTACATGAGCAAAGGGAATTTCTCTTGCACTTGTATATAACATTGTCATCCTCATTCTTAATACTGGCAATATTTGTATAAAATCATTTTATATGCATTGAATATATTATACATAAACCATCTTCTGTGCTGGTTTGTTGTGAATTGTTTCAATTTTGGATACCCATGAAGGTCCGGGTTAGAATGAATCTTCAACACCCCATGCTTGTTGTAAGAGGCGACTAACGGGATCGGGTGGCCAGGCTCGCTGGCTTGGTTGACACATGTCTTCAGTTCCCAATTGTGCAGATCGATGCTCATGCTGTTGATCACTGGATTGTCTGGTCCAGACGCGATTATTTACAGACCCCTACCACATAGCTGGAATATTGCTGAGTGCGGTGTAAAACTGGAATAGTTGTGGATGTCAGAGTTACTTCCCTTTGACCACAAGTGCTGTACACAACACGAACAATGTCATGATCCAAGGAAGTGTGTGAGGAATACACTGTTACATCAATGGTCCATTTTGTCCTTCATTTCTTGAGGAGAAGACCCATTGGGATTTGGGGTAAGGATGCAGATCCCCAGCTTGTCAGTAACTCACTAGATCTGGTGGACAGGCTCTGTGACTTGGCTGGTAGGACATCATGGCATGATATGGAGTGGATCAGTGTTCATGATATCAGTCATTGGACTGTTTCATCAAGACCTAACTGTATACAGACCACCTTCATATAGCTAGAATAGTTGAGTGTAGTGTTAAACAATCAGTCATTCAAGCTAGAGGAAAACAAGCTTTAAGAAAGCCATACTCTTATAGGGAGACTGACTGACTGACTGACTGAGTTTGGTTTTACGCCGCTTTTAGCAATATTCCAGCAATATCACGGCGGGGGACACCAGAAATGGGCTTAACACATTGTGCCCATGTGGGTAATCGAACCCGGGTCTTCGGCGTGACGAGCCAACGCTTTTACCACTAGGCTACCCCACCGCCCCCTTATAGGGAGACATGGTGTGGGCTGAGAAGGGAGGGAAGTAGTGGTCCAATTGGTTCAACACAACCTCGGCATTACCTCTGTTATATCTACTATGTCAGCTCCATGAGATACAGGTTGTTTGATCTGTAACACTGGCTGATATGTTGGTTGTGGACGGGACAAACCAAGAAACAAGTGAGAACCTGGGATTCAAACCCATGATTAGTGAAACCTGGGACGCGTCTACACAGAGAATGCAGCGTCCAAGACTTCACCCAGCTGCCATGACATGTTGGGTTTTTGTCTTCATTAAATCTGGAATTTTGAAATTTAAAAATGCACATAGACCCACAGCATCATTATTGTAATGTGTTTTTACTGCAGTAGTGTCTCTGTCACATGATGGAAAGAAACGCTTCAGTCCACTGAAATACATTAGGTTTTCTCACGAAATATGCTTCATAATGTGTAACTGTTCCCAGTCTATACTGTGTGTGTCAGTATTATGTAAGTATCCTGGCCTTCCCATGCTGTGTGTCAGTATCCTGGCCTTCCCATACTGTGTGTAAGTATACTGGCCTTCCCATACTGTGTGTAAGTATCCTGGCCTTCCCATACTGTGTGTAAGTATACTGGCCTTCCCATACTGTGTGCAAGTATCCTGGCCTTCCCATACTGTGTGTAAGTATCCTGGCCTTCCCATACTGTGTGTAAGTATCCTGGCCTTCCCATACTGTGTGTAAGTATTCAGGCCTTCCCATACTGTGTGTAAGTATCCTGGCCTTCCCATACTGTGTGTAAGTATCCTGGCCTTCCCATACTGTGTGTATAAGTATCCTGGCCTTCCCATACTGTGTGTAAGTATCCTGGCCTTCCCATACTGTGTGTAAGTATCCTGGCCTTCCCATACTGTGTGTAAGTATTCAGGCCTTCCAATACTGTGTGTAAGTATCCTGGAGTTCCCATACTGTGTGTGTTAGTATCCTGGCCTTCCCATACTGTGTGTAAGTATCCTGGCCTTCCCATACTGTGTGTAAGTATCCTGGCCTTCCCATACTGTGTGTAAGTATCCTGGCCTTCCCATACTGTGTGTGTAAGTATCCTGGCCTTCCCATACTGTGTGTAAGTATCCTGGCCTTCCCATACAGTGTGTAAGTATCCTGGCCTTCCCATACTGTGTGTAAGTATCCTGGCCTTCCCATACTGTGTGTAAGTATTCAGGCCTTCCCATACTCTGTGTAAGTATCCTGGCCTTCCCATACTGTGTGTAAGTATCCTGGCCTTACCATACTGTGTGTAAGTATTCAGGCCTTTCCATACTGTGTGTAAGTATCCTGGCCTTCCCATACTGTGTGTATAAGTATCCTGGCCTTCCCATACTGTGTGTAAGTATCCTGGCCTTCCCATACTGTGTGTATAAGTATTCAGGCCTTTCCATACTGTGTGTAAGTATCCCGGACTTCCCATACTGTGTGTAAGTATCCTGGCCTTCCCATACTGTGTGTAAGTATCCTGGCCTTCCCATACTGTGTGTATAAGAATCCTGGCCTTCCCATACTGTGTGTATAAGTATTCAGGCCTTTCCATACTGTGTGTAAGTATCCCGGACTTCCCATACTGTGTGTAAGTATCCTGGCCTTCCCATACTGTGTGTATAAGTATTCAGGCCTTTCCATACTGTGTGTAAGTATCCTGGACTTCCCATACTGTGTGTAAGTATTCAGGCCTTCCCATACTGTGTGTAAGTATCCTGGCCTTCCCATACTGTATGTAAGTATCCTGGCCTTCCCATACTGTGTGTAAGTATCCTGGCCTTCCCATACTGTATGTAAGTATCCTGGCCTTCCCATACTGTGTGTAAGTATCCTGGCCTTCCCATACAGTGTGTAAGTATCCTGGCCTTCCCATACTGTATGTAACTATTCTGGCCTTCCCATACTGTATGTAAGTATCCTGGCCTTCCCATACTGTGTGTAAGTATCCTGGCCTTCCCATACAGTGTGTAAGTATCCTGGCCTTCCCATACTGTGTGTAAGTATCCTGGCCTTCCCATACTGTATGTAAGTATCCTGGCCTTCCCATACTGTGTGTAAGTATCCTGGCCTTCCCATACAGTGTGTAAGTATCCTGGCCTTCCCATACTGTGTGTAAGTATCCTGGCCTTCCCATACAGTGTGTAAGTATCCTGGCCTTCCCATACTGTATGTAACTATTCTGGCCTTCCCATACTGTGTGTAAGTATTCTGTACTTCCCATACTGTGTGTAAGTATCCTGGCCTTCCCATACTGTGTGTAAGTATCCTGGCCTTCCCATACTGTATGTAAGTATCTTGGCCTTCCCATACTGTGTGTAAGTATCCTGGCCTTCCCATACTGTGTGTAAGTATCCTGGGCTTCCCATACTGTATGTAAGTATCCTGGCCTTCCCATACTGTGTGTAAGTATCCTGGCCTTCCCATACTGTATGTAAGTATCCTGGCCTTCCCATACTGTGTGTAAGTATCTTGGCCTTCCCATACTGTGTGTAAGTATCCTGGCCTTCCCATACTGTGTGTAAGTATCCTGGGCTTCCCATACTGTGTGTAAGTATCCTGGCCTTCCCATACTGTGTGTAAGTATCCTGGGCTTCCCATACTGTATGTAACTATCCTGGCCTTCCCATACTGTATGTAAGTATCCTGGCCTTCCCATACTGTGTGTAAGTATCTTGGCCTTCCCATACTGTGTGTAAGTATCCTGGCCTTCCCATACTGTGTGTAAGTATCCTGGGCTTCCCATACTGTATGTAACTATCCTGGCCTTCCCATACTGTGTGTAAATATTCTGTACTTCCCATACTGTGTGTAAGTATCCTTGACTTGCCATACT
Source organism: Haliotis rubra (assembly GCF_003918875.1). Classification (NCBI taxonomy): domain Eukaryota; kingdom Metazoa; phylum Mollusca; class Gastropoda; order Lepetellida; family Haliotidae; genus Haliotis; species Haliotis rubra. The sequence goes on along the minus strand of NW_025765570.1, from coordinate 1,552,647 downwards.
GTATGTAAGTATCCTCGACTTCCAATACTGTGTGTAAGTATCCTGGACTTCCCATACTGTATGTAAGTATCCTGTTCTTCCCATACTGTGTTCAAGTATCCTGGCCTTCCCATACTGTGTGTAAGTGTAAGTATCCTGGCCTTTCCGTACTGTGTGTAAGTATCCTGTACTTCCCATACTGTATGTAAGTATCCTGGACTTCCCATACTGTGTGTAAGTATCCTGGACTTCCCATACTGTGTGTAAGTATCCTGGCCTTCCCATACTGTGTGTACATGTATAAGTATTCAGGCCTTCCCATACTGTGTGTAAGTATCCTGGCCTTCTCATACTGTGTGTATAAGTATTCAGGCCTTCCCATACTGTAAGTATCCTTGCCTTCCCATACTGTGTGTAAGTATCCTGGCCTTCCCATACTGTGTGTATAAGTATTCAGGCCTTCCAATACTCTGTGTGTAAGTATCCTGGTCTTCCCATACTGTGTGTAAGTATCCTGGCCTTCCCATACTGTGTCTTCCCATACTGTGTGTAAGTATCCTGGCCTTCCCATACTGTATGTATAAGTATTCAGGCCTTCCCATACTGTGTGTAAGTATCCTGGCCTTCCCATACTGTGTGTATAGTATTCCTGTAAGCATCCTCCCCCATACTGTGTGTAAGTAACCTGGCATTCCCATACTGTGTGTATAAGTATTCTGGCTTTCCCATACTGTGTGTAAGTATCCTGGTCTTCCCATACTGTGTGTAAGTATCCTGGACTTCCCATACTGTGTAAGTATCCTGGACTTCCCATACTGTGTAAGTATCCTGGACTTCCCATACTGTGTGTATAAGTAACGATGGTCATCTGTATGACAACAGTCCAGACACCTGTATGACAAGGTTGAACAGTCCAGACACCTGTATGACAAGGTGTAACCATGGTCCAGATACTTGTATGACAAGGTGAAACCAGAGTCAAAACACCTGTATGACAAGGTGTAACCATGGTCCAGACACCTGTATGACAACAAGGTGTAACCATGGTCCAGACACCTAAATGATGTGTAACCACAGTACACACCTGTATGACATGGTGTAACCATGGTCCAGACACCTGTATGACACCAAGGTGTAACCACAGTCCAGACACTTGTATGACAAGGTGTAACTACAGTCCAGACACCTGCATGACAAGGTATAACAGTCCACACCTGTATGACAACAAGGTGTAACCATGGTCCAGACACCTGTATGACAACAAGGCGTAACCACATTCCAGACACCTATATGACAAAAAGGTGTAACCACAGTCCACACCTGTATGACAACATGGTGTAACCATGCTCCACACACCTGTATGACAAAAAGGTGTAACCACAGTCCACACCTGTATGATGACATTATGTCACCATCTTCAGAGGTGTGACAGCTTGGTTTTAAACACAGTACGCAAGACCAACATTTGGCATATTAACTTGACAACAGCCACAAGAAACATACAGGATTTACGTCTGATGTCATCAGCACATCTGTCAGTACTCAAGAAAAAACAACAGAGTGGAATTGCACTTCAACAAGTTTAATTGTTTAGTACCATCCTGTCTAAGATGACTGAGACCTTCAACGAGCATAGTGAACATAGTGACATACACAAGCCAGTTGCCATGTTTACATGTGTGTGTTACATGTGTGTGTTACACAGCTGTACAGCACCAATAGCTGGGAGCCACCAAATATAACTGCCTCCCCATGTCCCTGTCTCAAAGTCAGCTTCTATCTGCCCCCCCTCCTTAACAGTTACAGTTGCAACCTTCCTAAATGACTGTCTTTACCAATTACCATCCCTAAATTCAACTTCTTAAAGGCATTGTCTCTTCTTCCACCTTTGTTCTCCCATTAAAAGCAACCACCCTTTTCCTCCATCAGCACACCTTTTGCACATTTTCCCAGTCTTTCTGACAATCACCAAGGTATCCACCCCATTCCTCTACCATATCAAGGTATCCACCCCATTTCCCTACCATATCAAGGTATCCCCCCATTTCTCTACCATATCAAGGTATCCACCCCATTCCTCTACTATATCAAGGTATCCCCCCATTCCTCTACCATATGAATGAACCCCCCCCCCATTCCTCTACCATATCAAGGTATCCACCCCATTCCTCTACAATATCAAGGCATCCCCCCATTCCTCTACTATATCAAGGTATCCCCATTCCTCTTCCATATCAAGGCATCCACCCCCAATCATCTCACCATATCAAGGTATCCATCCCATTCCTCTACCATATTAAGGTATCCACCCCCATTCCTCTACCATATCAGGGTATCCCCCCTACTCCTCTACCATATCAAGGTAACCCACCCACCCCAACACTTTATAAAAAGCATCTCACCCCTACCCCCTCTGCCGTACCTGTATTCAGACACTTCACCTTAAAGTGGAATCACACCCAATATCTCACCTGTATGCAGACACTTTACCTCAATGAAAACCTCCACCCCTCTCCCCACCCCATTAGCACTCCTGTATTTGGACACTTCAAAGTAGAACCGCCTCACACCTCACCTGTATGCAGACACTGCCTGTCTAACTGATCACAGAGACAGCATTGTACTCGTTCTTTCACACACAAAGATACACAAGTTTTCATAAACATGCATGAAATGCATTTGAAACCTTGAAAATGTGAAAACAAATCTAAATCAAAACTGATTTATTATCCTGAAACCTTTGAAGCATTACAAGATAGAACAAGCATTGTCTGCTACAGAACTCTGATTGGCTCGTACATCAACCAATCAGTCATGAGACCGACAACCAGTTTCCATGGTAACATCCCAAGTACAAGATGTGTACAAACAATGTATGAGTAGCTAATGTCTGGCAATATCTCAAGTGCACCTTTCCTTCATAAAGTTAAAGCTGGTCATTGCAAACATCACTTGTATCCACTCTGGTGCGGCCCACCAGGCAGCACACACACTACCCCTGACAGATACGGGCTACACTGTGTGGACAATGAGAATATACAGCAGAGGGAGAAGGAAGTCATTGGTTAACATCAGCTTCGGGTGCAGACGGCCATGTCAGTATAGGGGCAACAACTGCCAGTCAACATACCAAGAAATCAGTGGTTTCCGGAAAACAAATTGATTAATTCTGCACATGTTACAGTATCAGATCACAGGACAGGGTCCCATTCCCTGATGCGGTCGCAGCACTGCAATGATCGTACCTCCCATGATTTAACATAGGCTTCGGATGTTGTAGCGCTACAACAGCTGTGGGACGGATCCCTGATGTACATAGACCCATTTGAATTCATATTACAAGACAAGCAAGGGACATCTGAAGTTCACTGTAAAGGATTGGAACAGCTTGTGACTTCCCACTGACATGACCACTGCAGAAATAAATAGAAAGCAGAGGGGTGCTTGGTACATGTGGGTGAGCATTGGTGACTCTCCTCCAGGGTCTATGACACAATGCCCCAATCCTGGAGGACTGTCATACACAAACACTTAACACCTAATGATTATTCTGTGTTGATTTAAATCAAAATCACATAAATGTCTCAATAAATGTGTGAAGAATTCATTTTGATGCTAAAGTCTGTAAACAGAATTTTGCTTCATACCTGTTGTTACACCTGACATATTTGTGGGGGAACAACACATGGGTTGTCCCCAGGAGCCATCAACACCCACCACTCCTGTACCCAGCAGTCACCTTGCTGTGAGAAGCTAGCATCTTACTGGCTCTGACACTGCACCTACACCAGTAGCGGGACGCCAGTCTTGCAAACATCTCATGTAAGACAAGCCTAGCAATGCCTCATAGGAAGCAAATCTAGCAGCGCTTCATGTGACACAAGTCTAGCAACGCCTCAGGTGACACGTGACACAAGCTTAGCAGCGTCTCACGTGACATTTGACACAGGCCTAGTAACACCTCATGTGACACAAGCCTAGCATTGCCAATGCATTGCATGATGTGCCACCAGCGCCCAATGCCTCACATGACGTGCCACGCGCGCCACCAGCTATGCCACCAGCGCCAACATGACGTGACGTGCACCAGCTTCTAACGCTTCACATGTGCCACCAGCGTCCAACGCTTCACATGTGCCACCAGCGCCCAACGCCTCACATGTGCCACCAGCACCCAACGCCTCACATGTGCCACCAGCACCCAACGCTTCACATGATGTGCCACCAGCGCCCAACGCTTCACATGATGTGCCACCAGCGCCCAACACTTCACATGATGTGCCACCAGTACTATCATGCCATCTTTGAGTAGAAACATGTAGTTTTTCATTTCCTCGCCTGAGTGCTGCCATATTGAATTTCTCTTGTGTGATCCAAGTACACGGTACAAAACACATACACTATCATTTTACAATAACTTACTTGGCAACGAGTATACTACAGCACAAAAATATTTATACATACAAAATTCTTGCAAGTTTTGCAACAATTAAACCATTCATAATGGTATACAAACATATTAATAGTTAAAAGCACTTTTTCATTATGTAAAGTCCTTCAATTGGAACAACTCTCCTTCAATGCTTTTGTTAACACAGTCAGAAGCCACGCCCCTCCTCCAGTCAGCCCGCTAACACGTCATGGTACCATGACCTTAACAATGCCACTGACACGTCCTAGTAAAACACAGAAGTAACACATTATATTGCCTGAGTAACTATACACATTTCTCAGCTTTTCAATTGCAAAGTGACATCTTATGGTAAGTGATGGGACAGCATCAGGGAAATCCAAACAGCAATTACTGCGGAAATATTTCATAGTTTGAAGTGTCAACACTTGTCAAGACCAGAGTCAGTTTGCAATTGTGGAGCTGCCAAGCCAGTGCTACCTGATATACACATTCTGTAACATGCCTAGTAACCATAGTAACATATTATCGCTAAGGCAACATATAGAACACTCACTCAAGAAATAGCCATCATTTGAATATCACAGTTGATCTTAGTAAAAGCACTCAACTTATTCCTAATATCAGTTGATTAACAGAGGAGAGAGGGAACAATCAACCGTCTCAAGGAAATTAAATAGTAATAGTTTGTACAACATTCATAGATGAGGCTATCACCTATAATTTCAACTTTTAACAGAAAATTATCATCCCTGATATCAAACTGTTTATAAATGCTAAAATATACAAGGAATAGGAAAGTATGCAAAAATATGAAAACTTAATCTTTTCATATACAGAGTAACAGACAAGGACTAGGAGTCGTAATGGTCCAAGGAAGAATTAAAATAAACATATCAGAAAGAGTTTCTGGTTGAAAAGTATAAATAGTTGTAAAGGTACAATTTGCGTAGATTAGAAAAGTGTCATCTAAAGACTCTCCAATATATACAACCTCTACACTGCAGGTCTAAAAGATCATATGAGCATAATCGACTTCTGTGATAAAAGTTTGAAAATATACTCTATAGGTGTTATGAAACAAATACAAAAATAATTATCTATTAGCCTTTATAAATGCACCTGAACTACGCATGGCCAGTCCACAAATGGCCAGCACGATCACGTTTCCAACATGTACACCATCTGTATTCCGGGCCAAATTTCGGAATCATCAGAATTTACAATCATTGACTTATTTCATTTCTCTGATATGCTTAACCTGAACCACATCTTCGAACCATGCAGTCTGTTGTTTCCTTACCCAACTAGGAGTTATATATTGGTACAAAGAAGCGAAAGTGTCTATCAGGGTTTACGAGCGAGGTTTCTCTGTCACTTTACACTGTCCTATCAGGCTTCTATTTCATCACAAACTTCAACAAATTTTCAACATATAAATAAATTAAAAGCACTTTTCAAGATGGTCGGGAGGTGGCACCAAGTCTGTAAGTGGCTGTGTCAGCACTGGCATTAATTATATTGCACATTACTATGAGAGAGCGACCTCCCATGGGTGTCGTAGATATATAATAAATGTCTGGAATTTGTTCCAAACTTATAAAGTAGATTCCCTAAAGATTCAAATTATGATCATTACTTCATCAATAACAGAGTCTATTAAATACTATAAATTTTGGTGGCATATTATTTTTGACATTTGAAAAGTCGGCGTTGAATATCATATGAGTGATTCATGGTAAAGTCAAAGGTCAGGATTACAATGTGTTTCAAAGAGAAGAAAAAAAGCTGTGTGATGGTGCAAGATAACATTGAGTGACTGTCACTCCTCATCTTTGCCCTTTGCATGGTGAGTACACATCAAGAATCAACCCACTACGGGAATGGATACGTACACGTGTTCATGTCTAATGTGTGCACAACAGTGATATGAAATCCTCATTGTCGCTGACTAATCCCACTCACGAGGGGCTTCATCCTACGTTAACTAATCTACTACCACTTTTAATTTCGTTGAATTATTTGACAGTGAGCACTAGACTAGCTGAGATAGCATCTGTCCGTCCGTTGCTGTACGGACTCGTCCAGAGCTACTATGTCGTGTTACAATGTCACAACGTTGTTACTAGGCACAAGACGGGGGAATATATGCATTTATATGTCAACAAAACACTCCACCTCATCTGTCAGTGTATTCAAAACGGCCACATAAGTAACTGATACAACAACTTCTGCACAGTTGGATAATAATGATAATAAACATATGTAGTGATCATCACTGGTGATTGACAGAAGGTGCAGGAGCAATATTTACACAAATGAAAGCGTCTATCCAGTTTGTCCACCTGAAAGGCACCAAAGGCTCGTAGCCTTCCACCATGCGCAAAATCATACGCATAAACACGGGAGTAGAAACATACGTACGAAAATATGGGATTTTAAGTACGTATTAGTACATAACTGTCCTGCTTGACGCAGCTTCCTGTACAATATACAAGTCCACCACTCCGGTAGCGGTCAGACCAGCTGATGGCCGTAGCTAGCGAGCCAATGAGCAAGCTGCTGACCAAGTCCTGCTGACCAATCAGGCGACGTTAGTCTCTGTGTCTGCAGATTGAGATAGAGACAGACAGCAAGATGGAGACTCTGATGTACTCCAGCTTCCCCTAGGTTGCCCAACCCTCTATACGGGAGCGTTTCACCATCGGGCCGTCGTAGTCGTTGGTGTGTACATTCACCGGAGAGGAACTGTTGCTATGAGAGATGTGACCGGGCGACAGATGCCCGGTTCCCGCAGATGGAGGACGAAGCTGTTGCTGTTGCTGTTGGTGGTGACTAGAGGGGGTCGTGGAGTCCCGTGGAGGCGAGATAGGTTCGCTTTTGATATTCATAGGTTGTGTCATTGTGTTGATTGCCAAGGGAGATAAATGGTGACCCGAGTTGGCAGTGTGTGGAACTGTCCTGAAAACAACAGCATCCTTGGTCAGACAATGTCAATGTAACAATGCTACTCGACTGTTTGCCGGGATACTGAGCTAGTGCATATTTCTACAAATCTCAGAGGACAATTACCTCTAGACATGTTTACTATTGAATTTACAGATGCAACATGGAATACTATTTGCACAGTAACTTCTTCAGACAGAATGAATTCTCAATAATTCTCTTTAATAATATTTTTTTCTTACGATTAGCTTTTGTTAAATTTCTTTTTTATGTATAACAATATGTAGGTGTTATCCAATAAATAGCTGTGTAGTATACACACTAAAGTCTCCATGTAATCGTCTTGTACAAAAGGATTGATTTTGAAACATATACTGTTGCTATGGACAAACATGAAGTGATTCTCAAATTTCGTTAATTTCCTTTTCTTTATAACACATCAATGTAAATAAAACATGAATGGTAACAAAAGGTATATTGTGTGCTACTTACCCCGACGTCAGCGACAGCCCGGTGGAGTGATGCGGAGACCCGGTAGTCAGCGAGCCCTGCCCACACCACGAGTTGTAACCATTACTCACATCAGCAGTGGTCAGGGGGAAATCATCTACAAGGAAACACACACACCATGAGCATCTCACTTGCTGCAGCTAGAAGGCTCTTTATCCTGGCTAGACCATGTTATGTGTGGCTAGTCCACATTACGAGTGGCTAGTTGATGTTACGTGTGGCTAGTTCATTTTACATGTGGCTAATTCGTGTTACATGTGGCCCGTTCACATTTAGTGTGGCTTGTTCACGTTTATCCTGACTAGTTCACGTTACGTATGGCTTGTTTACATTTAGTATGGCTTGCTCACATTTATTGTGGCTAGTTCATGTTTATCATGGCCAGTTTCTGATCACATGGACAAACAAGTAAAAGCTGGATGGGTACTTACTTGGATGAAACGACGAGGGAAGTGATGAGGGGTACCCGCTACCCGGCATGTTCGGGGTTGCCAAGGATACAACTGGCGTTACTAAGGAGTTGCCTACTCGGCCTTGGAGCTGTGGAACAAAATACAAGCATTACTGTATGTTTCCTTACACGTATCCAAAACACAAACGCCATTCCCTAACATCATCCTATACATTGAAGCAAGACAGCCTGCAAGTGATGGATGGGTGTGCAGCTGAAGGGTCCAGAAGATGCTGCTTTCTTCCACTCATGAGGCCTAAAAATGTTGTGGTTCCGATTACCCGACCAACCCTTGAATTCTGGTGCCGACCCTACTTTTTTTAAGCGGATTTAATAAAATAAGCTTTCAGATACCATTGTTTTTTCCCCCGACACTGACAGATATCGGTCATTCTAATAGAGAAAGTGGACATGATGGCCGCAAGCTTGATTGAATATACAATAACACATTGATACATGTGCCATCAGTTTGTACTTTCCTTCTAAAAAAAATACGTAAAAAGAAAAATTCATACATACCTACCCTAAATTTTAAAGAGGTGTAATCGGAACCACAACATTTTTTTTATTTGGCCTGAAGGTTCAATTTCGCAAAGTCAATAAAAGTATGTAGATCCCTCTCCCTCATCATTACATCATTTTTCCTACCTCCCAGTTACACAGTCACTCACTCACTCACTCATGCTTCCCTCACTAACACAGCCCAAAGCAGGATGATATGTGTACATACATCAGGTGACATGAGATCCCCACGGCTGTGAGGTGGGATCATCACACGAAGGTTTGGGTTGGGCCTCATTTGGGTTGGGGTGGGCGACTGTTTGGCCATCTGCTTAGCATGGTGGACCATCACCCCCGGCGAGCTGCACGGGGACACTCGATGGGGGTAGCCATTTGGGGTGGGGGAATGACTCAGATCAACCATCCCACCTGCAAGAAACAAAACATACCATTTGTAATTGGAATACTAGAACTACAACAGGTAAATACTGCCTACCCATACAGTGAAGTATCTCAACAAAGCCTTTATAAGGAGATGAAACAAACAGATATTTAAAAATATATACTTATGGAAACGAATAAGGGATCACATGAAAGTACAAGTGTTCCTTTATTCTTTTCCAGAATTTCACCCACAGTGCAATACAAAGCTTTATGAAGAAACCTGGAAAAGAATAAGGAACACTTGTACTTTCAAGTGTTCCCTTCTTCCTTTCTATGAGTATATATATAAATATAACAAATTTATATCCCTAATCATAAGCATTTCAAATTGTACTCTTTTGAAAAATTAACTTCAAATTACGACTTCTACAAAATGCCATTAAATCTAAGAATTTCAAATGGAGATTTTCAAATGGAGATTATGTACACAAACATCAAAACATTTCACTGATTGAATCCACAAAAGGTCTCTGCTTGTTTGATTTCTGGATTCAGCTCCCTGGTTGGGAAGTAACACAATTATCTCCCCCTGTTTCAGGATTAGGTACAGGTCTACAACCAGTGTAACGTGGAGCTTGTCTGATACAGCAGGTTGTAACACCACAATGGAGTTGCATAATTTCAGATAAAGTCAGCATGGTCCAGGAGAGATGATTTACCACTAGCTATAACAAGGCGGCGCAGCACTTACCAGTAGAGTTGGGTCTGGGACTGTGGCTAGGGGGCGCCACCTGTGGTGGCTGTAGCAGTCCAGGGGAGCCACTCAGGACATGGTTCTGTGGAGGCGGAATCAAACCCGGTTGACTGGGATAGCCACTATTGTGTATCGGCACCGGCATGGTATTGTGGTACTGCTGGATGCCCCCCTGAAACACAAAGCACAACGTCAGGATAGCCAACATTATCTCCTCCTCATCCCAACGGGCAGGATAACCTTAACATGCTCTGTCAAACACACTGTCACCATTACCTACTGACATACCCTGTCACCAATACCTACTGACCCACCCCTTACATAGCCTGTCATCATTACCTACTGACATACCCTGTCAACATTACCTACTTACCCACCCCTTACATACCCTGTCAGCATTACCTACTGACATACCCTGTCAACATTACCTACTGACCCACCCCTTACATACCCTGTCAGCATTACCTACTGACCCACCCCTTACATACCCTGTCACCATTACCTACTGACATACCCTGTCAACATTACCTACTGACCCACCCCTTACATACCCTGTCAGCATTACCTACTGACCCACCCCTTACATACCCTGTCAGCATTACCTACTGACATACCCTGTCACCATTACCTACTGACCCACCCCTTACATACCCTGTCAGCATTACCTACTGACATACCCTGTCAACATTACCGACTTACCCACCCCTTACATACCCTGTCAGCATTACCTACTGACCCACCCCTTACATACCCTGTTAACATTACCTACTGACATACCCTGTCAACATTACCTACTGATCCACCCCTTACATACCCTGTCAGCATTACCTACTGACCCACCCCTTACATACCCTGTCAGCATTACCTACTGACATACCCTGTCAACATTACCTACTGACCCACCCCTTACATACCATGTCAGCATTACCTACTGACATACCCTGTCAACATTACCTACTGACATACCCTGTCAACATTACCTACTGACATACCCTGTCAACATTACCTACTGACATACCCTGTCAACATTACCTGACCCACCCCTTACATACCCTGTCAACATTACCTACTGACATACCCTGTCAACATTACCTACTGACCCACCCCTTACATACCCTGTCAGCATTACCCACTGACATACCCTGTCAACAATACCTACTGACCCATCCCTTACATACAATGTCAGCATTACCTACTGACATACCCTGTCAACATTACCTACTGACCCACCCCTTACATACCCTGTCAGCATTACCTACTGACCCACCCCTTACATACCCTGTCAGCATTACCTACTGACATACTCCTTACATACCCTGTCAGCGATACCTACTGACCCACCCCTTACATACCCTGTCAACATTACCTACTGACATACTCCTTACATACCCTGTCAGCATTACCTACTGACCCACCCCTTACATACCCTGTCAACATTACCTACTGACCCACCCCTTACATACCCTGTCAACATTACCTGCTGACATACCCTGTCAACATTACCTACTGACATACTCCTTATATACCCTGTCAGCATTACCTACTGACCCACCCCTTACATACCCTGTCAACAATACCTACTGACATACCCCTTTCATACCCTGTCAACATTACCTACTGACATACCCTGTCAACATTACCTAAAGACATACCCTGTCAGTATTACCTACTGACATACCCTGTCAACATTACCTACTGACATACCCTGTCAACATTACCTACAGACATACCCTGTCAACATTACCTACAGACATACCCTGTCAACATTACCTACTGACCCACCCCTTACATACCCTGTCAGCATTACCTACTGACCCACCCCTTACATACCCTGTCAGCATTACCTACTGACATACCCTGTCAACATTACCTACTGACCCACCCCTTACATACCCTGTCAACATTACCTACTGACATACCCTGTCAACATTACCTACTGACCCACCCCTTACATACCCTGTCAACATTACCTACTGACATACCCTGTCAACATTACCTACTGACCCACCCCTTACATACCATGTCAACATAACCTACTGACCCTTCCCTTTACATACCCTGTTACCATTACATACTGACCCACCCCTTACATACCCTGTTACCATTACCTACTGACCCACCCCTTACATACCCTGTCAACATTACCTACTGACATACCCTGTCACCATTACCTACTGACCCACCCCTTACATACCCTGTCAACATTACCTACTGACATACCCTGTCAACATTACCTACTGACCCACCCCTTACATACCCTGTCAACATTACCTACTGACATACCCTGTCAACATTACCTACTGACCCACCCCTTACATACCATGTCAACATTACCTACTGACATACCCTGTCAACATTACCTACTGACATACCCTGTCAACATTACCTACTGACCCACCCCTTACATACCATGTCAACACACCTACTGACCTCCTTCCCTACATACCCTGTCAACATTACCTACTGACATACCCTGTTACCATTACATACTGACCCACCCCTTACATACCCTGTCAACATTACCTACTGACATACCCTGTCAACATTACCTACTGACCCACCCCTTACATACCCTGTTATGCAGGCAACAAAACATCAAAAAAGAATATATGGGTTATACTAGCAGAATCACTAACTGGACTGTACATATTACAAATTGTAACACACAAAACATTTATAAATTGTCTAATAGAGAAATAATTAGCATGAATAATTATTTATTTAAAAATAATCAATTAGAAACTTCTGATATTCATTGTAAACATTAAACTCAAACACAAGAATAATTTGACCAAATTGAGAGACATTTTCAGTTTGACAATGTTAGACAGAGGCCTGTGCTGTAGTACACACAGGGCAGTGCAGGGATCTCCCAGACACTTCCACACAAATATAAACATTGTATACAGCACCTATGTCTCCAATACTAGGACTAATCAAATCATGTTGTCACTTGTCACATTTGTACAAGAAAAACCAGCACTAAAACAATGTGATTATATATGCTGTATATTATGTTTGGTGGTGCATTACGCAAGCATTGGGACAGGATTAACTGAAGCAGGCTGGTAGGTAGGTTGGCAGGTGCCCCTAGAGGCCAGCTAGTAAGTGTTAGGACAGTGGTGAGGAACCGCTGCACTAAACAGGAACTACCATCACACAACTAGGTGGGAGCATCAATCAAGGTGTGTATTAAAACAAACATGTGTTTCTAATATAAATAAACTGTGTAACTGTTTTACATAATGCTCTACAATGGCCGTTAAATGAGAGCTGAGAGCTGATAGCGAGATATACATCCTGACTTCTTGGCCTACTGGTTGTAGGCCTTGTAGGTGAAACTAGGTGGGTCCAGGGAGGTCAAGGACAAACAAAGCCCACTTGTATCAAATAATATACAAGATAATTATATTCCCATCCCCATTATTTTATCCAGTGTTTAGGTTACTAAACTATAGCTTAATAACTCCTGGATCCGTTGTTGTAGACATGCTTTAGAGACTGCACAGTAGCCCTCTACCAACACAGATTATTTCCGATCTGCCACATATGCAAATGTATTTTGAACAAGAAGCATCAGCAAATTTGAGTACATTGATACATGTGTAAGAAATAACTGCAGACTGATACATACGCTTTGGTCAAAGAACTGTGGATAATTCATAAACTTCTGAAAGGTAAAAAGAAAAGAACTTTGACAAGAAATTCTCTTGAGGCCGTGGTCGCTTGTCTGGCTAAAAATGAACAACAGAATACAACACTCAGTGACCTACTCCAACATTTACACTCTGTCAATTGTTATTTATCTTGTGTTGTTTAGAACAGAAAGTTAAAAGAATTTAGTATTTAAGGCTTGGGCACAACAAGTACATTGTGTTCGTCAGTTTTCGTCTCAGCTGAAACCTGTCAACAGACATCAGACTGCAGAAGAGTCAGACAATGTTCATTAGTCAATAGCAACATTAACATAGCCAAATGTCACCCTCAAAATACTATTGTATGAAATTTGAATTCATATCATAAATTCAGAAAACAGTTGCAGATATTACATATATTATCTACATGTTTTGGTTTTGACGAACATTATATACTTTGTTGTACCCCAAATGGTATAATTCTGTAACACTGACCCTCATGACGTTCTGCTGCATGACACGCTGGTAGTCATCGTTGATGCGCTCGTATTTGTCATCCCCACGTAGGCCCTGGGCGAAGGGGTCTTGCTCAATAGGCTCTGGACTCTCACAGCCCTTGTGTTCCTTCTTGTTGAGAGCCTGCAACAAGCCAGCACACCATTCAGAAACAATACATGTCTCCTGCAGCAAATATACACATACATTATGTTAATAGAAACTTTGTATGATAATGTATACATCTGTTATTTCTATTTTATACTTCACTTCTAAGTCAATGGATGTTTGTTTTATCTCATCAAAAATAATGCATCTCATCAAGTTACCTGACAAAGCTGATATTTTCTTGAGTATAATGTGGTTACATCTGTTGCAACTACTTAAACCGATGCTCAAATAAATATCTTTTCTACATGATATATATTCGAAACAACAACTGCCTGCAAAACTTGCAAACACAATATCACTTACAAATATTGTTTTCCTCCAAACTGAGTTTTCAAATATCTTTCCAAACCAATTCCCAGTTAATCCTCCTATGTGACTGACAGTAACCAGAACATCACAGAACAATGTCCATAGATACACAGATTCATACCAATGTCCAGAGACACTCAGACTTAAACCAATGTTCTTAGATATGTAGACTTAACCAATGTCCATAAACACAGATTTATACCAGTCCATAGATACATAGACTCATACCAATGTCCAGAGACATGCAGACTTAAACCAATGTCCTTAGATACACAGATTTATACCAATGTCCTTAGATATGTAGACTCATACCAATGTCCAGAGACATGCAGACTTAAACCAATGTCCATAGATACACAGATCTATACCATTGTCCATAGATACATAGACTCATACCAATGTCCAGATACACACACACTTAAACCAATGTCCTTAGATACACAGATTTATACCATTGTCCATAGATACATAGACTCATACCAATGTCCATAGATTGTCCACAGTTTAAATAATGGCCAGAGATACAGGTTTATAACATTGCTGTTAGATGTACACATCTATACTACTGCAGGGATTTACCCAAAGTCCTGTATTTGAGGGTCCCTGGGACTCATACTCTTAATTTTCAGGGGTCCTGGACTACAAAATGGGGGTCCAAGACACTTAAATATTATCATTACTACTTACTATGTTGTAATATTGTTGTAATTCAGTTACTGTTATTGTATTGTGTATCATAATCATCACATTGTTACAGCAATTAAATTGCAAATGATACCATAACCCATCTAGTAGCAGACTCAGTGATAACTTTTTGTTACTTGATCAAAATTTTACAAAAAGTATTTGGACTTTTTCTGCATCCTGCTAGGTGCACTATTAAATTTTGTTGCGTCCATTGTCAATTTTTATATGTATAGGGTGCAGGAATTCGCATCCCGTAAATCCCTGCTGTTGTCTTTGGATACACAATTACATACTGATGTCCTGTGATACATACACCACCAACAGAGTTCTCTAACAGATATATACCACTATCTTCAGACACAGACTTATAACCCTGTCATTACATTTATACCAATGTCCTTGGATATGCAGGCTTACAGCAATTACCATAGACATATTTATAATATTGTCCTTACAGTTGCAATATCATCCTTGCATAAAGATTTATAACAATGCCCTTAGTTTCAAAACAATACTGGAAGATCATAACAGTGCCCTTACATTTATACCAATGTCCTCACATATACCGGTATAACCAAATCTTTAGAATGTTGGATTTATAACCAAGTCATTACATTGTTAGATTTATAACCAAGTCATTAGATTGTTAGATTTAAACGAAGTCTTTAGACCGTTAGATTTATAACTAAGTCTTTAGATTGTTGGATTAATAAGCAAGTCTTTAGATTGTTAGATTTATAACAAAGTCTTTAGATTGTTAGATTTATAACCAAGTCATTAGACTGTTAGATTTATAACCAAGTCTTTAGATTGTTGGATTAATAAGCAAGTCAACTGTAGGCTGTATCAACTGTTCCCTCCCCTTCCGGGCTCCCTGTCCGGTATTAGCCTCTACACCTCCTACAGGTGACACCACACTAAATGTATTTCATTTATCAAATATCTTCAAAGGGGACCTTAAGACAAATAATCCATCCTTTTTACTGACTTTATTTCTCCTCTTTCAGCAATAAATGTGGTAACTAAGCTGACTCCAACTTCAAATAAGCATGTCACTCCAGGCTCGGCTTGTGTTAATTCAGGTGAAGAATCACTCCCACCATCTCACTTATTCTGATCAACTCGATAACTTTCCCTAAAAGCTTAACAAGCACTTGCCAAGTCCACATTCGAAGCAATTTACACAAACATCTCCTGAAAGATCTTTCCGCATAAAGGTCGGAGTGAATTTTCAATATTTCTGAGCCAGTCAGATAATGAGTTGATTGCTGGCCTCAAGCGGAGCATATTCACTGTGGCACTGCTAGCTCTTCTGAACTGTGGGCAGGCTGTCTGAATGTGGGTCACTGTGTTCCACAGAGGTAGATTCTATATCACAAAGTCCTGGTTGTAAAGTATTTGACTCACACTTGAGTTATTTCGGTCCAGCGACTGCCTATTTATAGTGTGGTGCCTCGGCTGTGACTATTTTAGGTAACTGGATCGATATGTTATCATGACGTTCCAAACCAAAAGCTATATGCTGGTAACAGGGAGTACACCAGCTCACACATCCAGATATTCTGGCAATTCAGATGAGGTTATATATAAAACAGTCTGGGTTATTTCTGTTAACTGGAATATCTTGGTTGAATTTAGAAGCACAAAAAACTACGGTTTCTATTATTAAACCCATAAACATTAGCCCCACTAAAAACACCCTTGCGCCTGCCCAATCCCACATACTCTTTGACAATGTTCAAGGAACAACACGTAGAGAGTAACATAGGAACAAACTCTGTTCTAAAATGTGGACTTTACACCATCTGTTCAACTGCTGCAACCCCTGAGAAGTGGGATTGACTTATAAAGGTAAGACTGGATTTGGTGAGATCGATGGCTACCCACACATCCTCTAAAATAGACTCATTACAGGTAATTAATTTCTGCCATCATTAGTGCCTAATGTGACCTGGATATTCTGGTTCCGAGGCCAAGCCTAGAAACCTGATTTATGAATGGAGATTAACCTATTATGGAATAATATCCCAGTATACAGCTTGTCAACTTCAATATTCTGATAAACGAAGCCCAGCTAATGCTATCACAGACACGGAAAGACCTTCTTAATTTCTGGCCATGTCTGTGTGGCCTTGTACTGCTGATAAATGGGATGTGTAAGTCTTCAGAGGGAGGCAATGATATAGACCTACTTTCTATAGAGTTCATTCAGACTGGGATTTGCTCATGTGGATGCAGCATCAACTCACCAATACATTAGTACTGATCCATTTGATGAATTTCTCTAACATTATTATATATTTTTATCTTCAGTGTTCGTTATGCTTTCAATCACATATCAACTTATATTTAGGAATAAATATGAAATTATATTAAAAGTAGACTTTTAATAAAGCCAAAGATTTGTCATTTCGGTTTGGGCTAATATTACTCCAATGTCTTGATAGTCAGGGAAAAACAATGCATTTAACATTTTGACTGGCCTGGTAAATGGTCATATTTGATGACTGTATAGTCAAGGTAAGATATTACATTTCATACAAGTGATTACATTTTATACTTTGACTGACAAATGTACTACTTTTCATTTAATTCTTGAATGACAATTTATGATGACATATAATACTTTTACCAACAACATAAAATATTACATTTAAAATCTTGTCTAACAATTTAACATATTACATTACCAGCTTGACTGACAACATAATACATTACATTTCATATCTTGACTAATGGTTTAATATATAACAAAACAATACGCTGACTCACATTGTAATGAATTACCTTTCTTATCTGACTCAAAATTCAATATGACATTAATAGCTTGACTGACAACATGAGGTATTACATTTCATACTCTGTCAGTAAATGTACCAATGTAATTACTACAGTGAAATGTGGACTACTTCCTGCACTGTATGACACTCTCTCCGGGCAAACAAGGCCAAAGAGGTCTACAGACACGCAGGCAGAGATCCTATACAGTATTCAGTGCCCCTCTGGCCTCTTGTAAATATTGGTCACAACACCTTTGAATTTGTTGTTAAGTTACTATGTGCCAATGATTACTACATTCAGTTTTAATAATCATAAAAACCCAAGTTGAGCAATGTTTGATATTGTTTCAACAATGTTATTATCCAAAGTATTACAAGATTTGAATTTGTCGAACTGTGACAAGGGAGATAACGATATTTTTCACTACCTGAGCACGTGCTCTTCTTTAGAGGAATCAGTACACTGGGAAAACGGTGTGTGTTTTATGTACATACAAAAAATCTGTATCTCTTCAGTGAATTCAAGTATAAACGAACACACATTAACAATCTTAAAGATCAAAACATGAGTCCTGATTTACAATGAAGACTTGCAACCAGACAGTGTAATTGCCTGTGGAATCTAAGATTAGTCGACATGGTATATTTGGTATTATGTGTTGATGGTCATGATCAAAATTCATTATGACTTGTGTTTTGAGCACACCCCTCCACACACATCTTTTGGGTAAAAAAAAGTGTGCTCTTTACTCAAGAAAAAATGGTACTGTAGCATGAAATATTAATTGTATAAAGTATCTGACATCATTAACATTAAAGTTCATCAAACTGATAATGTTTTGACAATGTCATCATCCAAAGAGTTAAAAGATTTATCACTCTGGAACAAATTCTGCAGCAGCTGTAAAGTTGAGCAAGTTATGTAAAAGCACCTCAAATCTTGATGCTATCCCATCATGCACTCCCCAGCCTGTGTTTGAAGCCTCTAGTTATGTAGATCACAATCCCATGATCTGTATGGTACTGCAGGTTTAGTTGAGTGCAGGCATGTGCACAAGGCAGTGATTCAACACAGCCCCCCCACAGTCACAACAAACCTTTGACACTAGTAACTCTTCTCACTATTATTCATCAATGTAATTTTGGAAACTGACACCGACATTGATGCTTATATCGAGAATCATTAGTTCTAAAAAATGAAAATTCGAATCACATAAGAGTTGTTTTTTGTGTTCTACAAGAAACAGACTGGGAAAACATGAGCTGGATATTGGTTGAGTGAATCTAACTGACAAGACCATGTTCTCATGTTCTCATCACCAGGGTGCCTCTTCTCATCTGTCTATCTACCTCTGTGACCTAATTATCCATTTATGGGCTGGAGGTTGTAAACAAACAGCTCTGTGTGGGGAATGATGCTGTGGGGAACGATGCTGCTGCTGCCGCTGGAGATGCTGATGAGGATGAAGATTCAATACTTGAGGGGCTACATGGGGAGGGCACTCAGCTCAAACTTCCTATTTCACATATCTTCTGTGTAATGGAGAGATCACTTGAATCTGTTGTTCCAGGTAGCTGACTCATCAGACCCTGAAGTGATTCCTCTCAATCAGAGCCTGGTTGTTGTCTATATGATATTCTGCTATATCTTAGTGCGTACTTACTTCTTACTTCTACAAAAGCACCATTAGAATATGCCAGTGAATTCTTGGCATTGTACCAACTGCAACCACAATAACATGACGTCATTATGATGGCTTAAATATGGTGAAAGAGTCCCCAAGGCTAACTCCTTTACTATGATATTGTTTATTACATCATACATTTCTCTCCAATACGTCCTTTCCCTAATGTACGTTTCATGTGTTGATTAGAGCCAGCTTGACCTGTGGTTTTGTAATCTAGATCGGTTTTGGTTTCATAATGTACATATATTCTACAGCCATGGCAATGTAATGGCAGCCCGATCTGTTACAGAACACAGGATTGTTGACACACTAACTTAACAAGAGTCTCCTCCCTTGGATACAGTTTGTCAAGATCTGTTCTTCATCTTTAATAATCCCCAGTTATTACACAATAACCTCAAAACATGTGATCACAATGTACAGTCTGTGCCTCAAACCATTAACAAGACATACAAGAGAGAGATAAAAAATCTAATTCATCTCCATTATACGGAATGACCTGATTTTTACACCAATACATCACCTCATAAAATCACGCTCACCTGTGATTTGAAATCACCGTCAGTTTGTGCACTCAGTCACCTCAACAGTATCAGACATATCGAAAGTAAAAACACATAAGCTTACAAAAACTACACTCACTGACACAGCAAGCCACTAAATGTATTCAGTCCCTTTGAAAACCCAGTGAGATCTTTATCAAATACATTGATGTAGTATATCCTGGTGTCGCTGTGTAAACATCTTACAAAAGATATCTCATCTCAATAACAAGTGAGCATCTACCTCAATTCAAAACCCACAATATGCCTGCGGTGTCGTCGTCCATCCCTCTCCCTAGCCTCAACCTCCTAGCCAGGAGCCATGTTTCTACAGTTTATCCCCTGCTTGGAGGGCTCAGTTAACCTGGGAGATGGGGGCTGTATGTATGTACCCACTGCCCTCCCTCCTCCCTCCCCCCACCATAGGCACTTTACCATAGTCAGAACCTTCACTCACCTTTAACAACATGCAGTAAATTTTATACAGATATTAGCCCTCAGGTGAAAACCAACATTTGCTTGTACTATATTATATACTAGTACATTGTGGGTGAAATATATTGTCAGGGTACTTCTGGACTGCATGAGTTACAAAGATAAAAACATAATAATTAGATCTTGTCCTAGAATATGAACAAATGTGAAGTTCACTTCAACAGACAGAAGCACTTTGATTGAAGTATGGTAACGTAGTGTTTGTGAAAATTTTGAAAAGATGCATATCAGTTTGCATGTGGTGATTCCACTGCTGGGTACCCGGCTGTGCAAGGCACCCCCCCAATGCCTCAACACCCCTGACATCGACAGCTGCACTTCAACAATATGCACTTCTCATGTCATGTACAGCCAGTTTCCATTATAATTTGAAATAGCCATAAAATAAGTGTGTGTCTTTCTTGAATGAGATCACAACCATCTCCTTCCTGGATTTAGTACTGTTTAGAACACCCAGTATTTTCCTCAGACTACATTCATCTGTGACAGCCATATCAACTATTGTCACACATAACAGGGTGTTGTTTAACGTCTTGTGAATGGTATAGATATTTCTTGAGGTGAAATCGCACACATCAACTCCTATTTAAACCAGCCAATTATTTGTTAAATACTGTTTGTAAAGCATATATACATGCTCTTTATACCACTGATAAGCATGAAATATGACACAACTTTTTGTTACACAAATTAACAAAGTTACACACCAACAATCCTCAACAAGACAAACTGCTCAGTTGCAGGGGTATAACATGGCTTGAAGTGAACAGTTTTGACAGGTAATATTATAGTTGAATGGGAGAGTGTGGACCCCCAACCGTTTGTTTCATGTACAGCAGAACGTATTCAACAGTAGTAACAAAAAGTCTAATGGCAATGAATTAAATTCTTTTAAACTTATCATTTTTTGTGGGTTTGTTTATATAACCTTGTTAATTTCTGTAAAAGCATTGCATTCTATTAAGTCTGAAGCTTACTGATAAGATATGGCTGAGTTGGGTGCCTTCATCATTTATAGAGAGAGGAATATATCAACTTCTGGACTATGTTTTCAAACTTTATATACAAAAGGAATACGTTTTAGTTTAGGTTTTAATTTGACCTGTCGTAATACAAATATATGCTCAGGGATGGCCATTTTCTGCTATTTCATGGATTTCTCCCGTTTGATGACACAATATTAAGTTTTCAGATGAAAATAATATTCCTGTTGCCATCCCTGTATGCTAGTCAAACCTTTGATAAGGGCATTACATCATTAATACTATTTACCTCATCAAACATCATAAGCAATCAGTTGGGTTAATAGAATTATTCCAATCAAACAGTCAGCAGTACAATGTATATCTCCAGTAGAAATATCTACACCAACCCTTTAGAAAATTAATTATCACACAAAAATACACTTGTCCATGAAAGGAAATTTCAACAAAGCCTACAAAGTTCATCAGATGATTTTGAATGTGACATTGTATTTCTGTTATCATATAAACTTGAAGTCACATCACTTACAATACTTGTGTTATTACATCACTTACAATACTTGTGTTATCACATCACTTACAATACTTCTGTTATCACATCACTTACAATACTTCTGTTATCACATCACTTACAATACTTCTGTTATCACATCACTTACAATACTTCTGTTATCACATCACTTACAATACTTGTGTTATCACATCACTTACAATACTTGTGTTATCACATCACTTACAATACTTGTGTTATCACTTCTGTTATCATCACTACAGTAATTGTGTTATCACATCACTTACAATACTTGTGTTATCACATCACTTACAATACTTGTGTTATCACATCACTTACAATACTTCTGTTATCACATCACTTACAATACTTCTGTTATCACATCACTTACAATACCTCTGTTATCACATCACTTACAATACTTCTGTTATCACATCACTTACAATACTTGTGTTACCACATCACTTACAATACTTCTGTTATCACATCACTTACAATACTTGTGTTATCACATCACTTACAATACTTGTGTTACCACATCACTTACAATACTTCTGTTATCACATCACTTACAATACTTCTGTTATCACATCACTTACAATACTTCTGTTATCACATCACTTACAATACTTGCGTTATCACATCACTTACAATACTTCTGTTATCATATAGCAGTCGTATCACCCACACTACTTCTTTATATGACCAATGATTCAACAGGGACATCACTTGCTCAACTGACCACATTCTACATCACCACATTAACTTGAGCCTCAAATAACTGCCTGACATAAACACATGTTCACTTAGTGACAATATTCTCCACAGACTCATCACTTACACTGAGTGTATCCTATAATGGCAATATGTCTCATTACAATTGCCTCCTCACATAAGAGTATGTGCTTCCTGACCTGAGAGTATCTCACCACAGAGACAGCGTCTCACATAACAGATGCATGCTGGGAACATTAATGTACCAAATGTAGAAGTCACGTCATCAGAAAATTCACATTTCACCCCAAAATATCTCCAGATAAAACACAGTGCCATGAAAAGACAATATTTCATTATCATTGAGCAATAACAGCATAATAAGTTGTGTTACAAGCGCAGACCATGTATGCTAAGTCAACAAAAAGCACTTCAATATGTTTTCCACGAACTAACAAGAGAACACCTTCTGAGTGAAACTGTGCCATCTCAGATCAAGTTGTCAACTACGTCACAAATATCGAAACAAACAAGTCTCACCAACTTCCCCCTCTGATCCCAAAAAAGCTAACACTGAAATGTCTCCATGTAAGTGCTTCGATGACATTATTGTGGTGGCGACCCCTCAGTCCTCCCCCACTCACCTCAATGATGTCCTTATTTGTGCGGCTCTCGTGGGGTTCATTATACTCGGTGTATTTCAGAAGGACCTTGTCCATATCAGTGCTGGCATACTGGAACAGCTTGTTGGAGCCATTGAAGATGATGAGGGCGATCTCGCAGTCACATAACACGCTCAACTCATAAGCTTTCTTCATCAATCCAAACTTTCGCTTGGTGAATGTAACCTGCAAATAAATTATCAAAATATTAACATCATAAACCTAAAATGATGATAATAATGGGGCTTTATTTATCATGACATTTATATATAATCCACTGATGACCAGACAAACCAGTGGTCGATGTGATGAAGACCCACTCCCTTGGGTTAAGGCAAACCACCCAGTCTACTTCACGTCACACATCCATTACCGGGAAGCTATCATACCCTGGAATCCCTAAAAAGTGTTGATGATACCCACAAATCTACAAACTCATAGAATGCCTGCCATGTCAGGTGGGCTGTTTCAAACTTAAAGTACATAATAACCCATACACTACTAGCTATGGGAGAAAAAATCACTCATGAGCACTAAAATATAAAACACTTAAGTTTTGAGCAAACAAGGTTATCTCTCCCTCCAGCATTGTAAGTAGACACATAAACTGAACGAAATACATCTGTAACACTCGATGTCCATGCTTTACCATGCCTCAGTCAGGGTGAAACAGAAACCCTCACACCTAATAATTGCTACAAATTAACATTAAATTCATATTGTAACCTGTAAATATCCCACTGCCAGTACATGTGGTTGGAACAGATGTTATAAAATACTCCTCCATTGTTCAACATACAATTCTTATTTCCTAAAACTAACAAGACTGACTGACTGAGTTTGGTTTTATGCCCGCTTTTAGAATATTCCAGCAATATCACGGCTGGGGACACCAGAAATGGGCTTCACACATTGTACCCATGTGGGGAATCGAACCTGGGTCTTCGGCATGACGAGCGAACGTTTTAACCACTAGGCTACCCCACCGCCTTAAAACTAACAAGAAGTTAAATGTTTCTAGCATAGTGACACATCACTTTCATCTGTTTGCCTATATTTTTATTGCCAGCAAAAATATATTTATCAAATTTGTTACGCAACATGAAGCAAAATCTATTAGCCATGAAATGAACACATAAATTTGAGAAAAATAAATTCAAACAATTTCATTTTTTGATAAGCACTGAAGGGCTAGTGTTCATGGATCTGTATATTAATGTCTGCACACCATGAGCCAGATGTGGTACATGAAGACAGAGAGTTAACACCAACAATCATCTTTAATTCTCTGCACTTCACAGGAGCCTGCTATCAAGAAGCATTAACAGAATTGCTTGAATTGCTATTGTGTGCTTAAGTAGCACTTCTTCAAACTATTGCATAACGCCTCACAGTTCAGACAGATGCACCTCTATAAATACCCTAGCCAATCAAATCCAACATTACACATTGTCTCTCTTTTCATTGGCTGTAATAAGGCAGGTGACCAATGACAACAAACATTACAAAAGATGGGGCAAGGAGTTTTGTTTGGGCTACCACTAATGACACCCAATCAGTGTTTAATTAGACAACTTAAACCAAGAAGCCAATTTAAGGGAATCATTTTGATTAAATGCAATGGCATCAAAACAGATTCTTCAATAAAAGACAGGTGTGTCCAAGTCACATTGTTTCCCACCATCTGTCTGGAGGGACTCCATATCGCAGGTCAAAGGTCACATTCTCTTAATTATCATGAAACAGAACATAATTCCTTGAGTGGATATTATAGTTACTATTAACCCAAAAATGTCACAACATCTGTACATTTTAACACAAATTTGTCAGAAAATCGGCACTTCTTCACCCAAATATTTCAGAATATCACTACTTTTACACACAATATCATAAGACAATTGGAGCCTAGTTATAGTCCAGACAGTGGAACTCAGTAATTGTGTATACTGTCAATAGAAACATTGGTATGTTGTAACATCTGATATAGCATGGCACAGTTACATTGTAACACAAGGTACAGTAGACCGGACAATGATGTATAGTCAATATGTCACAGTTACATTGTAACACAAGGTATAGCAGACAGGACAATGATGTATAGTCAATATGTCACAGTTACATTGTAACACAAGGTATAGTAGACAGGACAATGATGTATAGTCAATATGTCACAGTTACATTGTAACACAAGGTATAGTAGACAGGACAATGATGTATAGTCAATATGTCACAGTTACATTGTAACACAAGGTATAGCAGACCGGACAATGATGTATAGTCAATATGTCACAGTTACATTGTAACACAAGGTATAGTCAATATGTCAGACAGGACAGGACAATGATGTATAGTCAATATGTCACAGTTACATTGTAACACAAGGTATAGTAGACAGGACAATGATGTATAGTCAATATGTCACAGTTACATTGTAACAGGAAGGTATAGCAATATGTCAACAGGACAATGATGTATAGTCAATATGTCACAGTTACATTGTAACACAAGGTATATGATGTAGACAATATGTCACAATGATGTATAGTCAATATGTCACAGATACAATGTAACACAAGGTATAGCAGACAGGACAATGATGTATTGTCAATATGTCACAGTTACATTGTAACACAAGGTATAGCAGACAGGACAATGATGTATAGTCAATATGTCACAGTTACGTTGTAACACAAGGTATAGTAGACAGGACAATAATGTATAGTCAATATGTCACAGTTACATTGTAACACAAGGTATAGTAGACAGGACAATGATGTATAGTCAATATGTCACAGTTACATTGTAACACAAGGTATAGCAGACAGGACAATGATGTATAGTCAATATGTCACAGTTACATTGTAACACAAGGTATAGTAGACAGGACAATGATGTATAGTCAATATGTCACAGTTACATTGTAACACAAGGTATAGCAGACAGGACAATGATGTATAGTCAATATGTCACAGGAACTTGTTCATAATGCTGTCAAGATCTGTTCACATTCCTTTCACCAAAATTCAAATGTAAAATTCGACCTTGTCATGTGAATGACACAAATTCCAAACATTTCATGAAAAATAAGTATGTTTATATCTTTTCTCAAGCATTAAACTCAGTAAATATCTCACAAACAATGTTTCACCTGTATATGTGTGGTAGGTAACTTGAACTGTTTACATATAGACCAAATAAGACTAGGATGTTTTGCTACTGGTTTCAACACAATAGCCATAAGTTTAAGCATAATGTTCCAAAACTGTGTATAGGTGTGGACAAAGCCCCTATCCCCACAAGAACCCTTATATAACCCTTCCCTCCTTGTCCTCCGGGTGGGAGAGAACAACACAGATACCAAAGTATGGACCAACAGCCTCTGACAAAACACTACCTCTCAGGGCATGTCCTGGTAAGGTTAACTGGACATGATGACCAGGGGTCAATATACTCCAGTTTCAATTAAAATAAATTGCCTATATCATCTCAACTAGCCAACATGTGTGTTTTCTTCTGAAACTCCCCAAGGTAGGCCGAAACGGCCGAGGAGAAAGAACCCAGATTCATGCAGTCCACTTAACCTATTATGAGATTTCTGCTGAGGTGAGTGACAAATCTCATAGGTATCGGTGCCCAAGGAGGCCGAACTAATCACAATACTCTGGGCCATCATGACGCACGCTGGACACCACAGCAGACAAAACCCTCTTGACAAAAGAGAATATGTTACGCCATGGCTACATGCAATGAAATCTGTGTGGCATGTATTGCACTGTTGGAGAGGGATTATAGAGATTTATTCCCGCTGTGTGTGGAGGTCCCAGAACACTACAGTGCTCTGTGATGTGGTAGGGAAAATGTGCCTGTGGGAAGCACCGGTCATCCAAGGGCACTAAGGAGCTGTATTACATGCGTACATGGATCATTAAAGAAGATAATTCTACTACTGGACTCCATCTAAACAAACACTTAACATGGGTGGCATTGCCCAAAATAATCCTTCAAATATAGATGTACTTAAATTTCAGAAATCTTTTCAAACACATTTGTAATTAGTTTCTTTTTTTCTCATTTGAATGACATCATGGTAGTACTTGATATGTCAATTCCATACCTACAGCTAAACCTTACACAAAGCAGGGTATAAGCCACATCTTTTCTCCAGGATGTCCATCAATCGTTTGCTATGTAATACTGTTACACTATCCCGTAATCGTTAATGTCCTTTTCCTCATTACTGGAAACGATCATAAAGTTATACAAATAATTAAATCTAGAATTACACCTACATACTGCTAATAGCATTAACGGAAAGAATCCCTCCGTCAGTACTGAGTGAGTATTGTTCTACCAGACTGTAGCGTACACTCTCCCTCTCTGGTGATTCAAACATCCTCCCCACCTCTTATTGCCAGTGATGACCTGTAGGAGGGGTTGGGGGGTTGTAACTATGTCTAACAATGTAATATTACAGACATTATATTCTATTTATACCCTTTTGGTTTAATCATCTGAAAGTTTGGCTGGTATGTAGTGGCCAACTCGCGGTGTCGGCTCGGAGGTTACTCCTGAGGTACATGAGGACTACAAGTGACTCATTTCAGCCTCACACCCAAACAGCGATGACTGGGGGCGGTTTGCCACAATTCTAACCACACAATGTATAGCATGTCAGAGATTTTCACCTGTTTGTCAGGTAAATACAGATGATTACATCCAGGTGGGGTCTGAAGAGTACAATGGTTTGATACAAGTGACCACTGGGCAATCTGTCCCCATGTTAATGTTGTGGGTTCAAGACCTTCTTGTTTGTTAAAATGGACAGACTGTCAACAAGAACGCTGGTCTCCTCTATCTGCTATTTACCTACTTAATATCTGTAATTTTGATGTCAATGCTTTGTCTACAGTTGGAAGGTAGGAAAATGGTTTGAATTCAGCAAGACAAACGGCCATTGGGAAACAGAACACTGTTGTTTCAGGTTGAAAGAAAGCAGAAATCGTAGCGATTATCTTCTAAGAACTAGTAAACACAGAAAATAGCTACCTTAGTAACTAAAGTTCTCTACACAGAATATTGATAACCTCTGTCATTTCTACACACGAATCTATGTTTCTTACCTGAAAAGTGAATAACTTTCAAATGTGTTGCAAGAAGAAACAATGATATTTTAATGACTCACTCAAATTGTATTTAATGAGAGTTTCACATGAATCTTATATATATTTTACATGCAGACAAATGGAAATATCTGTAAACTGCATTAATTTAAATATAAAATCCCATGAAATGCTACATTTCAAACATTACAGTTTACTTACAGTCTTTAATCTACAAATCAAGATTAAACTTTCCTCTATTTTCTGTTCAAAAATAAGTTTGTTAACTTTGATGTTGAATGCCTTTGAGACATGGCAACTAGTTATGTGATTCGGGACGGGAGTCGGTAGCCGGCTGGTTGTGGGTTGTTTCTAAGCCCCTCTTCCCTCCCAACAGCGTGCAGGCTGGCCTATCTATCCCCACAATGTACCTTCACTAATTAGAAACTATCAATCTTGGCCCAGTCAGTTCTACTCCATTTCCCACCAATATGATTGGCACAAAATCAAACCTGCGGCTCCCCGCTGCTTCTGGGCATTTATTCTCCAGCCCTCCACAACACTGTTACTGTGTTCAGTGGTGCTGTTAACTTTCCGGCCAGTCGTCCACCAGATTAAATCTATCCCACAACCACCATTCCAGCATTGATCTACAAAGATTTAACTTCACTTCATCTGACACACGATTTCTGGTTGGATTACATTCCCATTGCTCTAAATTTTGCAAGATACTGCTTTCCTACCATACTCAAAGGGTACACAAAGATGTTTAGAGCCAGTAAAACACACTGGAAAATTTTAAAAACTAGAATATCATGTATGTATATTTACTTATGTTTACTTGCATGTAGAAATTCAGAACTGTCCCTACTACTAGTGGTTGTACAATTCCGTTATTAATGTTAACACACTGGTGATTGTTCCTCTTAAACTGTTAAGTCACTTCGTTTATTTGTCCAGAAAGTCGTCTCAGGTTTAGGTGAACATCATCAAACAAAACAAGCCAATGCCAGAGATTTAAGTGGCTCACAAATTGTCAGTATGTAGCCATACAAAGGTCCCTATACCAGCATCTGTAAAACACTTCATATATTGACACAGAGGCCCACAATCACCCATAATATTGTTTTCCTTTGGCTAGTTCCCACTGGGTTACCTGGGTTTGTTCAAACAGGCTGTGAGACAATCGCTTGTGAACCAGCCAGTTGGTGACTGTTATCAACAACAAGCAGTCATACCTTATCGTGGGTTTTAATCATTTTCGACATGTAGTACAACAATTGGACACTCTCTTCTACCTGGGCTCTAGCTGAGCAGTGCCAAGTACGGAGGTTATACTCTTCATCATGTGCTGTTTGCATGTAGCCCATGGTGGCCATAACTGCTCCTCCTAATATTGCACCAGTGTTACATAATCCACTCTCTCCATCATGTCTGTGTGCATGTGCCTTGAATTATAACCTTTTTGACATGTTATGCCCATAAACATAATAGAGCATTAGCTGCTCAGTAATTACAACTGTTTAATCTTTCCTAATGTTAACATGTGGATGGCATGTCTACACTTAGTGTCAGTCAGTGAGTGAGTGAGTTGAGCACTGTTTTCAACAGTATGTGTCAGTCCAATGTGTGAGGAAGGTTGCAGTGACGCAAATGTATGATGTTTGCCAATTTGCAAACTCACTTCACAAGTCTGGAAGCATTAGTAATGTGGTTGTCATATGTCTAACTTATACTATTCCAAAGCAAGCCAGGGATATATATTTGGGAATACATTTTCTCAGTGTAAGTACAGATCCCTGAATGGGGACAAGCATCTGTACCTTACAGAGAGAGAATGTGTCATCCCAAATATAACATGCTACATCTGACAACTTTCTAACAAGCACTGTGTATTCACATTCTAACAGAAGCTATATCTTATTCCAGAACAAAAACATTGTATTATTAAGTACATCATACAACCCGTGAAGAACCGGGTTAGAATACTGATCTTCGGTAACCCATGCTTGTCATAAGAGGCAACTAACGGGATCGGGTGGTCAGGCTCGCTGACTTGGTTGACACATTTCATCAGTTCCCAATATTGTGCAGATAGATGCTCATGCTGTTGATCACTGGATTGTCTGGTCCAGACTGGATTATTTACAGGCCGCCGCCATATAGCTGGATTATTGCTGAGTGCGGCGTAAAACTAAACCCACTCACTCACTAGTACGTCATACAGTAATTCATCTAAGTAATAGTATGTTGAGAATATGGAGAATAATTTGTGACATTATAGCTAACATTAATAAAGTAGTTTTTAGACATCCCATCTGTGAATATAACCGGCTCAACTCAACACTGGAACTTTTATTATGCCAGGATGACATGTTCTACTGACTACCTACCTATAACTTTAAACAAGCTTGCTTGTTTTAATCATATGTGCATGTGTAAATATTCTGATGTTTTTACACTGATGTGAGCATGGTAAGCTCCCATATATAATGGATCCAGGTATATTTTTATTACTGACAATCACATGCCTTGCTCACATACTCCCAGTGTCGTGCCCTGGCCGTCTTGGCCCAGACTCACTGAAGGGAGCCATTTAATATTCTCTGCCACGATGCATCAGCTTTCAGATGACACGTTGTTCTCTTTCTTATATTCTTTGAAGACTATTTAGGTAAAATCTTTATAAATAATAAGTCACAGACTGAAGAAAGGATGAAGAGCATAAAAAACACTTGACACATACCTGACGATTGCGTTCATCGCCTATTCGCGAGATCTGGATTTTTTTGCGCCCCATGCTGGTAGTAGGAGATTTGGTTGATTGAGCCAATATTATGCCGTATGTGGAACCGGGAAGAAGAAAAAAGTGATGGACTTGGCACCGGTACCTCAGTCAAGTCGGCTGTCAACTCTGAAACCAAGACAGATGTGTGAAAGATCACATTGAGTTGCCATCACCACCACCTCCCCCAGATGGAGCAGGTGCTCCTCCAGTGACGTTCATTCGCCTGCTGAAACCAAAACATCCTCATTCCATCAAAATTAGTATTCTTCAAACTGTCTCAAAAGAAATAAAATAAAACACTTTTGATTATTACAGTTGTAAGTTAATATGGCTGAAACATTATAGAATTATGATTGAAGTAAGTACTACAGATTACTTAAAGCTAGCGGATTGTACTTGCCAACTATCTACATCACCTTCTTCCTACCAGTGCTGACACGAGTCATTAGTCATTACAGATTGGCTTTAATTATTTTCTACCTGTATGAGCTAATCTTAATTAAATACAAGAATATTCAGGTTGGGCTTAAAGCATGCAAAGCCTCCATAACTTCTCAACTGACTTTTTTATCAGACAGGGGTTTGTTGTGAAATTACTGTAAAATATCATTTGAACTTTTGTTATTTCATCTATGGCTGTTTACATAATGGATCTAAAGAAATGTCAGGTTATTTCTTGTCTCATTACTAGTAATCATTAATATAACTCATCAATCACGTCTCCACATCCGCGATGAACTCGCTCCTATTCACCCGTTAAAACATGTGACATGTATACACAAACCACTGTGATGTTTCTAATCAGTCACAAGACAGGGACAGAACAAGATACTGAATGTAATACAACTGAAATACAACACTCCCCATAATGCCTGCCATATCGGATCTCACAACTGCCATCAGAACAGTGCTAACCCCTAGTGCCTTGCCAACAAAGGTTCTGCCAGCAAGTGATCGTTCACACACGACACAACTAACCCTCTCCTTCACTGTTTACAACCAATGCCTGTGTAAGATAATTATTTCATCAGAGAAATACCACATTGACAGACAGTCTATCGACACAGGTAAAATTGTGAGTCATAAATCACTGAGTGTGTGACATATCTACACCTGGACATACCGATATTGACACATCACATTGTCTATTGCAGTTGTCACGAGTAAATAATGGATTATCGTTTGACCTGTGAAATCAGAATTACCAGTGTGTGTAGCCAACCAATAAACATTTGAAGTCAGGGATTCCCCGAGATTCCACGGAACCTCATTAATAATTCAGCTATAATTAGCAAGCCTGTGTTCACTGGAAGGTCTAATGCAAGTCCATAGTTAGAAACAGTAGTTAGGGAACAAATACCCCTTGAAAATAATTGATCCAAATAATCTATATTTGCTGAGACTGACGCTGAATGACGCAGATGAAGTAATAGTCCGTGTCAAGAGGCTGGTTGTAGACAATAGTAAATATCAATACTACGAGTGCTCCATTTCACCTGTCATACAAAGTGAATGACGACAGACTAAGGTCACCGATTACAGTATAGGTTTGCACAGAAATAGCGCACAATGTCGTCATTACACTCCTAAAGCACCATGTCAGTTGTAAATATAAAACGTCAATGCCACAGGATAATCAGTCTCGATAATTCTCTGAAACAGATTCGATTGGGTGTAAAAAGCATGTGATGAAAACTATGTGAAGGGACCACTGAAACCCTGAGGACACCAGGTGCTCGTGAAAAGGTTAAGCATGTCCTGCCTAAATGCTCATACACTACATATGATTGTAACACCCCAATATATTAGTTCAGATTCTTTCTTTGAACACATATTTGATGGTGATTCCAACCTGTGAGTTTTGTCCAATGTAACCTAATACACAGACTGTCTGTTCACAATAAGGCAGATAAGTGGGGCCATGACTACACAGAGAAGCCCAACCAAAATATTTTGTACATGTAAAACAAATTCATTCCAAATTGTTGTTTTTGCTGATCTTGTTTGAACTTTAATTCTAGATTAATATTTAAACATTATTACTTAAAATGAATATAATTCACATTTTAGTACTGTGATTTCTCTTGTCAAACATCCATCCATCATGGTTTGTGGGTGACCTACCCCAAGCCAGGTACATGGTCTCGCATCATCCTTAATAAGCTCTTTTATTCTATTTGACATGATCCTAAATTAATTTGCTGAAAAAAATTTAATTCTTAATGTGGATAAATGTGTGGTCTACCCCTACAAGGCACATCAGTAAAGAGAACTGCTAAAATGTGAAACAAATTGGACTGGCCCATTTAAATTTCTCTGGGCCCAATCCTACAACATGGGGGAGGAGAAGGAACTGTAAATATGATGTTGATGTGACTTGTCAGAACAGCAGTGCTCTTGGATAAGGTCACAGTGTATAACATTGCCCATTAATATAAGTCTGGGAGGAAGTAGCCCTGCCTAAAATATCTCGGTTAAAAATAAACGTGTAGTTATAAACAACACTTATAACTGTAGGGCAGTGGCTGCAGTGAGACATAGATTGGCTGCAGAGCTTATGTGAACACAAGGTGGTTTGTGTAACACAACATTAACACAAATATCACCCAAACACATGATCCAATCAGCAAAGTTGCCAGCAATATACTTTATAATGAACACAACTGAGATATAAGTACAAAATACAAGTACAAAATTGATCTAGCAAAATATCTCTTGAAGACAATATTAACAGTGATCAGTTACAAGTAAAACAAATATCCCTGAATTAAACCAATTGATGTCTAAAAATACAGTCAAACTGGTCTACTGTCGCGTATATGCCGAGTTATGCAAGAAGCTGTGTATATAAACTTGCCTGTTTGCACACTTCGCATTCCGACACACCAACGAGATTCACCTGTCCTACCTGAGACAGCAGGTAAAATTAACAAGCCTGTCTATTACATTAGCCTACCTGTCACCACGAACACACAGCTCACATCTTCCACGCCAACTGACTGGAAAACACTGGTCAGATGGATGTCTTTTTCACCTGACCTCCCTTCCAAATCCTCACCTAATTCCTGATTTGATCACACAATTATGCCGAGTCTAGCTACGAAGGAACTCATTCAATATTCTCCTCACTGCTTCAGCATGTTCCCTCCGACCTCATTAAAACTATCCCGAAACGCCCCCGTGCCAAGCGCGCAATCAAAACAACATGCTACAGCGGCACTATTAAAGTATGACCACAATAGGACTTCCCATTGCTTGATAGGTAAATGACCACGAGCATCTTAACACACCTTTCCCCTTGGTCTCCTCGCGGACGGTCATTACCTCGCCACAGCAACCAATCAATACAACGATATGGAGTCATGGGTATTTCATCCACCATTACTCCAGTCTAATTACCGCTACCCTAGGGGCCAAATGACACGCTTAGCATCCAACCAAGACTCTCCCCATCTCTAAAAGAACACGACAGATTTTAACTGGTGAAACAGCCCAACTGTGATCGATAATGTCTGCATCTTACAAATTACTTTTTTCACCCTACATGAAAATACATTTTTAGCATAGTGGATCTCAAGCCTTTCTCAGCTTCTGGCTTCATGTTGAGACATAGCACCCTCTAATTTGTCAAAGTGACAATCCAGTCTCAAAATGTGCATTTTAATCAACAATTCGAAAAACATCTCCAATTGATTCTGCAACTTAAAGCCTTAGCAAAGTGGTAGAAGGGTTGCAACAACATTCAATATTTACAATCATTATTAATAAAGAATATCTTCCATAAATTATTTTTTAAAATCAATGATTTTCTTTAATAACATCTGATAGTTTATGATCCACAGATATGCGCCAGGTTTAAAAATTCAAATAATACTGGTAAAATGTCAAATAATACTGGTAAAATGTCAAATTATTAATTATACAAACACAGAAAATAGAGTTGTAAATGAAAATATTAAAATACTGGCAAAAATGATAACCAATAGCCACAAAAATGTAATGGTTCATATCCACACATGGTAAATATGATTATCACATTAATCCAACATATATCTGATTCCATTTTCAACATCGGGACAGTTTGGAACACACATTCCGATTTTACATACACACATCTCACCCATTATCTATCTCCGTCCTATTGTCTCCCATACGTCCTAGGTAGATCGTCACTGTACTAACTCTCAACAGGATTTTTCTAGTGTGTTGTAGCCACATGCCAGCAGCCAGTTCTGGCCTGAAACCTGGGTGTGTCTATTACATTGGCTACTTACACACAGGGATATATATGACAGCTATGTACTAAAGATCATATACCACGGCTGTTAACACCAACTATTCATACGAACATTATAGGAATGTCATCCACATGATCGGGTTAGTAAAGAGCAAAAACTGAGATGACAGGCTTTATGACTAAACATTTTGATCACAAAACAAGCATTATGCTTTCATTTCTTATGTTCAATAATCTCGTAATGTAGCAATATAACCCACGAATCAATGACAAAAAAGTATACTCATAGCAGTACCTTGAAATGAAACTTAACTTGTAACATTTAGTAAGTGTTGACAATAACACCATAGCCCGAGGTTCAATTTTTAACACAACAGGAAAATAGCTGAAATATATGTAAAACAAGTTCATTACAGTATATCACAGATGTACATCAGGGAACACAATGTACAGATCATAATAATAGGAATATCATAATAGCTCTACCTTGTATGTCTGTGTGACGTGAATGCCCTACGTGGGTGTGATGTAAGTATAAAGGTCCTACTAGCCACGTAACAGATCATCACTGTCCATCGGGAGATACGGTCACTGACAGGAAGCTAGAACTGTGACGTGATATACAAGTCTGGTGTGGACAATAGTAGGACACTTGGGTTGTCAAGAGTACTGGTGCAGTAGGAAGCAGGAAACGGCCCAACATCAGACAACAAATCACAACAAAGTAGAATCAGGGGGAATCCCCAGCATGATGCACAGATTTCAAATACTGCAGCTTGTTTCCATGAAAAATATCATTCTAAACAAAGAGGATTTTAACATTTGAATCTATTTGTCATTAATATTAATTCGGGATCCTTAGAAAATTAAAGCCATTTACAATCAGAATGAGTAATGTGATGCTGTATATAGATATATATTGTACATATATTGTATGATGTTTATCAGAATAACCCTCTTAACACACTGTCATGTATTCAATAAACTCAAGACAAACAAATTCATCATTGTCATGATAAAACTACTTATTTCATAAGGAAGGTTATTCTTGTAGTGTTAAGTCATTTTTAAATATAATATTTCCACATTAATCTCTTTATAGAAATAAAAAAACACATTTACAATCCCATACAGGAAAACTAGGAAGTGCTGAAGACCTGGAACTTTTATGGATACTAATTTCTTCTTATTTTTAACATTTCAGTAGGGTATTTTGCCCTTTCATTAGATGAAAGGTCTGATGGGGGACACGGAGTGGCCCTGAAAAACTACAGATAAAGAAGTTGTTTCTGATATCTATAAAAGTTTCATGTCTTCATGTTTTTCTAACTTTTAAAAGCCTGTCAAACATATGATGGTGATTATGACATCCAAACTTGTATGAAAGAACCCTGCTTTGTGTTGACGAGAGTGGTATCATACTTGCCACCACGACCACACAGAGACATCTAAACATATGAACTTGTACCAATGTGGAGGGAGAGGGGATTGGCTACACCCTCTAGATGCTGGCCTCCTTGCTCGCTAGTCGTGGTACACACACAAACATAACAATAAAACAGCACCACACGGATTATCCATCTGGAAAGTGACTTGCACAAACAAATAGTCAGCCCTGGAAGACAGTGAGTAGCACTTACGTGGTAGCTATATAACCCAGATATACTGTTGTCCATCAGCGCTAGTGAATGGTCCTCAACCATAATGTAACCATGTCAAGTTACCCAGCTAGGTTCTACACTCGGCATGTAGGTCAGATATGCCTAAGGGTAATTTTAAAAAGGCCAACACTATCATATGGTAGACTTGATTGGCTAGTGAATGTATCACCAATACCTTCATAAACAGCACAGCAATTTCATTTCTATTAAAGGATAATTTTTTAAATTTAATATGTGTAAGGAGGAGTTTCTACGTAGAAGTTAATTGCATTTTACTCATTCCAGAATTAATTCCCAGGCTTGATGAGAATTGTGTAATAAATTGGTGTCATTTGAAACATTAACTTCTTAAAATGATATACTTATTCTTTTCATTTGTAATTACTTTTTTAAACAATTTGATTTACACCATATATCAAAATTGTTAATTCACAGGTGACTTAATTTTATAACTTCTTCTCATATACATGCTCTCATATATTGTAATCATAGTGAAAGAAAGGCAGAATTATTCACATTTGTAAACAAAACTAAAATACATTCAGAATAAAGATGGCTTAAAAATGCCTTCATCTAAAAATACAATGTTTCCGAAAACAAAAAAAAATGATTCCATTCATTAAACTGTCAGAATTGGGAAAAGCCACTTGCATGTACAACTCGAAATAGCTGCACAAGAACAAGATGGTGTCTTATTTCTTGACGTCATGAAAGATCACTAACGTCTCTCGCCAGTGAAACCATACTCCACAACAACTGTCATTCTGACAACATCAGAAATCAACACGAGCCAACTCACCAATTAAAATCATACAGTCAGTTCTACCAGTCCACCAAGTCACAACTCCTGTAACTGATGATGTAAAACAGTCCTATATCCTCAGCTAGTATGACATAAAATCCAAGTAAAAAACAGTCGCTCCCAGCCCTGGTATAGGAAAAATATCACAAACAATCTTCTAGATATCTCCACCACTTGTATATCCTCAGGCTGTTGTTTGTGCTGTGCCTGAGACACAGCAACCCACAGTCACCTGTACAGGTAGATTAATCTAGCCGTGTGTAGATAGGTGGCCATGTTAGCACGAGAAGGTAAGGACACAACCACAGTACGAGCCAGCTGACCTCACCAGCCCTCAGGGCCACAACATCACTCATAAGTTACACTCACAACTGCCCTTCTCCAAATAATGATGATAAGTTTATCATGTTAACAACACCATTAAAGCCCATATGCTAAGAACATAAGTTAACCATTTCATTAAAAGCCATATACTAAGAACATAAGTTAACCACTTCATTAAAAGCCATTTACTAAGAACATAAGTTAACCACTTCATTAAAAGCCATTTACTAAGAACATAAGTTAACCACTTCATTAAAAGCCATTTACTAAGAACATAAGTTAATCACTTCATTAAAAGCCATTTACTAAGAACATAAGTTAATCACTTCATTAAAGCCCATATACTAAGAGCATAAGTTAACCACTTCATTAAAAGATATAAGTTAATCACTTCATCAAAGCCAATATACATGCAATATGAACACAAGTTTCTATTTTCATGAAACTCATGCATATCATGAATAGAAGTTTGTCAGTTCCGTAAAGCCCACATCCAATATCTCATTCAACTCATACATATAAGACCCAACAACGAGGATTAACAAAAATAGAACTTTTGAAATCTGTAATTATTATTACTT
Source organism: Haliotis rubra (assembly GCF_003918875.1). Classification (NCBI taxonomy): domain Eukaryota; kingdom Metazoa; phylum Mollusca; class Gastropoda; order Lepetellida; family Haliotidae; genus Haliotis; species Haliotis rubra. Next base: position 1,513,547 of record NW_025765570.1, on the reverse strand, counting down.
TTCAGCATTCAAATTCATTTTTAACTACTAGTACTTTTTTTTTCAATTTCAACCTGACACCATACATCCAAAGAAGGCACATGATTGTGAAGTGAACCAACATACCCACATGCTCCATACACTGAGACTGCCATCATTCCAACTGATTCAGGAGAATGCACAACTGTTTAACACTCTTCACTTCTTTCCTTTAAAACTATTGCCATGGCAACAAGGTATGGTCTTCACACCTATCGCAAGCTGTTTTTATCCTGTCAATGAACACCAAGTTGAAGGGTTTCGAGAAAAACGGCAACATGTCCTATGAATCAGTGACAAAACAACATACAGAATACAGTAGGTGGCAGCTCTTCAGGAATTTCACAAATAGAATAATTTCACATTTGTTTATTCATGTCCTGTGACAGTGATATTCTTTCAGTGCTACAAACTCCCAACAGTGTCGTGTTTATCACCATTCATACACACCTAGCCACACTTACATCTACAAAATATCTATATTTATTATTTATTGTATATACACTCAGTGTATCAACATTAGGGAATAATTTCATTCATTCAAATCTTAAGAAATTCAAAACAAGTGATATGCTTCATTCATGGAGCATCATACTGTTAAATTTATAATACTGGGTGAAACAGTTATCATAAAAACAGCTGGAACTACACTTTGTAGTTGTCCTCCCAGATACGTGTGGAATGGCGACCTGGTCATTATGATGCATACGAAGGAGGTTTATTGTGTAAGTCTGGCTACTGCCGATCGGTGGCCAGCAGCCAGGAGACTGAAGCAAGCCATAGAGGGAATAATTATGCACAAGCAACAACTCAGGCTAGTAAGACTTCCTTTGTCGCTATTAGTCCACTCTCCAGCTCCTTTCCTATTGACGTCAGCGTTTCGAGTTTCGCAAAGGTGCGCTAGTCATAAGAGCAGGGCTACGAGAACTCCGCAATGTTGAGACAGAGGTCTCTCATTTAGATTTAAATGACAGGCTTAATATAAGGATGGGCAGATGAAAATATGTTGCGTTTGTAGACGGCTCCTGTTGCTACTATTTCCAGTGTCTCAAGACCCTGTTTTTTGGTCTAAATATGGAATAAATAGATTTTCCTATTTATTTCAAACCATGTCACATAATCACCTGTGTGGTAATGGTGCCAAGAGAAAGGAAGCCCATAGGTGTCAAAATGTCAATGGAAGTCCATAGGCTAAAAACATTTTGCTATTGTAGGTGGCCAAATGATACACACACATATTGAACTGTCATATTCCCGTATTTATGTTTCAATTCAGATTTGAAATATTTTAGTTAAATATAAAAACTATCCAAACACAATGAGAAATCCCCTGTGTGCCATCTAACAAGATGTCATCAAGAGGTGAAACAATATTACCAGAACAAAGAGCTCCTTCACAAGAAAACACCTTTTTCACCAGAAACATTCAGACCACAAGACATCATTAAAACCTATAATTCTTCAAAGACAATGATATTCCGCGTAGAGGAGACAAAGACAACTAAAACCCTATTTCCTCCCTAAAAACATGACTGTCTGATCAACCTACTCATGGCAATTCATTGCTGCCATACAAAATCTTAGACAAATGAAGCAAAAAAAATTTCGACAAGTTTCATCCTCAAAGGATTTTCTAGGAGATTGCGGCAAGCGGTGAACACCTGACCTATATCGTGGGGACTGAACAGGATACAGCAGAGGAGGATGGGACGATCAATTATCGAACCAATCCTCGCACATACATCAACAAGCAGGGGGACAACCAACAGGAACAAGAACAGACTCTTCCTTCAATCACAGCCAACTTCTACCATTGTGCCTGCCAGACTACAAATGAAAACTTTCCTGTGACTTCTTAGCAGTTTTATATGTCTCTTAAAGGTATCTATGTCTAGTCAACTGATAAACACTGGCATTTTGTGTTAATATTACTATGATGTTGAGTCTGTGTTGCTGTTGTTCCACCATACCCGGATATGTAGTGAGAGCTCTCTTTCCTTCAAAGTAAGGAAGTCTAAACTTGGTAGCAAAACAAAGGCACTACCAGGATGCAACCCCTGGAGCAGTGAGGTGTCAGTCAATAGGAGTTACAAACATTGTTTTTTGAAAGTGTATTTCAAACATGAGGTATGTAGTGCTGTTTTCCGCACACAGTCTGCTACAAATAGAGAGATGAAACACAACAATCAAGCAGAAAGAGGAACAGGCACAGGAAGCTGGTATCTACTCACAGACTATAAGTTTGGGTGGACCTGTTTCTGAGAGCAAAACAAAATGACATAGTTGTCCGTGGGAAATGAAGAAACTGGTGCACAAACTTGAATATTTTGTGGGGAAGTGAAGTCCATCTGCAGGCCGCTCGACATGAGATGAAATCAGCTGTCAGTGCCCCCCCCCCTATCAGGAACACACAGGGAACACTCAAACCTTAATAAAACTTCATTAACACAACATATCATTTACAACTTTGTAAGTTCACAGTGTTGACAGAACCCCTACTGTAGTTTGCTGTTATTTCCCCATTTTTCCATATCCATTTTGTTCTTAAATCCCACAGAGCAAACAATGTTCCAGTGTAAATGACAAACAGGAAGTGAGATGACTGCAGACATACCTGTGCTATCACCTGGACATAGGTAGATGTATGAGGATGCAAGGTGTCAATAGGAACAGCAAGATTCACACATCCTTACTCCATCCTCACCACAGAGACACTGTCCCCTCCCTGTGCTCCCCCTGCCCCTCCCCGTTCAAACAGCTGTTCCACAACAACATCCCAACATGCAACCAGAGCACATCATTACAGCGATTGGTCAAATTTGGGGGGAAAGCCTGCATGGCAAAGGGTTTGTGGCAGGTGTCCCGTGGCCTTGCTCTTCACAATAATAGACAGTGGTCAACTACTGCAACTGTCCGGGCAGATGACCAGAACAGCGCCCATCACCACACATTCACAATAGTGGGGCTAATGTAATACTACCTGGAGTCGGCACAAATAAAAGCACGTGCCTCCGACCTCCTCTGTCCTGCGGTGAGTTCACAGGGAAAACTCAAGGGGGCTCTGAAAGGAGGGATGCCCCACTCATTTCTCACAACTTTTCATCTTAAGGTCTGAGAGTTTAAGGACAGTGGTCATTTGAGGGAGGCCATCACGGTCCCCATACATCATGAGGTCTAATCTGATGACAATGGTGGCCTCGAGACCATTCCCCTTGAAACAAGGGGTCAGTGTTGTTCAATGGGGGGTTAAATTAGCCGACAGGTTCAGCTGAGGGGAGTTGTGTAAAGGCTTTCACATCCACCTCATGGCATCTGCACCCCAACCTTACACGACATTATCTCATTTCAAGCAATCTGGGGATTTTTCTCAAAATGATTTTGAAACTTCAGAAACATTACTGTACATTACATTACATACATCTTTCACAAAGTATCTAGCTGAAAATTATTTTTGACATTTTAAAAAGTAAGCAAAACAAAAAATGAATGGTATAGAAATCACTGATGTATTCAACATTGTCAGTATGCTGGACATTATCATCCCTTGTGTCAGTACAATGAAAATAATCATCCTCATTGTACTCTATATACAAATTCTTTTCTCATCAAAATATACTACAACACACTATTTTGGAGAATTATCGAATATCTGTATTAAGCCATCTGAACATCTGAAATGTATACATAATGTTTGAAACAAGTCCCTGTCTAATATGACGATGTTCTCTTCATTGTATGTTCAAAGTAAATTAATACATGTATTTGCAAACATTAAACATGCACAGAAATTGTTGTGTTTGAGCCACATTTAAAGACATGTTGGCACACAATCAAGAAAACATCTCTGATATGTGTTTAATTCAGATTCACTTCAATCCAACCTCTAAATCTGTTAATCCCAATCTAGGAACTATTCACATAAAGCAGATAAATGTTTTAAGTGCATCCAAAATGGTGGCTACAAGCGTCTGCCTCACAGGTGTGACGACCACATTGTTCTGGATAGGAGTCAGTGACAAGACAATTGTCCATGGCACGTGGCGGTCAGTCAGTCGTGTGCCCATCTGTTCAGTGGAGCGGTCAGTCACGGTCACACTCCGGACAGAGGACAGGTGATTTAGAGGATAGGCGGACACATGGTTCTATGTGAATCTTCAGTGTTAAAGAGGGGCATCTTCCCATCAAGGCAACAATAATCAAAGAGACTTGAGACAACAATTAGCTGCACACTCTATGATTAAATTCAAATAAATAAAATGACCATGGGTCAAGCTGTCAAAATCAGTGGATATTAAGGAGATCAATGTCAGCATTTTTTTCTGCATGTCCAAAGAATATTCATAAAAAGAGTTAAGTGCACGTGCCCAGTCAAAAGTTCATATCTTGGGGTAAACATAGCAGCAATCCCAAATACAGCAGCAGTGATAGCTGTTTCTTTACAGAAAGCTATAATTTTGTCTCTTCATTTTGGAAATAGGATATTGATATGGACACCTTCAGAGAAAAAATGTTAACATATGGCAAAGTAATTCAAACTAAATAATGAAAGGGAGGAAGTAGAAATGATGACTCTAGAAACCTTTAGCAGTACAGATTAAAGATACAAAAAGTGGACACATAATAGTTGAAAATCAAAATATATTTTTTTTACATCTTATTAACTTGTTCATTTATATTTTTCTCCTTGACATAAAAAATCCATTAAATAACAAAAATGAAAAAATGTGGAAATGCCATTTAAGAGATTCAGACTTTTTGACAAGAAAGATAAAAAGATCAACTGATAAATGTCAAGCACAGAATGTTGGCAGGGAATAATAATGATCAATTTTTCAAGACACTTTTGCAAAAACACATTTATTTTGAAAGTAAACTCAATGAAGCCAAAAAGTCCCCGAGTGAAGGAAATGTTTGGTCAACCAGATCTGTAATTCTGAAGAACACAATTCCAATAAACATAATGAGGAGAAAGAAAGTTACTATACAGACCAAGATTAAAACAAGAAGAGTGGAAAACCCACAGATGTAAACAAAACCTGTCTGTCAATGTAACAGCCTTGTGACATCATCTCATGCAATTATTTCACCTAGAAACAGTACGGGTATTTTTACTCCAAGACTAAAGCCAAACAGACTACCGATATAGCTCACCATGGAGTTGGGCTCTAAATTCGACAGAAGCCGTCTAAATATACACAGAGAGAAGAGGTACCGAAATAAATTAACCACACATTCAACCAAAATAGCAATACGAGGGCAATAGGAATGAGTGTATCAAATATGATAGGAACAGCACCAGGGCAGTAAGTCTCCTACCTGAGATCAATAGTCATCACCTGTACATCGGACACACAATCAGGACGATTGCAAATCCTAGCCAACACTCACAAGGAAAGAACATCAAACTGTATGTGGAGAAAGTATGAAAGTTGGTAGAAGCTGTAGGCAGCAGTGGAAGAGAGGCGGAGTGTTCACTGTCAGGTATGTGCTAGTCGTCTTCCCGTGCAATACGACACTCAGCTTATCGTAGAGGTGTATGACGTCAGACCCGCATTCTTCAGCTGTAGCACACCGCAGCGGCAGAGGCACCAGTCTACTGGCAGAGGAATTGGTCCACATCTTCTATCTCTCCCTTGTATCCCCCCACTAGCCCCTCACTCTCTCACCAGATGCTGGGGAACATGTCTATACCCAACAGGCCCTCCTTAGGATTCCTGCCTCCTGCCAGTCCTTCAGACCGCTCTTACTTCCTATTATATCAATTAGTTTCCATATCATCCATCTAAACCCAGTGCTAGCTCCACATCCAACCTTGCCCGGATCATGCCTTGACTCAAGATGTGCTTCTTCTCCTGTCTCAGCTTATTAAGGAGATCCATTATTAATATGTGATCAGATGAACAGATTTTTATGTCCATGTGTGATCTGCCTAACATTTGATAATCACGAGTAACATCAGTTTTATTATTTCACAACTTCCAAGCAAAATGGGTACAGACATGTGGAATACGGAATATAGAATTCAGTATATTTAGAGATTGGAAAGGGGAATACAGAATATATGTCAAAGCAAGAATTTATTGCTTTAATATATCTGCAAAAAGAATACTGAATATATGTCCTGTCAAGGATTACATGTGTTTAGATATCTGCCATTGGAATACGAGTCACGACGAAGACATAGTACATGTACATAGAGATATCAGCACGGGGAATAGGGAATATATGACAACAATTCAAGGATTTAATACATTTACACACTGTCATGATGGATTGAATAAGCTTAGATATTCTGCATGCTAAGGATTTATATGTTAAAATACCTGAATAAGAAATGTTGAACATATATCATGTCAAGGTTTATAAGTCAAGGAAGTACCATATATTTTTTTAAGTATAAAAGAGCACAGCTTTTTGTTTCCAAATGCAGTTATTACTGAGAGCATGTAACACAGAAAGTGAAATGTTATCAAATCTGAAATGAAATATGCAATATAGCCCTGTAATGTTTGTTTGCACACCTTGACAGTGACATGCGGAATACATCCATGTGTTACAAACATGAAACCATAGCAATCAGCTGTAATACAATGCTAAGTATCATGTTAGTTTAAACATTCATCAAATTGGCAGTTAAAATACACAAAATACACTGGAATATATCATTCCTGATAAAATCATAGTTTCAGATATAATTCTTCTGATCATTACATTAAAATTGCTCGACCAGTAGACTGGGAGGAAATGTATAAAGCTGGCTGCTATTTTTGGCTTAGTTTACAACAAGAATTACTCATTAATCATAATCTCTGGTTATAAAACAATGCCTAGCAGAACAGGAGAAATATTCCAAATGGTAAATCATTACGTCTGTTGATGTTTTATCTCAAATTTCAAATTCATATTGATTAAGTTAGTATGTGTTCATTCATACATGAAGTCACAGTAGGATACTACTCTGTAAAATACTCCAAGATATGTTTTTAAATACTGACTAGTCTAGAGTCGGGTTCGATTATAAATAGGGTGCACACTATACTCTTGGAATATTGACCATAAAATGTCAGATATATAATAATGTTTCACAAAATGACCTTTCGCATATCTTGTATGATATACAGTTATCTCAAAGTGATATGAAATATTTATTATATCATGCCAGATGCAGATTAATGCATTAAAGTGTGACATGGAATATTTAGTAAAACATATCAGATATATAATAGTGTATCAGAATGTGACCTGTGGAATATTTAGTATAACATGTCCAGTATATAGAGAATCTCACCCGAGTGTCTTTTGATATCAAATATATCACCACAAGTTGATAAAGTTACAAATATCCAAGGCTTGCAGACGATATTTTTACTTTGACTTTAGTGCTGATATATTTGATATCAGAAGACACGAGGGTGAGATTCTATTTATCATCAAAAATCACTCTTCATTAGTTTTCAATGAAAAATGTACATCTCTGAACATAGTACTGCCATTAGACTTGCAGTGCAGCAATGTCATTGCATTGTGACGTCATCAACTTCATGATGTCATAGCATTGTCAAGGCATTGTACAAAATGTACTGTCAAAACGAGGAGATATCGCATGATCACACACAAGCAAAATCTCCTGTGGAACAGTTTTGAATGATAAATAATAATTGTGTTCCAGAATTGTGTTCACAATTTGACCTGTGGAATATTTAGGATAACATATCCAATATATAACAATGTATCATAATGTGGCCTATGGAATATTTAGGATAACATGTCCAATATATAACAATGTATCATAATGGGACCTGTGGAATATTTAGTATAACAGTATTAATGGATGATAAATAATAATTGTGTTCCAGAATTGTGTTCACAATTTGACCTGTGGAATATTTAGTATAACATGTCCAATATATAACAATGTATCATAATGTGACCTATGGAATATTTAGTATAACATGTCCAATATATAACAATGTATCATAATGTGACCTGTGGAATATTTAGTATAACATGTCCAATATATAACAATGTATCATAATGTGACCTGTGGAATATTTAGCATAACATGTCCAATATATAATAATGTATCATAATGTGACCTGTGGAATATTTAATATAACATGTCCAATATATAACAATGTATCATAATGTGACATATGGAATATTTAGTATAACATGTCCAATATATAATAATGTATCATAATGTGACCTGTGGAATATTTAGCATAACATGTCCGAAATATAATAATGTATCATAATGTGACCTATGGAATATTTAGCATAACATGTCCAATATATAATAATGTATCATAATGTGACCTGTGGAATATTTAGCATAACATGTCCGAAATATAATAATGTATCACAATGTGACCTATGGAATATTTAGTATAACATGTCCGAAATATAATAATGTATCATAATGTGACCTGTGGAATATTTAGTATAACATGTCCGAAATATAACAATGTATCATAATGTGACCTGTGGAATATTTAGCATAACATGTCCGAAATATAATTATGTATCACAATGTGACCTATGGAATATTTAGTATAACATGTCCGAAATATAATTATGTATCATAATGTGACCTATGGAATATTTAGTATAACATGTCCGAAATATAATTATGTATCACAATGTGACCTGTGGAATATTTAGTATAACATGTCAGATATATAATAATGTATCACAATCTGACAGACGGAGAACACAGCATGTCAGATGCGTCATATTGTGTCACTTTGTGGCGTATGGAATAATAAGGGTACATATACCAGATGTACATTTTGCTCATCACATGTGGCTTATTATTCAAGGAAGAAATGGCTGACCTAAAACAAAATAGTACTTGTTTAATGAATGCAAATTCACTTCCTAGTCTGGAAACTCATTGGGCTCATTTCTATCTGTGTTTTATGTTCTTTCTTCTTCATACATCTTCTTTGCAAACCATGTAAATTCTGGTACAAATTCATTTGTCCAAAATGTGTACCAAAAGATATACAACTATGGAAATCATACCTCATTTTCTTGAAACAAATGTCAAAGAAGGACTCTTCCTGCATCTCACTCACCAACTCACTCATCCACTCAACCACTATGCCACCCATCCATCTACTCACCCACAATGCCACCCATCCATCTACCCACTCACCCATTATGTCACCCATCGACTCACTCACCCACTATGCCACCCATCCACCCACCCACTCACTTCGCATCAATCCATCCACTCACTCCCTGTCTCCCACCCATCCACTGACTCCCATTACTTTTTACAGTAATCTTTTAGCCCCCCAGCTCAAATATCAATAGAACATATATTTCACATACAATGATTCATAAAGCATTGAGATTATGGGGTTTTTTTCATTGATAGATGATAAAAAAGTTTGAGCTGAACTTTCTGAGATTACTAACAGAAATAAATTTCTTCATTACCAACAAGCACTAATTGAACAGAAACCGAGAACACACTCACACTCGAATGTCCCAACCAGTGCTTACTTCCATCACAGCCACCACAATACTTATGCATCTTAATACACAAAAAATGTTTTAAATCTTTCTTTCCTGTTTTTTATTAATTATTTCAATATCATTGATCTTATCAACTTCTCATGTTTATCAACATTTGTAAAGATCTCTAGCAGTGGCACAACACCCCATGTTAATGACAGTGTACAGTTGAGTCTCCAGGAAAGCCAGGTCGGGACTGCTATGAGTGTGAATACTGAAGCACACTGTACCTCATACAGACACATTAGCAGAGCAGCAAGTCCATGATAAAGACAAATAGCCGAGGAGAGCAAGGCACCAACACTTCTTTAATGCCCCATGTCAGGCTTACCAATCCCATAGCTCCTGTACTCACCCCATTTGAACCCGAACTTTATCAAGACATTCCAGTCCAGCTACCCTGCTGTATACTACCTGAAGTGACCTACTCAAGCTGTCATGCCTTGTAGTTCACAATACATGTACAAGATATCACGTCACACATACATGATGTATATACAGAGCAGCATTCTGTATGTGCAGATCACATGGAGGAAGTGTGTAATCTCTCAAATAAAACCTGCTTTAATGTTGCAGCCTCGCGTTGTGGTAACATACTTGTACAATGGACACCATGTAGATACCTATCCAGCAACACTACTACCTGTGTACCTGTGATAGAAACACTACTACCTGTGTACCTGTGATAGCAACAAAACTACCTGTGTACCTGTGATAGCAACCTGTGTACCTGTGAAAACTACCTGTGTACCTGTGATACCTGTGACAGCACTACTACCTGTGTACCTGTGATAGCACTACTACTACCTGTGTACCTGTGATAGCACTACTACTACCTGTGTACCTGTGATAGCAACAATACTACCTGTGTACCTGTGATAGCACTACTACTACCTGTGTACCTGTGATAGCACTACTACTACCTGTGTACCTGTGATAGCAATCATTACTACCTACCTGTGTAGCACTACTACTACCTGTGTACCTGTGATAGCACTACTACTACCTGTGTACCTGTGATAGCACTACTACTACCTGTGTACCTGTGATAGCACTACTACTACCTGTGTACCTGTGATAGCACTACTACTACCTGTGTACCTGTGACAGCACTACTACTACCTGTGTACCTGTGACAGCACTACTACTACCTGTGTACCTGTGACAGCACTACTACTACCTGTGTACCTGTGATAGCACTACTACTACCTGTGTACCTGTGATAGCACTACTACTACCTGTGTACCTGTGATAGCACTACTACTACCTGTGTACCTGTGACAGCACTACCTCTACCACCTGTGTACCTGTGATCACAATCACTACTACTACCTGTGTACCTGTAGTAGCAGGTTGTCACAGCAAGGATTTGATATATTTAAAGATTTGCATGGGGACATGTTTAGTGTCATAAGTAAGATTAATTAATAATTTATCACATATAAACAAAAAAAAATGAGAATTACCCCCAAAATACTTGCCCAGGATATGTTCATAGTTAGCTGGATACATAGATCATTGAAATATTATGCCATATGTAAACACATTAAGATTATTATGGACTCAAGACAAGAAACATATACATCTGACTCATAAAAAGAAACATATTACAATAACTTACAGACATCATATAACATGTTATGACATTTATAAACATTACATATTTTTTGCTAATAGATATCTTATTATACATCATCTTTTCATTTATTATACTGTCCCATACTTTCATCGGAGAGTATCAATATACTGCCTCAGTCTGGGACCACACTTAAGAAAAATGACATACCTCTCCCTGTCGACCAGCAGCCTAACCTGATCAAGTTACAATGGGAATACCAGATATTGTGATCGTCATCACAGGAAGGATTGCTACACATTAACATCTATTAACATCTTACAGTCAGTAAGTGTGAGTGGTTGAGTCAGGTCACAGGCCACCACTACCAATATTCCTGCCACATCACAGTGGGGCACACCAGATTGGGCCTTCATACATGTGGGAATCAAATCCCAGAATTCTGCATGACTAGCGGATGCTTCAACCACTTGGGTACTGCCAGCCTGGCAATGATGACAGAGACATCAGGGTAACTGGACAACCTGGCTCAATCAGCCTGCTTACAGCTGGACACAGACTAACTGCCGGCCTGGCAATGATGACGATGACATCAGGCTAGCTGGACAACCTGGCTCAATCAGCCTGCTTACAGCTGGACACAGACTAACTGCCAGCCTGGCAATGATGACGATGACATCAGGCTAGCTGGACAACCTGGCTCAATCAGCCTGCTTATAGCTGGATACAGACTAACTGCCGGCCTGGCGATGATGACAGAGACATCAGGCTAGCTGGACAACCTGGCTCAATCAGCCTGCTTACAGCTGGACACAGACTAACTGCCGGCCTGGCGATGATGACAGTGACATCAGGCTAGCTGGACAACCTGGCTCAATCAACCTGCTTACAGCTGGACACAGACTAACTGCCGGCCTGGCGATGATGACAGAGACATCAGGCTAGCTGGACAACCTGGCTCAATCAGCCTGCTTACAGCTGGACACAACATGACTATACATGCAGGTTCTCATACTTCCAAATATCTTGCAACATATTAATGACATGACATCTATATCATTAACCATGACATACTTCAACACAAAATTATTTCCCATCATTCAGAGTCTATTCAATCTCCCTTCCATCACATTAAGCTGTTCTTTGTTTCTTCTCATGAAATATTACCAGTGAATGAAAAGTAAAATTTAAACCAAAGCAAAATCCTATTGATTAAAAAAGTACAAAATGTATTGCCTTACAAAGCATAAACTTTACATTATTGAAAATGGCTTAGAAAGATCAACTGTAAACAGGTGCCATTTTCAGAAGAGCTCCAACAAACTTTTTATAGGTTGAGCAAATGTATGGTATCTGCTCCATTTGCTAAATAATGCAAATACTGAAATTTAATCGTTTGTGCTGTTTGAGGAAGCAGTTACATTGTTGCAGGAACCAATAACAGCCAATATCAGTCAGGGCCAGGTAGATGTGTGTGTGAGACCAAGCACCTGCTGGTAGATGGCAGCATGCTGTATGGCAGACTCTTTAGTAGGTACAGTTCAGGATGACCAATGTGCACCAAATCACCACTCTGTTAGTTAAAGGTTTCAAATATTTTATTCACATATGTCAACTGGATTGGGGACAAGTTCTTCCAAGTGAGAAAATCCTGTAAATTATAGCATAAAACATACAAGATAGATGTTAGTGAAAGGAAGCTATATCGAACAAGGTTTAATGGTACAGATGTCTCTTAGTTTTGTATATACACTGGTGTAAATATTGACTCATTTCTGTGTGTGGTGAAGTAAGCCTGATACAGCACTGCCCAGGTGCCCAATCACCCCTCAGCAATTAACCATGAACACATATCAGAAACAATTACTTTGTTGACAAAAACAGTAGTACCGAAATTTACCACAATTTCCACAAGCATATACTAGGTAAGTTTAAACAGTTACTCCGGGTAGTTATAACAATTTTGTCTCCTAGATAAAATGTTGTAATTGATGGTGAATCAAGTGAATCATATTTGATCTTTTTATATCATTTGAGAAAAACTGGGATAATTTTGTAAATGCATATGTGAATTCAATGATCTAAATGACGTACACTTTCCTGAACTCAGTAGTATATCGTTCCACACTGTAATTGCTAATGAGAAGAATGACTCATGACAGTTCCGTCTTCACATTTTCGCCAATGAAATATGTCTGAGTACATCATACTATTGTTGATGTACACACATTTTCACAAACCAAGCCATAATAACACACGGTAATCTGGTTAGATAACAGTTGATAATTCCCAGGTCTCCATCAGTTGGTCTCCAAGTTGACACAAGGAATTTCATTTGATTGTCCATTACTTCACAAGTCCACAACCAACATACCTGCACAACCCTAATGAGTTTTCAATACACTGTTTCTTACACATTTTACTTACATTGCTGTTGTGGACTATTTCTCTAAAGGATTCAAGCTTAATGTGAGTTGTAATATATAGATATAGTAAGTCCTGTGTTGACATAACCTCACCGCCATAAGGGTAATAGCACAGAAGCTGGTGCAGCAATAGCAATACAGGGGCATTACAGAAATCACCAGTAGCAAATATAATTTTTGACTAATGCTTATACAATCCATGACATTATTATACTACTCAAAAGATGTTAAAGTTATACACTATAGTGTATGGGAAGAAAATATATGTTTCTTAACTTCGTTTGAGCAGTATATCATTTAAACAAAACATCATGTACACCAAATTGTCCTACATTAAGATTGTAATACCAAGTGCACAGTTGGTAAAGTTGTGAAGCTGATAGATACGTTCCGTAATCCCCCAGTGTGAAGGAGTGGACCCCAGGTCTTGATGAACACACTAAATGGTCTCTCCCAGCTTTATCTCCCTTGATGCACTGCACTCCTGTTATCATATGAAAACACTTGAGGACCTAGGGTAAAAGGAGGGGGTTGTTTCACAGATTCTATCAGCTAGATTGAGAGAGGTTTATCTTTAAACTGCTCTCATCAAGAATAAACAACAGGAAGTGGCATAAGACTTTCTTGTACCTGGTGATAGACACTTTGTGGATTAAACTCTCTTTGAGGTAAACATGAGACAGGACCAATATTCTGTATTACAGATGAATCTGTCCATAGTTTTATGATAGTAAAAGAGGTAAAAAACAAACTTCCATACAAACTTCACTACTTTTGCCTCATACTCTTCCTATTCATCTTGATAAAGGGGGTTTCATGTAACTTGAGTCTCACAATCAACACTAATACTCATAAAGATAACCCAGACTATTTCATTATTAACAAGACAATTTCTTTTATTTAAAACCAAACCTGTTCACTGTTCCTCCTAGCAAGAAAGAAAAGAAATAACATAATATAAAATATAAACAGGATAAAACAACCCAGTTTCAGTTAATATGGTAAGACTATCAAAGCTGTGTACACATTTAATATAACAATATGATAGAGGCATATTTGTTTCAATTTTTCTGAAGCTGACTACAAGTCTATATCTATATATAACTAACTACAAAGTTTTATTTACTGTCTAGATTTCATAGGTGTTAAAGGTCAAAAAGATAACTTTAATCTCCAAGTCATAAACAGTTATTTGTATGCATGTTTGGTAAAGATCACCACCAATGAACCAACACAGTGTGTGAAACATGACACCCCACTGAAAGGTTACTACATATCTTTACATTAGTATAATTTCACATCACCCCTATAGCGAGTACACAGGCATTCATATTTCAGTTGGATTCATATCTGTATAGCTATACCATGCCTGTTATTGGTCCTCTTACAAAGGCACCAACTTTATCAAGTGTGAAATGCCACAAGTCAAGGAAGTCATTGATTTGAGTACACTGCTATCTGTCACAGAGGAGAATAACTCTCCGTACTTTGTCTCTGCCAGAGAGATATGTCTGACTTTATTTGGACCAAAGAGAGATTATCTGCAACTCACTACAACATGGAAATAAGAATATAGACCTTGTCACCTGGATGATATAAGAATCATCCCATACCATGTTTCAGCAGGTAATACTGGGATCCTGGTCAGCACAAG
This sequence comes from Haliotis rubra, assembly GCF_003918875.1. NCBI lineage: Eukaryota > Metazoa > Mollusca > Gastropoda > Lepetellida > Haliotidae > Haliotis > Haliotis rubra. Next base: position 1,498,351 of record NW_025765570.1, on the reverse strand, counting down.
GAATTTAGATTGAAATCTTAAACCATTGTGCCCTTACAAAGTTGAAAATAAGACCTTTTTATACATTCACACTAGCAATTAGTAGATAATGTTTAAAACAAGAACCTAAAAAGCACCCTCATTTATCATTGATATTGACTGTATGCCTCCACAGACTAATGCAGTGTGCCACCACTCTCTGACAAGCCTTGTGAACCCTTTATCTTCAAACCTGATTACAATGAACAAGCTGTGTACTATTATACATAAACCTCATACAGAAAAACACAAAGCCTACACTAAACATTGAAAGCAATACTTGTATTTTCCAGTAAGAAAACATACCACCCAAAGAAAACATATTACTGATCCACCATGTTTTTAGCTAATCAAAACCAGGAAATGTTCAGAATCAGTTATGGTGTAATAGATAATGTAAAATGTACCTGAGTGTGTTATTTCCTTCCTGCAGTAAAACACATCACAAAGCAGTATTTATAAATCTGATTGTGTTATTCACTTCCTGCAGTAAAACACATCACAAAGCAGTATTTATAAATCTGATTGTGTTATTTCCTTCCTGCAGTAAAACACATCACAAAGCAGTATTTATAAACCTGATTGTGTTATTTCCTTCCTGCAGTAAAACACATCACAAAGCAGTATATATAAACCTGATTGTGTTATTCACTTCCTGCAGTAAAACACATCACAAAGCAGTATTTATAAACCTGATTGTGTTATTTCCTTCCTGCAGTAAAACACATCACAAAGCAGTATATATAAACCTGATTGTGTTATTCACTTCCTGCAGTAAAACACATCACAAAGCAGTATTTATAAACCTGATTGTGTTATTCACTTCCTACAGTAAAACACATCACAAAGCAGTATTGATAAATCTCATTGTGTTATTTCCTTCCTGCAGTAAAACACATCACAAAGCAGTATATATAAACCTGATTGTGTTATTCACTTCCTGCAGTAAAACACATCACAAAGCAGTATTTATAAACCTGATTGTGTTATTTCCTTCCTGCAGTAAAACACATCACAAAGCAGTATTTATAAACCTGATTGTGTTATTTCCTTCCTGCAGTAAAACACATCACAAAGCAGTATTTATAAATCTGATTGTGTTATTCACTTCCTGCAGTAAAACACATCACAAAGCAGTATATATATATCTGATTGTGTTATTTCCTTCCTGCAGTAAAACACATCACAAAGCAGTATTTATAAACCTGAGTGTGTTATTCCCTTCCTGCAGTATAACACAGTACTAAGCTGTACTTATAAACCTGATTGTGTTATTCCCTTTCTGCAGTATAACACAGTACTAAGCTGTACTTATAAACCTGATTGTGTTATTCCCTTCCTGCAGTAAAACACATCACAAATCAGTATTTATAAACCTGAGTGTGTTATTCCCTTCCTGCAGTAAAACACATCACAAAGCAGTATTTATAAACCTGAGTGTGTTATTCCCTTCCTGCAGTATAACACAGTACTAAGCTGTACTTATAAACCTGATTGTGTTATTCCCTTTCTGCAGTATAACACAGTACTAAGCTGTACTTATAAACCTGATTGTGTTATTCCCTTCCTGCACTATAACACAGTACTAAGCTGTACTTATAAACCTGATTGTGTTATTCCCTTCCTGCAGTATAACACAGTACTAAGCTGTACTTATAAACCTGACAGTCTTGAGCCGTTGCGCAAGTATTACAGGCTATAACCCAGCACCACTCCCAGTCTTGGTTCTCACCACTTACTACTGGACCTGAGGGATGCGACCTCTCACTGAGGTCATACCTGAAGGGCCTTCTTCACTATGATAACTATCATAAAAAATCCCATCTTCTTGAAGGAGGGTGTTATCAGTGTGGAGGCCTCACATATATATGCCACAGGTATGGAGAAGCCAGATTCACCCTCAACCACCATGGACACTATATGACACTGTTCTATCTAACTATCATACAAATCCCATCTTCTTGAAGGAGGGTGTTATCAGTGTGGGGGGCCTCACATATATATGCCACAGGTATGGAGAAGCCAGATTCACTCTCAACCACCATGGACTCTATATGACACTGTATATCTGGTCCATCAGCTAGGCCATATTTCTCAGGCAGTCAAAGGCACTTGAAAAACAGCATTCGGGTTTACTGTTGAAGCTGGTAAGATTATGGTCACCCAGTTCAGTGCCCTATGGCTTGTAGACAAGGTAAAGGAAGAGTCTGTTTTCTAGACTACAATCAGACCCACCCAGGAAATCTAAGTCACTGACACATTTAACAGGTGATAAAAACTTCCTCAATTCAGTAGGATTTAGAATTTCAGGAATTTTGTCTTCAGAAAAGGTGCAATATTTTAATTCATGTTGTCTTCTTTCTAATCTACATCAACAAGTTCTAAGATTTATAATTTACCTGTTAAACATTAAAACAGTAATAAGACATAAGTTAGATCCAATCTTATGAAATTCTGTGAAGATTACACATGGTGGCCTCCAGGCATGGTGATGAAGCAAGGCGGAGTGTTCTACATTGGATACACTCATCGACACAATTCAATTTGGGGTCCATGTTTCAAGCCCTTAGTCCAGTAGTTTTCATGCAGGGGATCTCTTCAGAACCTGTCACTTAACATTAGCACTATCCTGTAGAAAACAACCAGCTATATTGCATGCTCTGTCCAGGCCCAGTGGACCACTAGCAGGGGAAGATTCAGTTTCAGTTGTCTGGTAGCTGGAAACCACCTCTTACTCATTCATTCTTACACCTCTTTTTTTACAACTGATCTTATCCACACTAGAGTACTCGTTGGAAAATATAACAGAACTGTTTAAAACCACAGATATACTTTCTATAATGCCCATATCTTTGAGTGGGATTTACAGGGAAATCGAAAATGTCCAGCAAATCAGCAGTAGAACATTATGTTCATATGTGAATTTATCAATTGCACATATCTGACTTAATCTTTGTAAACACCAAGATGTATAACAGAACTACAACATCAAGTTATATCCATTCACTGTACAATTGTTGAACTTCATGAAAGAAATTATTAAACTAATTGTTGTAATCGTCAAATTCTATCAACGTGGATCAAAGAAACAATTTCCTCCGTTAAAAATGGAAAACTACAAAAATTATTTGAAAGATTTTGTCTGAAATAAAAGTAAACGTCATTGCTAGTGGTATATTGATGCAAGAATACAGTCGGGCCAGCACCAAGTGAGACCTACCTTTCTTAGCACTAACGGTTCATAGTTTATGCTGGAGCTTATCTTCATACAACACGGCTTCTTTGTCCATCTCACTAACTCTATTGTCCTGCCATTGTGCAAGTCGACATCATGGGGCGGAAGACTTTCAAATATCCGACATGTTTGGTTCGTATCGGCACAATGGTGCCATCACCTACGCTTTCTCCGCCATGCGTTTTTGTTTATTGACAACAAACACAAAGTTCTGTCTGTTTGTAGATGGTGACAAGAAGGCGATTCTAGGTCCCTTGGTCGTTCCCGCGAGCTGGCTAAGCAAGGCAGAGCCGAGCTCAGTGCTGATCATGTGACCCTTCGGCATGCTGCAACCGCTTGTTCTGTCCACAGAGTGACAAACAACCCCCCACAAAACAACTAAACAAACGCCATGTCCATTTACTTGTGAAATGCACAAAGAATTGTGGAATTCATACACAGTACAGCCCTCACCAGGCTTTGGCCCAGCCAGACTTTTTGCTGTTTGTGCGAGCAAACATTACGTTTGCGATAAAAGCGCGCCAAGTATTTTGTTTATTCAGGATTACCGACCTGTTAAGTATTTAATCTGGTTAATCCACAAGACACCTTCAGGCGGAATCTTGGCGGTAGCAATAACACTTTAAGCGAAAACAAAGAGACTTCACTGATTTAAGGAATCAGAAGGTGAAAGAATTGACGACTTTGGCTGACCTTGAGAGACGGTAAATCTTGAGGTTAAACCAGGCTAGCATACACAAGCTTTTAGCTCATTACCCCGATCAAACGAAACAAGATGTCTCTTCTCTGCGAGGCAGTTACACAATGCTTGATGCCGATTTGTACCTCAATGCTAAGACCATGATGCAACATTTTCGTAAAGTCCTACAAAACTACAACATCAAGGTTCCAAGTTGGAATCCATCTTTGCAAATGCAGTAATTAGCAGAAAAGCTAGGTTAAAGCAACAAAGTATATACCTCAAAACACATTTGAAAAATTCCTTATGAAGCAATATTTTCCCCAAATATTACAATGACAAAATAGCTAATCTCCTTTAAAAGACTAACAATACGATAACAGATCCTTGTAAAGTAACAGCTCTAAACTTGGCTACTGTAACAATGTTTGAAAAAAACATTGAACAAACTTGACTTAATCATGTCACTTCACTAAGTTACTCATTTCCCAGGACAAACATGCTTTTGGTGCTTTATCTGTTTCCATGGAAACAACTGCCTGAAAAAACGGCTTGGACAACCTTGATAAATGTTCAAATTTTACACAGAATCTTTGTTCAACTGCGATAAAGGTCAGAAAATATTTAACTGGCGATAGCAAACTGCTGAATGAGGCAGCCAGTGGGAAGAAGGGGTTTAAGCTTCAGAGGATAAACAGTTTTTGTGTCATAATGTTTCCCTTAGAATTAAAGTAAATATTTATGTTTAATTGAAAAATTTACGAGATTTCCGTCATCATTATCAGATGGACTGAAAATGGGGTCAGCAATTTAATGTTGTATCCCATATTTATAGACTGGCATCTGCAACTGCCTAAGTGTTATGATGTTGGGGTAAATACACTGGTACTGTTTACCAGTCAGTGTGGATGTAATGACAGGCCAACACCGCAGCTTCACTTCTCAATACAATGGCTGACATGTTTTGTTTCCTATACCTAGCAGATAATAAATCTGTTTTCTTATCAAGTGCATGAAAACTACTGTTCAACCACTCCTGACTTAAAAACAAAACAGCAAAACAAATATGAGCACTGTGGTAAAGTACCCTTGGAGTGGTATTTCTCCACTTTTTCAACACATTCGCTTAACACATGAAACTTCTTGTGCTTAACTCTTCCATGTAGAAAGTGTGACGATATGAACTATACAGATACATAATAAATTAGGACAATACCCACACCAATACAATATTTTGCCATTATCTAGGATTATCGAAAGATATTTCAGATTTGTATGAAGTTGTATACATAATAGCAGAGTATTTCAATGCTCACTGGCTCATTATTTGTAAAAAAAAGGCTAAAATATTGTGTGATGGTGAGGCTTTTAAAAAACTTATCAGATTTGTTACACTTCATGTCTGCAATGCTAGACTCTTCATCTAATTTACTCTGTCATATTGCCTGGTAGCTTAATCTGTTATACGTAAAGGTTATTGAGGTGGCTATTTTACATTTCATTCATACATAAACCATGGTTATTTTATTTATATTCCTGCAATATCATTCTGACTAGGAATATGCTTCACACATGATATCCAAAGGGGGAACCAAACCTGGTTCTCTGGCCTGACAAGCCAACACCTCATCCCCTTGGCTACTCTAACAACAAATAAAGAGAACATATTTCAAAAGCAGTCATAAAGATCCATTGTCGCAGCATATCAATCAAATATTCAAGTTGACTTTTCAGAAATAGTGCAGTGAATAGTAAATTGAAACCTAACAAGACAAAATCAATTTATTTAAATGTTACTAAATTCAACCCAAATATTTCAGTCTCAACATGTTTAACTCATTACGGGGATACATAGAGGATATCTCGTTGCAATTTCAAAAACTGAATTTATTTAGCATATATTTCTCTTCATGCCATGGACTGTTCAAGTGCCTGGGTGAACCGGATGGCCTAGTGTTGTCACTGCAGCTTTAAGAGAACGAGTTGATGGACTGACAGACACATGACAGACAATTGACAACACCCACTGCCATAACTCCGCGAGTACCTCTCTATCTTCATGAAGTGAAGGTAGGTTTCCACCTGACTATCTTTAAACACCCACTAAATCACATCATCATTTTGTAGGGGAAATTCATGTTTTATTTTTTTAAACATTAAAATGAAATTCAATTCAGTTGAGCTTACGCCTCAGTTATCGTAATAGCCAAAGGCACAAACAAATATGTAAATATGTTTTTAAAACTTTACATACTATTACCAGCTGATCACTAGAAACACCAAACCTTCAAACAAACAGTCGAAAATTTATTTTTTTTTAAATATCATGAAATAACAGGTATACCTGCCCAAAAAGCATGTTACTGGTTCTCTGTCCGGTTACTATACATTGCAACAGCTGCGTGACAGGTAAACACCCTCGTCAACCTGCTCTGTGCATCACCAGCTATCTACCCCTGGTTTACCAGAAGGCCTTCACAACACAATGTCACAATGTTCCCTCGCACCTTCATCCAGCAGTAAAGCCCCCTGACATGCCTCGGAGACCCTCTACAAGCCGCCTACCAGTGTCAAAGGAGGGCTTGCTTGGTAGCCTTAACTTTTGGCAAGCTCTCAAGCAGATCAGATCGGCTGCTTTATGGATGGGCAGTTGTAAACTTGTCAGTTTTTGTGATTAACATCTATAGCGGATGAAATAAGGGATAGAGCCTTACCTGACAACTCACGACCATCCAGGCTGTGACTGACGGGTATTATGTCACCGACTGACAGTTCCTATAGCTCCGTCACACCGCCATGTCAACTAGAAACGTTGTACATTTCATACGAAGATTCCTCAAGCCAGCAAAACAGCCTCCAGCCAAAGGTAGTGATATGCTAGGAACATGACAGCTAGTGACATCATTTGTCGTCTAAAGGGGGAGGAGGGGCCAGGCATTTACGCAGGTGATTGTCAATTGTGTTAGGTTACACAGCAGAAAAGAACATTTCCACTCTGTATACTTACTGACATATCCCCAAATAGAGGTGTGGAAACAAAGTGTCTATTTCCTTTTTAGTAAAAGCCTGAACACTATATTTAATCTTATTACACGCATTTATATAGACACCAAAATCAATTAAAGACATATGGTAGATAGGGAACGTCAGTCAAGCAAATAACAATTCACTTCACCACACGCAAATTCAATTTGCACACAGTCAAGACACACTTCCAGAACTAGATAGTTATAAGACCAGTATTTGTCAATTAACCACTCATTCTATTGAAACAACCGATAAATCAACGCTGATCACCGGAAACTCAAACATTAACATGTAGATAACAGTAATAATTCACAGGATGGATGTAAGGGAGTCTCATTATGAGTGAGAGACCTTGCTGTTACACAAAGTTGAATAAGTCGAAACAACATGAAGAATCGGCAACAAGTGGATCTATACAACACAGGAAAAAACATTTTCAGAATATTGCTGTAAAAGTTTCCAGAAATTGGCCAGAAGTGATTGATGAACACACAGTCATCAAACTCCTAAACCCCAAATGGAGCAAAACAAAAAACTAATAATTTTCCAGAAAATCTTTCTCACATGCAATCCATCTTGCCTGCAGACAAAACAAACAGTCCCAGCATTTAGTTTGTGTACTGCAAATGGATCATAGACGCTACTCATAAGTGACGGCAGACATCGTTCTTGAAAAATATGAACAATTCTGTTTTCTTTGCTCCTTGGGTGTGTTATTTTGAAGGAAATCAAATAGAAATTGGCGGAGTTTAGCACTTGAGAATTGCAAAATTTTACACCGATAAAGAAACTGATTTAACAGGAAAGTGTAGTTGAGAAGACAGGCACATCAGCTGCCTGATTCAGTGGATGGAATCCAGGAAAAATCCCCCCCCAAAAAACACCCCAGACATAATCCCCCCCATCCTAAACATTAAAACGGACAAAATCCCCCCTACTCATCTTTAGCTTTAGATTAAAGGTTCTTTAATCCTTGTTATGTTTTGATAGAACAGCTTTATTAATTGCAGAAGAGTGAACAGTGGATGAGCAAGTTGCCAACCTGATCACACTGTGAACACCGGACAGGTGGCAACATTATGACCAAACACCGGAAAACTAAATAAAAATCCAATTATTTTCTTTCTTTCTGTTAGCATATTTTAAGGCCTTCTACATATCACACAGAAAATAACAGAAAATTAGTGCAAATGGAACAGATTGCAATATGTCTCCAGGTAACTGTGCTTAACTTAATCTTACAAAGTCTTTCTTATGAAATATACAAATATATTCCTATATGAAGATGGTCGCTGCTATTGTGATAGCCAACAGTGCTATTTCTCTGGGAGATAGCTGCATGGACTGAGAGCTGAACCCATGCAGTAGACAAATCACAAGACAAAGTGTTGTACTCATGTTGCACAAAGTTTCTACATCCCTATATACACTTATAAAGAGTTGAATATTGCCCAATGCCCCATCAAGCACTTTACAGCTAATGGCAGCTAGCAGCTGTGGTCCACAACACATTCTAATAATTTATGGCATCAAAAGATAATTTGAATCTTCTGAAAATAATCACTTAAGTTTGAAATGATAAAATCCGATGGTTTTTTTCAATACTCAAGTCTGATTGAAATCATTCTCAAAGTCTTGTAAACATGCATGAAAATATTCTCTCAAACCATCAGCCATCACAAGTGTCAAGGAAAAAATGTCACAAACACTTTCCTAAGTAGAAATCAAATCTATAGACACATCGTCTAAAAAAATACTTTGTGATTATACCAGAACAGATTGACCTAGATCACCCATGATTACTCCCTAGAAATTTCCAACCTCGTTGATTTGTGAGATTGTCAGGCACGTCCAATCAACTTGTCTTTTACAAGAGCAGCTACACAATAAGATTTCGGCCTAAAAATCCCCAACTGACGTCATAGGCTTCGTCAAATAATTTGCTGCACACACTCGGGAGAAGATGAGCACTGGCCACCAGGTGGCCGCAGAATCTTGTACCGTTCCCACTAATTAGGGAGCTCTGATCAGTCTCAGCTTATTATAATGGTCCATGAAAACCACAGTGACCGATGGATGTTTTCCAAGATTTCCCAGAAGACATTCCTTCACTATGTTGCATTGATTGGTAAATTTATTGGATTTTTTTTAGGTTTTGTGAGAAAGTCATATAATTTCTTGACAAAAAAGCTCTTTGAACACATAAACATCATGCTCTTTGAGAAAAAAATATTTTTCACATGTTGAAAAATGCAACACGAATGAAATTATGAAAATTGAGACTGCTTGTGATTGAAATTATCTTGTTTTACACCTAACAGATTGAATTTATTTTTGTACTTTAGGAATATTTTAGATCTAATACACAAACAAAACGATATATTATTTCATTATATTTTTGTAAATGTTGGGTAATATAAAAATAGGGTGATATTGTGATACTGGTCCTAGTCCACAATGACAGAAAACATATCTCCAAAAGGAGGGTCTTACAACAAAACCCACCAACAATCAATTCCACTAAACTCACTCTCCTGTCTGCCCTAATTAAGTCATGTGGGTTCAAAGCGTATTTCTTCTGCTCAGTCATTGCCATCGATTCCACACGTGAACAATGTTTTTTATCTCATTTGGCACGGTAACCTCAATCAGGTGTGAGAATTGGCAGGCACTGAAGAACAGGTACGTGTATCGCAACTGGAACAACTCATGAACGTTTCTGGAACTGGCCTGTTCTGAATTTAGCTACTCCCAGAGTGGAAACACTAAAAATATTTCATCATAAGTGTACTATTTTCTGCCATCTAAATAAAAGACTATTCCACCACACTTGTTGATACCAGCCCAACCTCATGTTTATATTTGTCCTGCATTCACTGGAATCACATAGTGTTAGATGCTGGCGCCGGCGCCTGTTCTCTACACTCATGGAGGATATATGTGTATCCACACCCCGGTCTGCAAGGATTTTGCCCTGGGCTCACACAGATTTCTTTTTGCTACCATCCAAAACAGGATTTTTTGCATATCTTAGAGTTCAGCTTACAAAAGGTAAATATGACTTTATATAATATATCTGTTGTGATGATTCATCTTCAGTATGTTTGGTTTATGCATGTTCAACATTCTCTTGAACATCACATTGGGGAAGGAATCTTATCTGACATGCAACGTTCTGTAAAATATCACTGTCATTGTCACTTCCTTAACAAATTCTGCAACGACAAATTCGTGAAAAGTGAAGCCAACTGAAACTAGGTAAGAATGAAGGATGTACCATGTTGTTCTTCAGTAAAACCATCAAGGTTGTATCTGACCTCTCGCTCGTCTCCTACAGCCAACAGAGCATACATTCCATACAACAAAAAACCTATCCCTCTTTTTGCAGTCTTCTAGTAGCTCAACAGAATAGTCTTATCCACTCTCCAGCACTGAAATAAGCAGACTTAATGTCCTTTAATACCTGAGCAGGGGAGGATACAGCTTTTTGAGAAAAGCGGGGTGCACAGTACATTTTCACCTGTTTTCAGAGAGTTTCAATGGTCATTTAATAAGCCTTCAGGACAAAAGGGGGTGCACCCCCAGGGGATCTGCCTATGCCTGAGGGTTTTCTGGTAGTCTGTCTCACAGTCCCTGAACCACATTATATTCCCTACTGCCCAGCCCACCCTGCAATGCTAAAGCTCTAAATGAAGCAAGTCTAGATTCCCTCAGGTTCAGGTGTTGCTGAATCTCTAGTCTCTGTGGGGCTCCTTTTCAAATAGAATGGGCTTGTTTGTTACTATCAAAATGATATATATTCCGAGACTAAGCGTTAGTGTAGGTTTCCGTCAGAGAACTGGTTTATATAATCTTATACTAATTGGTCAGAGTATGTGAGGCTGGTGTATACGGCAGATAACGTTACAGTGAGGACTATGAGTTAACTCACTGGCTGTTGTGTATATGTTGCTCTACACTGGCCAATGGACACTGAGTGATTAACGCCCCATGCCTGTTCCAACACTCTAGTACATATCCTGACTTTCTTATCGCAAGGTTCAAACCGTGATAAGATGCACTGTTATACCTGCTGTACAAGTACTGAAGAGCACTTGATGTAGAGCACTAGCTACTGTTTCAGGTTATTCCAGCACAGTGCCAAAAAGTATGAGTGTGTGAATGCTGTTCAACACAGCAATACTATAGGTCTTTGAATGGCATTTAGAAGTGATACACATAGGGAAAAGACTCTGAAATGTAGTGTTCCCCATAATAAAGAAGTTGATATCCATAAAAAAAAGCAATATTATAGTTTTGACAAATACTGTGAAATAACAGGAACAGCAGTGTCTTCAACAAGACATACATAAACATGAAAGAGGGATTTGTGTGAGGATTTATCTCGGCCAGCTCAGAAGCTGATATTCAGTTCCAGGTCTGCAGCAATTGTTTAAAAAAATTCCAAACTGGCATTAAAGAATTCCCATTTAATGTAAATATATGCCGAATACCTAATTTTGTGGCTTTGTAGAAATAACCTGTATTTCACTCATAACAGGACCAATAACTAAGAAGAGGTTTCAATGCTTAGTTAAATAGTGCGGTATTAAATACAATCTCAAAATACAAAGTTAAAATACATCTGAATTTAAGAAAAAAGAATAAGTGCTTTCCCAGTGTGTCTGCCAGAGGCACATAGTTTACAATCCTGCATAAATCCCTGCATGTATGACCGCCCTGCCTCAGACTTGACCCTATTCTCAAGGTGTTCCAGAGTGGAAAATATATTATTAACTTGCTATGATGGTTTCCCGATGCCAGATGAGCAGGAATGAAGTGAGAGAGATCAATAACTGGCCTGAAATGACCCCAAGCCCCACATCCCCAGGTAGCCGTGTTCAGGACAATAGGTTCTTAACTGCCATAGCCAGAGTGGTCAGCAGAAGACTCATTACCAACCATCAGCAACAACACCTCCATCACATGCTTGGATGTCATGGAAATTGTGAAGTAGATCCTTCAATAATGGTGTAAAATGATGGCAAGAGTGGATCATTAAATGCCATACATGAGATATAAAACATATATCACACATGAATAATAAGTCTGTATTTCAGTTTGTACACTGTCACCCGTGAAGATCCGGGTTAGAATTGAGTTTCAGTAACCCATGCTTGTCGTAAGCGGCGACTAACGGGATCGAGTGGTCAGGCTCACTGACTTGGTTGACACATGTCATCGTATCCAAATTGCTTAGATCCATGCTCATGCTTTTGATCACTGGACTGTCTGGTCCAGACTCGACTATTTACAGACCGCTACCATATAGCTTGAATATTGCTGAGTGCAGCGTAAAACTAAACTCACTCACTCACTTGTACACTGTGACTAGATGCAACACAGAGGGAAATGTATGGAAGAGGTTAAACATGGTGATGCTTAAGGAAGTGTTACGAAAATGTGTCATATCCATGTCAAACAGAGATACAGGCTTCATCTTGCATGAACAACGTCCTGGATCAGTCACTGAGGAAACTGGATCAGTGTCATAACTGCTCCAGTATTCACAGACATCATTATTGTGTACACCTGATCAGCTTCTAGACTGCAGAGTGAGTGAGTGAGTTGGTATGAACTTCAAAATCAATCATATCTTCATATGTTTTTGTCTAAGGATTTGGTATCATGCTATGCCTCTTTTCACAGTACTTTTAGACAGAAAAAAATATATTTGAACCTTAAAAAGAATCTGCTTGCTTGATGGTGATCTTTAAAACATTAAGTCTGTACAATTTGGAAATGGATTTTGGTCACTTTAATCCACTTTTAGTTCACTAGCATTGGATAACTGTAACTAATATTCCCCTAATATTCCCCCTTGTACCCACTTGGCTTCCAATGCCGGTGCCTTATATCATCTTCTGACTTCATGATAAAACTACATCTGCAGTTTTCATCAGATAGAGTTTATCTAAGCAATGAAATTTAAAAGTTAATACTTCTGAAGTACAGAAGTATCCATAAATAAGAAGACATAAACCTACTGTCATTGTGTTTAAATGTTATGTGATCAGATGCATTAAACTGTGCATGGTAAAATAATCCTTTCTACAAACCTTTCACTGATACAGGTGAATATGTGCTACTGTGAATGTTGCGATCACAAAGCACAATCACAATCACAATCACTTTAAACATACAATTATGTAGCTGAGAGAATCCAACCCTAAACAAGATTAGTAAAAAAACACACATCAATATATTTAGTAGTACAACACTATATGCTACTTCCCTCACACACAAGTGACAAATCTGTATGCAGTACAGCACTATGTGCTACTTTCCTCACACACAAGTGACAAATCTGTATGTGGTACAGCACTATATGCTACTTCCCTCACACACAAGTGACAATTCTGTATGTGGTACAGCACTATATGCTACTTCCCTCACGCACAAGTGATAAATCTGTATGTGGTACAGCACTATATGCTACTTCCCTCACACAAGTGAAAAATATGTATGTGGTACAGCACTATATGCTACTTCCCTCACACACAAGTGACAAATATGTATGTGGTACAGCACTATATGCTACTTCCCTCACACACAAGTGACAAATATGTATGTGGTACAGCACTATATGCTACTTCCCTCACACACAAGTGACAAATATGTATGTGGTACAGCACTATATGCTACTTCCCTCACACACAAGTGACAAATCTGTATGTGGTACAGCACTATATGCTACTTCCCTCACACACAAGTGACAAATCTGTATGTGGTACAGCACTATATGCTACTTCCCTCACACACAAGTTTTATATATGTATGCAGTACAGCACTATATGCTACTTCCCTCACCCTAACACATGAGTATCTAATGATAATTGTCTAACAAACATGGAGCATTCTTACACACAACATCATGAAAACGTGTAAACAAATCAATTGACATAATTATTACAAATCAGTTTTCTGCAGATTTTTAAAAGTTAAAAATATGTTTAGCTTTATATTTGGATGTAAACAAGACTAGTGTACCTACCAGTTGATGGAGTTAGTTAGACTGAAACAGTAGATGCTGACAGCATACAGCAGGCATCAAACATGGGAGGTAACTCTGCTGGACTGTGTGGGCGATCTGGAATGAAGGACATAAACATTAAAACAAATTCACAGGGCCCTACTTCAGTGATACAAACCCATATATGAGATTCCAAACATCATCGTCATGATTAAACGTCTTAACAACACCTTCAGGATGTGACAATCCATACAATATGACCACTACGGACATCTACCTTGAGAAACATCCTTGACTGCCATTCTTGACAATTGCCCTTGACATCTACCCTGACAACCACATTTGACATTCACCCTTCACATGTACCCTGACAACCTGTAACCTCTAAAATACTCAAACAGTACTTGATGCCTATTCCTGCCAAGTATACTGACAACCCTTGATGCCTACTCTTGACATGTACCCCAACAATCCTTGATGCCTACTCTTAACATGTACCCTGACAACCCTTGATGCCTACTCCTGACGTGTACCCAGGTATTCCTTGATGCCTACTCTTGACATGTACCCCAACAATCCTTGATGCCTACTCTTAACATGTACCCTGACAATCCTTGATGCCTACTCTTAACATGTACCCTGACAATCCTTGATGCCTACTCTTGACAAGTACCCTGACAATCCTTGATGCCTATTTTTGAAGTGTACCCAGACAATCCTTGATGCCTACTTTTAACATGTACCCTGACAATCCTTGATGCCTACTCTTGACATGTACCCTGACAATCCTTGATGCCTATTTTTGAAGTGTACCCAGACAATCCTTGATGCCTACTTTTAACATGTACCCTGACAATCCTTGATGCCTATTCTTGACAAGTACCCTGACAATCCTTGATGCTTACTCTTGACTACCCTGACAATCCTGGATGCCTACTCTTGATGACTCGATACATATATCCAAAGCCTAATACAGTCAACATCTGCTGCATTCACCAACTTCAAGCTTGTACAAGCAGCAGAGTCTTCAACACATTATCAAAGCATAGTATGTTGGCTTGCTTGCCTGTTGTACAAACATGCCAAGTCATACAGTGAGCCCTAGCTGGGCAGTAACCTTGGTTGGAACTGGGTTCCTGCAAGTACTCCCACAGTTGTCAGGAGCGGCAGTCCAGGCGTATCACCTCATGTTGCACCCCAGTGCATAGCTCTGTACATTGTGCTGCTTCAGTACCAGCTATGTACACCAGTAGAATGGTATGACTAGTGCCACATGTAGCCTGTGTTGCTGCTGCTGTACAACAAGCACCTGTCACAGCCAGCACCTTCTTCACATTATCTGTATAACAGTCATGTTATTCTACCTGCACTGGTCACCATTCACTTCATCTTACATCCATATTAACCTTTGGTTAGAATTGGTCTTGCTGAGAAGAAATCCAACTACTTGTCTTCATCCTTGCTAAATATAATCATTACCAGTCCATTGTTTCAAATAAATGAAATATTTTCTTTTACTAATAGCTCTATTTCAGCAAGTAAAGAGCCGGTTTCAGAATACATTCAAAATTCCCCACAATCCAATCATAGTACTATGACCACGATCTGAAAGTCAACTGCTACTGAAGATATGGTTACCATAATATATCATAATACATATCCTCTGGCAACCCATCTACGACACAAAACATACTTCATCCATATTGTATTGCATGCCACTCCATGGTATCCCACGTCCAGTATATACATCGTATCACATACTGTTTGTATTGTTACACCTCAGACCAGCCACATCATGTATATACATCGTATCACATACTGTTTGTATTGTTACACCTCAGACCAGCCACATCATGTATATACATCGTATCACATACTGTTTGTATTGTTACACCTCAGACCAGGTACTAACACTGGATGCCTGACACTAAACAATCAGATAATTGTAAAAGTTGAGAAAGTAAGGACATGATTGTAACCCCTCTCCCCCACCGCCACTGTGGCAGCGATGGTGCTGTTGGAGGATCGTCTGCTGCTGCAGTAACAGATGGGAACTAATTACAGAGGAAGATACCCCATCAATCTGGGGCTGGCAACGGCAGGAACAGCACACGCCACATCCAGGCCTCTGTTCAAGGGGAGACCATGCTCTATGAGTTGTTCCACACAACCAACATTTGTCTTTCAGATCTCCCCAGAATGATTTAGTCTTCATTTGTCAATACAAAAACAAACTTTCTTTACAATGTTTCTCAAAACTCCATAGAATTTATAACAAATATTTCAAAAGGCAACACAAAATAGTCAGAAACTAAATGATGTCAAAATGAAACAAATTTAACACTTTCTTGCATAAATATTCAGTGTGTGTAAAGTTTTGTTCAGAGGACCAGTGTTTAAGTTCCATAGCTCTAATGGACCAGTACTGCCGTTTCTCCAGACATGGCTACAAAGATTAATTCAGCTACAGGTTATCCATGTTCCTAGGACAGCACAAAACAATTAATTTAAATCCCAGATCAATGCTCAACAGTAATATTCACTCAGATCTTCCACTTCTCCAACATAACTCAAAAACACAACACATCACACTTTGTCAGAGTTTTCATTTTTGACAAACATTTCATTTCCATTTGAACAGCATTGATTTATCATCAGCCTCAACCTTTCTTCGGGGGTTTCTTCTGAGTTCTCATCCTCAGAGAATTTAAACTCTATCAAGTGTTGTTCTTTTTCAAGGGACCATAAAAAACAATAACTTGAAGAATTTGTTCTGTCTGCGTCAAGAGCCAGCAGCATATTAGCAATCATAATGAATTTACCTCTTACAGGAAGCAAGAAGGAGATCACAAAGGACCACAATGTTTTACAGACTAACGCTACTGGATCATTCAGAATAGGAGCAGTTGACTTTCCTGCCGTAGAACTCATTAAACCAAATCACAGTCAAATCATGTCCCAACATATGTTTTGGTTTATGTCTCTGTCTGTCTGTCTGTAAATGTATATATAAATATGATTTTTTTTATTAATCCCATCAAATCATCTCTTTTCAACAAGCATAACAAAGAAGACACATAGACATCTCACAGAACTATCAGAAGCCGTGGCAAGAGAGGAACAATCACCACCAGTTTTCCAACATCAAAGTTTAATTTGAACTGAGTAAAATCACAGGAAATGATGCAAGCGTAGGTTGGGCGGAAGTTGGTGACATATTGTCCACGACCACAGCCGTGCTGATGCTTCCCATTACTATTTTATAGAACAGGAAACAAGGTCCAGTCATTGCTTCCTGGTGAAACTACCAGCTCAGCCTGTACCTGACTTCTCCCACACACAGGAACATCACAACCATCACTGGTACCACAACTGTCATCCACTTTGTTAGCATCAACACACCCATACATACCATCAATTACCACCCCTACCAACAGTGTTAAAACATCATAACTGACAACTACACATCAACTCCTGCATCATCACGTATCATCATCATCATCATCATCATCATCATCATCATCATCATTTGGGAGGTGGAGGTGGGCGAGCTGTCTAAGGCGCCAGGCTAGTAATCCAGCGAGCTTGGAGGTGCCGGGATCGAGTCCACCTGTGACCGGGTGTAAAAACCTTGGAGTCAACTTTGTGTGCAGACTCTTTCAGTGTTGTCACAACCCCTAGTGTACAGTACACAACCCTGTGCACTTAAAAGAACCCACGAATCCATTGGTAGATGACCAGATGGTGGCCACATGAATACGCGCAAACACCTAGTTGCGGGTACAGCAACGTGCAGTGAACTTGGACAAAGTACTGTGACTATGTGTCCCAGTCCATCCAGCTGTGAATGGGTACCTCGTAATGATGGGAAAGCCACATTAACTCGGTGCGCCTAGTAGGCAGCAAGAGTTGTATGCTCCCAAGGGAGTTGAGATTGAAAATACGATATGCCGTTGTGATGGACATCCAATGATCGAGGGAAAACAAAGCGCCTTTGAGCATTTGTACTGGATATAGGTGCTATACAAATGTTTGTATGTATGTATCATCATCATCATCGTCGTCATCGTCATCATCATCATTACCAACGTCGACATCTTCATCATTATCACCATCATTGTCATCGGCACCACCATCATCATCATCATCATCATCATCATCACCATAGTCAACATTGTCATGTCAGGTGCCATATAGGGTTTTGATGGATCTGGAATTTTCTCCGACATTAAGCTCCAACAACATGATACAACTGAAGCAGTCTTGAAGGTTGCATAACTTGATACACTCACTCATTCGTCAAGTAGTTTTGCTCCTACAGTTCCATGTGACATTGGAGCCTGGTTTGAATTATTCACTGTTACAATATGAAGCTGAACAAAGGTTCTGATGACCACAATATTAATGTTGATGTTAGTTACGTCACCATAAGAACAGACACAAAACATGTGCCTGTCCTATGGCTGTGTATATATCAACAACATTTTTTCATCCCGATGTCCACAGTCGACCAGGTGACAGCTCACACACAATCATTCCCAGCCTCTGCAACCCTACATGTGTAGTAATTTCCACACTCAATACTAATATACCCAGTCCCACCGTAAACAAAATCCCATTTTAAAATTGCTTGTTTATTTCTCACAAAAAGAGTATACTGAGAAAGGTCTTTTATTGAATCATAATTTGAGGACTTCCTTAACACAAACCACTGGCACCATGTGTAGTTCATGACATGAGACTTTGGTAACATTATCAGATACCTGTCACCATTCTTAAGAATGAGTACCATATACAGGTAGGAGTAAGCACGCGTGAAACAGCTAGCCCTTCACTCAATCACTGACACAATTCTCTGAAAAACCTGAAGCCACTGGGAATGGACTTCGGTAACCTTATCAGCCGTTGATCACCTTTCTTTCTGCTCCCACCTACCAGACCTCCAGCGGGAGCTAGTGCAGCACACTTCACCATATTCACCCCACCTCAGTATTCACCCCCAACCCTTGGATAACAGCAAGTAGCAGTACAAGATATTGCAGTTATGCTCAATTCATACTCAATGTTTAACATTATTTTATCCTGTATTTTGCCCAATGTTGCTGAAATAACAAATAGGAAGACCAAGATTATATAATTTAGCAAACAGGTAAAGATACTTCAACAAATGATGGTCACAAAAGTCAGTACTGTATTAAAAAATTTAGGAAGGCCCAAAAGAAAATGCCAAACAGCAGGACTGAAATAATGTGTTGTGAGTTACCCCCCTTCCCAATGTACACACAGCCTGGCAGCATCTGGTGATGGTTATTAGTAAGAGATCATGTCCATCTCCAAGTGTCCCCCTCCCACATTGGACAAACAGAGAGCGTGGCAAGTCGTGTCTGGCTGACAGGAAGCCCCAGGTTGAGGGGATTACAAGAAGCCATTTCCTAATGGCCTTACATCACATCTCACGGTCATCTCTGCGTATTTACAAAGCTTGTTGATTTCGTGCCACTCGGACCCTCCGTGGTACCATGGAGCGAGAGAGGTCTGTCGCAGAGCACTCCACATTGTCTGTAATGGAATTTATGTTCAAACATTCTTGTAAACAACTGCAGCTATTGTCATTGGTCGTCTTGACAGTTGTAGGAATGTGCTTACCTATGAGCGTAGGTAGGAAGTGTGAAATTAGACAGTCCGTACTTCCTCCACTCAATCATAGCCAGGGGTGCCTAATTGGGCAGGTAACTGGTATTATACATGAAGGAACTAAATTGTATATGAAAATATGTTGGTAATGGCTTGATTCCAAAGGGTCGATATTTTATCAACTTAAACCTATCAGTTGATTTTTTTTATGGATATACAACTTCTTTATTGAGAAAGGCCTTTCACAGAATAAAGAAGTTGTATATCCATAAAAAAGTATCATCATTCTTCGTCATCACCACAACTTCTAAAATGGCGATCAAGGAAGACATTTTTAGTGATACTCTAGTGTCTCTCTTTTTCCCTCTCACTGTTTCACAGCCACCCACAACCATACACATGCACACCCATCCGCTCTTCTAGAAACACTTCTTGAGATACAAACACATTCTAGAGATATACACACACTTCTAGTGAACACATACACACAGAAATACAACGCTAACTCACACACACACACACACATGCACACACACACACATTCAAGTATATACATCTACATATACTGCTTCCCCAAACCCCCCACCAACACACACACACTACAATACCATGTATACAATTCAACATAATTCATATGAATCCCATTTGTCTTCCAAACTGAGAAAACGGGTCATCAAATATTCACTTTTTATCATCTACTTTAAGAACATTCTAGTGAGACATATGACACTTGCATATGATATGATTTAGCACAGATGACTTGGGTAAATTTATTGCCATGGTGATTTATAGGTGTGCACAACATTCAGTTTTCTCAGCTTCCACTCCTGGGTGTAATTTGTAATGGCCAGTTTGTTATATGGTAGAGCTGTACATAACAATGCTGTATCACTTTCTTTATAAAATTCTATGCAACATATATTTAGTGAAATATTTTTCATTAAACAATTCATTTGTGCTGTCTGTGCTGGTGACCGGTACTCCTTACCCCGATATCCACAAATATGAGACACAGTTCATATTTTAACAGTAATATGCAGTGACTGATTAAAGTGTTCAAAAGTTTCTCATATAGAACATAAAAATGGGTTTTAGTGAAAATTCCTGATTATTAAATATTTTCGCTTAATGAGTAATGTCCATTCATTGCGTTGCAATAAGCTCCAGCACTTCAGGTGAGCACTGTGCTCACAGAGGACACAGGGAACAAATCAATACTGGGTTCAACACTAGGCATAGGCATAAACTCTTTTCAAGCAGAAAATCAATGATCAAAAACCGATACAAACAAAACGTGCGGCAAATGTTCGCTATCTTCTCGTTCGATGGCTACAGATCATCATCAGCCTCAGTAGACAGGAGATGTACCGCATCACAAGTGCCAACTTCAACTCACTGCACAATATAGATAACCTTTGAAAAATTAAGTTATGACAAAGATCAAGAAATCCATGTCAACACATTCCTTGATGCGGCTGGACATGCAATGAGCAAGATAGCACCCCTGAATAGGGCCCATCTGTAACGTAAAGATGTGGCTGTACCTTCACCACTTTCAACATACCATATTTTCCTAGAAAATCTCAATTCTTGCCCAGGTGTTGAAATCAGATAAAGGCAGCATAAAATCGACAGCTATTTTATTGATTGTCACAGCCATGAAATCTATCACAGTGGACATGTTAGCATCAGGAGAAGCTGGATCGACGGCGCCACAAAAACAATCTTGCTGTCTGACTGATGTCGAAGAGTGTACATCATGCCCCTGCCCGGCCCGCTGTCCGCCACGCCCACGACGCCAACATGGCAGTCAGTAGCATGTGAACCTCGAGGTCAACGCAACATGGACACAAAAGCACATTCTCGACCAATGTTGGCCGGTCAATAGGTATTGATCGCCATGATTCTCCTTGTCGTCTCCCACTCCCAGGCCTTGCTCCAACCACTCTGTAGTTTCCCTCTTCAAACACCAAAAATGGAGGAAAAATATATGCTTGTAACTTATTCAATTACAATAATGAGGAGCCAAACTTGGCTCTCTTACAGCAGTATGAGGTAACTTTAGGGACTCGGGTCACTGGATCATATCGTGCATCAGGGCAGAGAGAGGAGACTAGTGGGTGCCAGTAGGATCTAACTTTAAGGGACTCGGGTCACTGGATCATATCGTGCATCAGGGCAGAGAGAGGAGACTAGTGGGTGCCAGTAGGATCTAACTTTAAGGGACTCGGGTCACTGGATCATATCGTGCATCAGGGCAGAGAGAGGAGACTAGTGGGTGCCAGTAGGAGGTAACTTTAAGGCACTCGGGTCACTGGATCATATCGTGTATCAGGGCAGAGAGAGGAGACTAGTGGGTGCCAGTAGGATCTAACTTTAAGGGACTCGGGTCACTGGATCATATCGTGCATCAGGGCAGAGAGAGAGAGACTAGTGGGTGCCAGTAGGATCTAACTTTAAGGGACTCGGGTCACTGGATCATATCGGGCATCAGGGCAGAGAGAGGAGACTAGTGGGTGCCAGTAGGATCTAACTTTAAGGGACTCGGGTCACTGGATCATATCGGGCATCAGGGCAGAGAGAGGAGACTAGTGGGTGCCAGTAGGATCTAACTTTAAGGCACTCGGGTCACTGGATCATATCGTGCATCAGGGCAGAGAGAGGAGACTAGTGGGTGCCAGTAGGATCTAACTTTAAGGGACTCGGTCACTGGATCATATCGGGCATCAGGGCAGAGAGAGGAGACTAGTGGGTGCCAGTAGGATCTAACTTTAAGGGACTCGGGTCACTGGATCATATCGGGCATCAGGGCAGAGAGAGGAGACTAGTGGGTGCCAGTAGGATCTAACTTTAAGGCACTCGGGTCACTGGATCATATCGTGCATCAGGGCAGAGAGAGGAGACTAGTGGGTGCCAGTAGGATCTAACTTTAAGGGACTCAGGTCACTGGATCATATCGTGCATCAGGGCAGAGAGAGGAGACTAGTGGGTGCCAGTAGGATCTAACTTTAAGGCACTTTCGGGTCACTGGATCATATCATGCATCAGGGCAGAGAGAGGAGACTAGTGGGTGCCAGTAGGATCTAACTTTAAGGGACTCGGGTCACTGGATCATATCGTGCATCAGGGCAGAGAGAGGAGACTAGTGGGTGCCAGTAGGAGGGGGCCGGTGGGGTAGCCTAGTGGTTAAAGCGTTGGCTCGTCACGCCGAAGACCCGGGTTCGAATCCCCACATGGGTACAATGTGTGAAGCCCATTTCTGGTGTCCCCCGCCGTGATGTTGCTGGAATATTGCTAAAAGCGGCGTAAAACCAAACTCAGTCAGTCAGTCAGTCAGCCAGTAGGAGGTAACTTTAAGGCACTCAGGTCACTGGATCATATCATGCATCAGGGCAGAGAGAGGAGACTAGTGGGTGCCAGTAGGAGCTAACTTTAAGGCACTCGGGTCACTGGATCATATCGTGTATCAGGGCAGAGAGAGGAGACTAGTGGGTGCCAGTAGGATCTAACTTTAAGGCACTCAGGTCACTGGATCATATCATGCATCAGGGCAGAGAGGGGAGACTAGTGGGTGCCAGTAGGAGGTAACTTTAAGGCACTCGGGTCACTGGATCATATCGTGTATCAGGGCAGAGAGAGGAGACTAGTGGGTGCCAATAGGAGGTAACTTTAAGGGACTCGGGTCACTGGATCATATCGGGCATCAGGGCAGAGAGGGGAGACTAGTGGGTGCCAATAGGAGGTAACTTTAAGGGACTCGGGTCACTGGATCATATCATGCATCAGGGCAGAGAGAGGAGACTAGTGGGTGCCAGTAGGATCTAACTTTAAGGCACTCAGGTCACTGGATCATATCATGCATCAGGGCAGAGAGGGGAGACTAGTGGGTGCCAGGAGGAGCTAACTTTAAGGCACTCGGGTCACTGGATCATATCGTGTATCAGGGCAGAGAGAGGAGACTAGTGGGTGCCAGTAGGAGCTAACTTTAAGGCACTTTTCGGTCACTGGATCATATCGTGTATCAGGGCAGAGAGAGGAGACTAGTGGGTGCCAGTAGGATCTAACTTTAAGGCACTCAGGTCACTGGATCATATCATGCATCAGGGCAGAGAGAGGAGACTAGTGGGTGCCAGTAGGATCTAACTTTAAGGCACTCAGGTCACTGGATCATATCATGCATCAGGGCAGAGAGGGGAGACTAGTGGGTGCCAGGAGGAGCTAACTTTAAGGCACTCGGGTCACTGGATCATATCGTGTATCAGGGCAGAGAGAGGAGACTAGTGGGTGCCAGTAGGAGCTAACTTTAAGGCACTCGGGTCACTGGATCATATCGTGTATCAGGGCAGAGAGAGGAGACTAGTGGGTGCCAGTAGGATCTAACTTTAAGGCACTCAGGTCACTGGATCATATCATGCATCAGGGCAGAGAGAGGAGACTAGTGGGTGCCAGTAGGATCTAACTTTAAGGCACTCAGGTCACTGGATCATATCATGCATCAGGGCAGAGAGGGAGACTAGTGGGTGCCAGGAGGAGCTAACTTTAAGGCACTCGGGTCACTGGATCATATCGTGCATCAGGGCAGAGAGAGGAGACTAGTGGGTGCCAGTAGGAGCTAACTTTAAGGCACTTGGGTCACTGGATCATATCATGCATCAGGGCAGAGAGGGGAGACTAGTGGGTGGGGGATCTACCTGCCAGCTCCACACTTAGCAGGGATGGCAGTGGGTCCTTGTCATAACCATACTGGTTAAAGTCCAACATTCCCAACTCTGTCAGTTCATTTGTTGATGGTACTCGATGGCTACTGTTCAATGTTAAAGACAAACATGGACATGGACTAAAACATATCATAAAATAGAAACAAGAACTGGATCATCATCTGTCAGGATATCTAACACATGGCTGTGGAAAGAAGTGGCCAACAATCCTTTGTGTACTAAGTCAGTCAGTGTCACCCACACTCAGGGGTGAGTGAGTGTCACCTAGCACTCTGGGTTAAGTGAGTCACCAACGCTCTGGGGTGAGTGAGTGTCACCAGCACTCTGGGTTAAGTGAGTCACCAATGCTCTGGGGTGAGTGAGTGTCACCAGCACTCTGGGTTAAGTGAGTCACCAATGCTCTGGGGTGAGTGAGTGTCACCAGCACTCTGAAATGAGCATCATAGCTGGGGTGACTGAGGGCCACCAGCACTCTGAAGTGAGTGTCACCAGCACTCTGTTAGGAATGTAGTGAAAAATCTTAACATGTCAATCTTTCATGAGATTCCTGGTGAAATCATTCCCTCCAAATACATGTAAATATGGAAAAACAGGCAAACAAAAACAACATTAAATATGAAACATAATCATCAGCCCAAGTTCCATAAAAACTTAAATAAGAGGAGAAGCTAGTCATGGGACAAGTCTTCCCAACGTACGGTACACGCCATCCATCCCACTAGCAAGAATGTTAAATGCTGTAAGGTATTAAACATGTATTTCAGCAAAATGTGACATTCTTCAAGAGACTCATTCACATAGGGCACACATTTAAGTTGTCCCACCAAACACACAATGTCATGGCTGCCATTTTCAGCCCTTGGTGCATTTCAATCAGCTCAGATAATATCCCTCCAAAATTCACAAAGGACACCTTTTGTGGGCCAACTGGTCTCCTATGAGTTCCACATGAAATTACTGCCATGCAAGCAGGGCTGATAATTGATAAAAGATGTCTGCAATCTCCATATAAATCAGGCGATGATGAGAGTGACTGCTTCATTAGAGCTTCCCTGTGACCCCACCCGACCCTATCACAGATCTCTCTCCTTCACAAGGGTCCATGCCACAATTACAAGATTATATGCAGATTGTGTATACCTGAGGGACTTAGCTAACTGTTTAGTAAGTCCCTTGTATAAATTGGACTGCACCTAACAAGTGTACCAAGTACATTCCCTTGAGATTAACTTTGCCAAGGGCACAGGCACACCCTAAAAGTTGAGATCAAGGAGTCTGAAGCAATACAAACCTTATAGCTATGGGAGCATGGGGCACTGGCACTGGCCATAGTTGAGAAGGTCACACTGGGGCACTTGATACACTCTGTAACTGAGAGTCACACAGGGGCATTTGATACACTCTGTAACTGATAGTCACACTGGGACATTGACACACTCTGTAACTGAGAGTCACACAGGGGCATTGACACACTCTGTAACTGAGAGTCACACAGGGGGGCATTGACACACTCTGTAACTGAGAGTCACACAGGGGCATTGACACACTCTGTAACTGAGAGTCACACAGGGGCATTGACACACTCTGTAACTGAGAGTCACACAGGGGCATTTGATACACTCTGTAACTGAGAGTCACACTGGGGCATTTGATACACTCTGTAACTGAGTCACACAAGGGCACTGATACACTCTGTAACTGAGAGTCACACTGGGGCATTTGATACACTCTGTAACTGAGAGTCACACAGGGGCATTTGATACACTCTGTAACTGAGTCACACAAGGGCACTGATACACTCTGTAACTGAAAGTCACACAGGGGTATTGATACGCTCTGTAATTGAGAGTCACACAGGGGGCATTGACACACTGGCCATAGTTGAGAAGGTCACACAGGGCATTGACACTGGTCATAGTTGAGACAGTCACACAGGGCATTGACACTGGTCTGTAACTGAGATAGTCACACAGGGCATTGACACTGGTCATGTTGAGAGAGGTCACACAGGGCATTGACACACTCTGTCATAGTGAGAGAAGGTCACACAGGGCATTGACACTGGTCATAGTTGAGAAGGTCACACAGGGCATTGACACACTCTGTAACTGAGATAGTCACACGGGCATTGACACACTCTAGTTGAGACAGTCACACAGGGGCATTGACACACTCTGTAGTTGAGACAGTCACACAGGGGCATTGACACACTCTAGTTGAGACAGTCACACAGGGGCATTGACACACTCTGTAACTGAGATAGTCACACAGGGGCATTGACACACTCTAGTTGAGACAGTCACACAGGGGCATTGACACACTCTTGTTGAGACAGTCACACAGGGGCATTGACACACTCTAGTTGAGATAGTCACACAGGGGCATTGACAGACATACCTTGTTCAAGACGTCATCCACTTTCTCAGACAACAGTCTTCCCCAGAGATGTCCTAGGATTAACTGATGTGTTTTATGACAGAGAGAATCTTTTATCTCTTAAAACTACTTGAAGAAACTACTTCTAAATTAATGATGCTCAGTATCAGTTTTGAGACTGAGATAGGACGTAGCTTTGATTCAATCTTTATGGTATAATCTACTCTCATGTTTATCACAGCACCTTTCTTCCAGAGTGGACTCTACAATATGGAAAGCACAACTGACACCACCTACCCCCATCCATGTCTAAGTACCCCCATGGGCACTGAGTGATTGACCCACCACCAGGTAGGCCATGTTCCATGTAGGGGGTGGGGCACCAAGGTGATGTATGCATGTGTATGTACCTGGATACCATCATATCTAGTTATCTACCTGGCTGAACACCATGTAATATACTGCTCTGTCACCTGAGATTCCAGAGGTCAATACATCTAACAGGATGGCGTTAGGGGAGAAATTAATTAGGTACCAATATTAGAGAAAACGTCCCTCAGTGACAGATAAGGTACAGAACCTGGAACGCCATATGGTGCAAGCAGCAAGTTATTATAGCGACTCAGTTACTCCATTACAAGTGTAATGATTAAGTAGGGGCTCATGCCACCATTTTGTTTCTCGTATCAATAACTGACGGCAGACCAAATTCCACTATCAAATGATCGGGTATCAGACACATTAGTGTGAACTTCTTTGATGGGCATTTTAGAAGTTGAGTTTATGAAGAATAATGACAATTTGTATGGATATACAACTTCTTTTATTCTGTGAAGGGTGACGTTTCGACATAGATTCTAATGTTGTTGTCCAGCAAGTGGACAACTGATCAGTTAACTCTCTTCGATTAAACCTCGCCTGAAATATCAGTTAACCTCAAGTGATCTGTTAACGTGACATGACTAGTTATTGTCTGTGCAAGTTAACCGTGTCACTAACATTCCCTAAACAAGCAGCTGATGCCCTCACTCATTAGGAACTGTGAATGCTAAGCTTCACAAATACTTATCAGTTCATAGCGTGGAAATACAGTACATTTGTCGTGTAGTGTTGAAGAGCTGGAGCCAAATACACATGATCTGTTCATGGAGAATCTGTACAGCAATAGCGACTACTAGAGGAAGCAGCTCACGTAAGACCATCATTAGAAGCCCGACTGGTGGCACGATACAGGTCAGCTGACCATACTTCGGACGGAGGTATGTATCTCGACCACCCTCCCAGAGTGTGTGCACATCCATAATGACAGATATCTGCTCAAATTGAAATCTAAAACACCTGAATCCCACATCAAATGAGATATTATGCCTATAAATAAAGTCTCAAGTATCAATCAGTCCTCCAAACGACTCGGGTTGAAAAATAATTGCATCTTTAGCGTCATGATCCACAAATGTTCCTGCGTGTGCTACTGGTGCCTCATGGGAGTCTCACCAGGTGATACGTCAAACATCATAACTATAAAACCATTTGTTCCAACAGACCCGTGTGTCATAACAATGACGTGCGACCAGCAAACAGCTCCTGCAGTCCAGTAACCTCTCCCATATGTCACATGATAGCCTGACCATGGTCATACTCCATTCATAAGTCCTTACTTACCCCTAACTGTCTGTATACTGGTAAGGCTATCACATTTCTACATTATGTTTCCTTGTTAAATGTCATGCTAATAACAGTCATTGGCATTTCCACTATAGTCATCAGTAGAGGCAGAGTTGAAACAAGATATGGCTTAACGACCTACAGGTCTGCATCTTAGACCCCAAGAGCAACTAAAGACTTCCTAAACAAAGAATAATGTGTAATTCACTTTTATGTCAGTTAATTCAACAGTCATAGAAAAAAGTATGAATCACTTCTTTCATTTGTGCCATCAGGTAATGAAGTGAAGGTCACTGCCAACTCATTGGCCCTGATATCTGCACAGTAAAGACATTAATTAACATCAGTCATTGTAGTGAGGGATGTTTCAGTCATTAATGGAAATAATCGCAACATGTTTACTAGACTACATCAGCTGATGATGATACTACCCCTGGGTGTCTGAGACATTAAACAGTAACCAAGGAAACATTACAGCTCCAGGTTGAATAACATCTGTGCCTAAGGCAGCCAGTCATATTTTGTTGTTCCTTATCAAGACATCTGGCCAGTTAACCCTTCGAAGACATAGGGTTAGTTAACTATACACCATAGACAAACATCTGGTCAGTTAACCCTACATAGACATTTGGCCAGTTAACCCTACACAGAGATCTGGCCAGTTAACCCTATACAGACATCTGGCCAGTTAACCCTACACAGACATCTGGCCAGTTAACCCTGCACAGACATCTGGCCAGTTAACCCTACACAGACATCTGGCCAGTTAACCCTACACAGACATCTGGCCAGTTAACCCTACACAGACATCTGGCCAGTTAACCCTACACAGACATCTGGCCAGTTAACCCTACACAGACATCTGGCCAGTTAACCCTACACAGACATCTGGGCAGTTAACCCTTCACAGACATCTGGCCAGTTAACCCTTCACAGACATCTGGCCAGTTAACCCTGCACAGACATCAGGCCAGTTAACCCTACACAGACATTTGGGGAGTTAACCCTACAGACATCCAGCCAGTTAACCCTTCACACATCTGGCTGGTTAACCCTTCACAGATATCTGGCCAGTTAACCCAACAGACATCTGATCAGTTAACCCTGCACATATAATAATATCCCCCCACACACACACACTGCAGCTACACAAGTCGGCACCAAGATACACGGTTGGAGGCAAGGTTAGGAGAGCAGCAAATGTTTAATGCTTTTTGAAGGGGCAAGCAAATTCACGCTCACTTCTTTCAAAGTCTGTTAAACTTCCCACTTGAGAACTAACAGCTAATACAAGCTGTGACAAGAAAGAAAAAAATCAACCACTCAATTCTCATCTAAAAACATCTTTCTTCTTTTTTATTGATGCACATGTTCCAATACTGCTAGAGTGCAGATCCTTTCAAGGCTAAGACAGGTAAAAAGCAGTCTCCCCTCAAGGCTGAGATTGAGAAAGAGCAGTCTCCCTTTAAAGCTGAGACAGGTAGAGATCAGTTTCCCTTTAAGGCTGAGACTAATCAGTCCAACCTGGATTCCGTGATTCCGCGGTTGCAGAATAAATCACGGAAATTACCTTTTCAGACAGAAGAACGTCCGGTCCACGGAAAAAGTATTTGCATGCAGAATACCTGCAGAAATTGCCATTTTTCTGCTGCAGAATATACTTATTTTGAAAGTTGAATCAAGATTGATCTTCAACCGAAACAAAAAGTAGGGATAAATGTGAAAACTATGAATGGTTACACAAAAACGAACTGAGACATTTGTTATAACGATATTTTCAAAATATTCACGAATAAAGATGACTTATTCATAAGGTAATATTTTCTTCAGCACGTTACAATACTATTATTAGAATTTGAACCTGCAATTATGCTCACAACATCGATCTTTTTGAAGATTGAAATTTGCACTATTGTGTGGTTTTTCTTCAAGTTTTAAGTGAAGAATTTTGAAAAATGGGATGCAGAATTTACTTAAATTTGCCACGAAATTCTTAAGAAATTGTTGCAAAATCCAGAAGGGACTGACTAATAGAGACCAGTCTCCCTTCAAGACTGAGACAGGTAAAGACCAGTCTCCCCACAAGGCTTCGATAGGTGAGTTGCCTATCATCCTTATATGAGAGAGATAAATGTCACACTGTGTATCCCTCGCAGATCTGGCTGCACTAACACCTGTACCAATCACCTGCGCCAATCACCTGTGCCAATCACCTGTGCCAATCAGCCGTATCACTTGATGAATAATCCATTACCTATCCTCCAAGTGTGCTGGGTTTCAATCCCACATATCCTACTGCTAATACCCAGGGGAGATTAGCTGACAATGGATAACCTGCTCCCCACGATGGTGTCAACAATTAACTCTATGTCCAGGCTCATCAGCTGGAGCCACACCACCCTCACTGGTTGAACAGCAGCCCAAGGGAACAAAACATGCACCCTTACATTAGCCTTTACCCTAGAGCCACACCATCCTCACTGGTTGAACAGCAGCCCAAGGAACAAAACATGCACCCTTACATTAGCCTTTACCCTGGAGCCACACCACCCTCACTGGTTGAACAGCAGCCCAAGAGAACAAAACATGCACCCTTACATTAGCCTTTACCCTGGAGCCACAATACCCTCACTGGTTGAACAGCAGCCCAAGAGAACAAAACATGCACCCTTACATTAGCCTTTACCCTGGAGCCACACCACCCTCACTGGTTGAACAGCAGCCCAAGAGAACAAAACATGCACCCTTACATTAGCCTTTACCCTGGAGCCACACCACCCTCACTGGTTGAACAGCAGCCCAAGAGAACAAAACATGCACCCTTACATTAGCCTTTACCCTAGAGCCACACCACCCTCACTGGTTGAACAGCAGCCCAAGGGAACAAAACAAGCACCCTTACATTAGCATTGTAAGATCACCTGTGAATATATACCCCTTCACCTGGACCATTTGTCAATATGGGAGTGAGTTTAGTTTTACGCCACACCCAGCAATATTCCAGCTATATGGCAGCAGTCTGTAAAGAATCGAGTCTGGACCAGGCAATCAAGTGATCAACAGCATGAGCATCGATCTGCGCAATTGGGAACCGATGACATGTGTCAACCAAGTCAGCGAGTCTGACCACCCGATCCCGTTAGTCGCCTCTTAAGACAAGCATGGGTTACTGAAGATTCATTCTAACCCGGACCTTCACGGGTCTTGTCAATATGGACTAAATACATAGATCTTCAAAATGGGAATATTTGCACCCTACAGCAGACCCCAAACATAGATTCTCTGATTCTTACAATGTAATGATCCCCTGTATTTCGAATACAACAACCCTTTTTTGAAAAGCAATATGTCTTTTGTTTCATTTTAAGTATTATTCCCATGAATCTCATGAAAATATTCAATCAAAGTCTCATATTTCATGCTGGGTGAAAATAATTATCAACATTCAAGAAAGTGATCAACTATTTAGGTTTTTCACATGAACAAAATGTCAGAAAGTGACTTTCACCTCTTCTGTGACCATAGACTGAAAGATTTGTTCCTGAATTCCATGTGCATTACCTATGAAGATATGAGATGAACATCACATCTCTTTCTTTTGCCTATTTCAGCTTATCCATCAGCTGTCACTTCAACGAACATCAAAGCCAAGCGAGTTTCGTGCTACGCTTCTCTGGGGATCAATACTGCCTGCTTGTTTGGTCCCCTTGACTTTGTCCACGTTTACGTAGCTAGCTTGGCCGAGTTACGGAACATGACGTAGGAAGCTGCGGCCTCTGGCGGTCGTCCCTGTTGATCAGTTCCTACATTATCAATCTCTCTAACAATCAGTCAATACATACTACAATGACCATAGCTGACACCCAGTTCTCCGAGCTGATAGTCCTCAAAATGTCTGCTTGGCCAGAAAATAATTGATGCTTAACACTCCCGAAGCCCCTCTGGTAGAGGAGTGGGTGCTAATAGCCTCGTGAGGGTATATTCACGTCTGGCCCCCGGTTGGGTGAAATTCTACGTTTACAGTTTGCAGAATAATGAGCGCCACCTACTGTAAACACTGCCTGTTAATGCGATTAATCAGGCAAAATATGCTTCATTTTATGTCAATTAGAAAGTCTTGCTATCAGTTTTATTGTGGATTTTTGAAACGCCTTTGTCAATGTAATAGAGCGAGATCAATATTTCGAAGATTGTTGTGACAGACTTATTTTATTAAATAAATCTTTCTTCTCGGGGACCAGATTTAATTGGATTGTGGTAAATTCATGAATACTGTCAAGCTGTATAATTCAATATTAACATCTTTTTGTTATTCATTTCAAGCTTAAAGTTTAATAATTAATTCCTAGCTTGAAGACATGCCTCCATAAAGGATCACCATGGATCAATCGTTTGACTCCAAGTATTGTATGATTTTACATCAAAATATCAAACATTAACAGCTATGCACTCATGGAACATGACTTTCTTTAATTCATCTTAAAATGTCAGAAGTTACACTGTGATATACACAATTTAGTATTATTCCTCAAAGACATATAATTGAGAAAGTGGGTACAAATTTAAATTTGGAAAAAAAAATTATTATTAGGGGCACTCACTTCCAGATCTGATACAAGAACTAGGATGCTTTTTTCTGAAGTTGTAATACTATTCTGAAAGTTTGATCAAACTGTTGGCAGTACTATAAATGAGAACACGTTTCACACTATCAACCTCCATCTTTCACATGCGGAAGGCAATCCCCATAAACTCTCCCCTCATTAAGGACTTAAGATCCAAGAACAAGTCCGAATATAAGTCTCCCTGAGACACTAAAGTTTACGTCACAATTTACTACCATGCACAGCTGAGGGAGTCAGAAAATTAACCTGAGATTGTGAACCAGCAAACCTTTGTTTTCTTAAAACTTATGAACAATTCTACCACGACTTCAGTAAATACTGGATTGTGATTGGTTAATCTAAGTCATTCAGATGTATATAATCATGTTATATACCTCTGATTTTCCAACACAGTATGTATTTTTTTTTTTAAATCTTAATAACGTGGTTATGGTAGAATGTAGATAAACGTACTGTGTTGGAAAATCAGAGGTATTATATTTTGTTTCATGCCTCTGATTTTCCAACACAGTATGTTTAAAAAAAATAGCCACATTTTTCAGGAACAATTTTTTTTCTTCAAATCAATCCATTGACAATTTTGTGATTAAAAAATATTTTGGGGATAAATTCTTGACCATATAAATGACAGTTTACAAAATGTACATACTAAATAACATAATATTTCAGAGTACAAATAGTAGTCCAAACATCTCATAAACCTTAGGGCTTTATTATACAAAGAAGTGGCACGGAGAGTATCAAAATAGAGAAATGCAAATTTGACTAATTCATCTAAATGAAAATGAACAAACCAGAGACATATTGTATTGTTAAATATTATCAGTTCATATTGTTGAAAGCTGAGAAAACAGATTGAGTTAAAGATCAAACATGAGGAGCCTCCTCCGCCAACCTACAAAAAACAGGACAGCAACTGAATGCATCACCCAGCTGTTACTACAGAGGTGAGAGACAAGTTTGTAACATTTGTCAGTTGTACCGCCAGTTTTTCCATTGTAGCAACTTTGTGGAGTTTGACAAACTTTCCCACCTCTCAAGCACACCAAAATACCCTCACACCACAAAGTTTTCTAAGATGAAGAAGCTTTGGCATAAACGAAGCGACAAGACACCGGGCGGTATTCATGTTCTAATGTTGAAAAATTTCCCACAAGACAAAGGGTCTTACATAAGGCAGGCTTGCCACTGGTATTAACGAGTTCAAGTATATTTGAGTTGGAAATTGTACGCACGTTTAGAATGACAGCATGTTAGGGGCTCCCAGATCCATCAATGCCTCCATTTTCATCGACGTTTGTAAAATTCACATCCGACGGAACCTTCTTTCGACCGTCTAAATGATTTAACTCACTTGAATTTGAGGGCTTTCCACTTTTTGAATGAAGACAATAAATTTTAAATCTGAGCAGAAAGATGTCATAAATGTGTAGAACCAATCAATAAACATTGGTCCAGGTGTTGGGACTCCATCACCCCTAAAATCAATAGTGAACTCATCAAAGCAAATAGCCTCAGACTTAACCATCAAACAGTCAGGGGTGTTAAGTTGTAGACCTTACCTTTCCATGTCAAATGTTTACACTTGGCAATTATCCATAATATGAGATCTCTGCAACAAACAAGCAAGATTTCTCAAACTTCCAAACTACTGATTAAAATGGCCGAGTTTCAGCGTATCTCCTCCTAAACAGCCCTGCTCTGTCCTCCCTAGGGCACAGAATGAGAATGTGAACAACTTACCTGGACTCTGGCTGCAAATCAAGCTCATCAGAAATATCGATGCCCAAAATGTCACACAACAAAGTTGATAGAACAGCTGTGAAGGCCTAAGCAATGTTCACACAATAGATCCCATTTAAACTTCATTGACTAAACTTGTGTGTTTTCGCTTGCTGAAGTTTTGTAGGCAGAATCTCGGCATTACCTCTACATCCCAGGGAACCCCTCGGAGAATGTGTAGCCCGTTCCAAACTAAACACAAGTTCAAGAAGTACAGGCTAGCGGGGAGAACAAACAAACACGGTGATCTAGAGGGGCCACTCTCACATACATACGACCACTTACCATATTTCCAGCCGTTTACAACAGCTATAAAACTGTAGAGTCCTACCACTTTCATGCAGGTATCCATGCCCCACTGCACAGGTTCCACAGTGTCAAACACACAATCATTCATAAATTATGGAAGATATGTTGACATGGGATTGGGCAGGGATGCTAGGTGACTTTTTGTACAGAAGTTGTGTAAGCAGACAATGAAAGGAGTCAAGACCTGACAGGTTGCACAGATCATTATCAGTCTTCTCCACTACGTTCCATTCAAAGTTTTTGTCTTACCATCAATAGCAAACCTACTCCTGAAAAGTACCAACTTTATAATATTTGTGATGTGTTGGGATTTATAATCTAAATGTCCACGTTGATGTCATATAAGGGTCTCTGTACACTTGGACAACAAGCACCTGGTATAGATAGAAATGTTCAGGAGGACTGGTACATTATCCTACCTGCACAGGTGGATAAACCATTGTAGCAGGGCATGGAGTTATCCTACACACGACATCATTACCAGCTTGCTCACTGGGATATACTATAAACCATTGTAGCAGGGCATGGAGTTATCCTACACACGACATCATTACCAGCTTGCTCACTGGGATATACTATAAACCATTGTAGCAGGGCATGGAGTTATCCTACACCCAACATCATTACCAGCTTGCTCACTGGGATATACTATAAACCATTGTAGCAGGGCATGGAGTTATCCTACACCCGACATCATTACCAGCTTGCTCACTGGGATATACTATAAACCATTGTAGAAGGGCATGGAGTTATCCTACACCCCATAGCATCATTACCAGCTTGCTCACTGGGATATACTATAAACCATTGTAGCAGGGCATGGAGTTATCCTACACACGACATCATTACCAGCTTGCTCACTGGGATATACTATAAACCATTGTAGCAGGGCATGGAGTTATCCTACACCCGACATCATTACCAGCTTGCTCACTGGGATATACTATAAACCATTGTAGAAGGGCATGGAGTTATCCTACACACGACATCATTACCAGCTTGCTCTCTCTGGGATATACTATAAACCATTGTAGCAAGGGCATAGAGTTATCCTACACCCGACATCATTACCAGCTTGCTCACTGGGATATACTATAAACCATTGTAGAAGGGCATGGAGTTATCCTACACCCGACATCATTACCAGCTTGCTCACTGGGATATACTATAAACCATTGTAGAAGGGCATGGAGTTATCCTACACCCGACATCATTACCAGCTTGCTCACTGGGATATACTATAAACCATTGTAGAAGGGCATGGAGTTATCCTACACACGACATCATTACCAGCTTACTCACTGGGATATACTATAAACCATTGTAGAAGGGCATGGAGTTATCCTACACCCGACATCATTACCAGCTTGCTCACTGGGATATACTATAAACCATTGTAGCAGGGCATGGAGTTATCCCTACACACCCGACATCATTACCAGCTTGCTCACTGGGATATACTATAAACCATTGTAGCAGGGCATGGAGTTATCCTACACACGACATCATTACCAGCTTACTCACTGGGATATACTATAAACCATTGTAGAAGGGCATGGAGTTTTCCTACACCCGACATCATTACCAGCTTACTCACTGGGATATACTATAAACCATTGTAGAAGGGCATGGAGTTATCCTACACACGACATCATTACCAGCTTACTCACTGGGATATACTATAAACCATTGTAGCAGGGCATGGAGTTATCCTACACCCGACATCATTACCAGCTTGCTCACTGGGATATACTATTATGGTCAGGTGGACAAGGCGAAACCTCAGATCAGAAGGTCCATGGTTTGAATCTCATCTAAGGACTAGGAAATTGTACAGCCACTACGCTATTCGTGTGGCCTTCCAACAGCATCCTGTCAATATTCGAGTCATGAACAGAAAATTCAAGTTGCAGTTATCGCACAGACAAGTTCTCATGTCTGGAATCATACTTATGTATAAGATACAAGCCAGTCTCTACAGAAGCTCTTGCCGTGGTTATATCATAGAATACAACCTGAGTTTGTAATGTTATATCATCCAACAGCCAAAACCACATTAAGTGAGTGAGTGAGTGAGTTTGGTTTTACGCCGCTTTTCGCAATATTCCAGCAATATCACGGCGGGGGACACCAGAAATGGGCTTAACACATTATACCCATGTGGGGAATCGAACCCGGGTCTTCGGCGTGACGAGCGAACGCCTTAACCACTAGGCTACCCCACCGCTCCAAAACCACATTAAGAAATAAGCACTAATTACTTCACTGTTAGAGACACAGAAATCACCATCATCCATATTTCCTACCTGACTAAGGCAGTAAGCCATTAACAGCCCTGATAACACTGATTTCTTTCTGTATTGATTCTGCTCATACTTGATCACATCTTGGCAGTAAAATGAAACATGTGTAAACATATTCACAGCTGATAACCTATAAAACATACACATGAAACAAATTAGAACATTATATTGCTTGTTGCTTTTAGTCAAATACAATTATGTAAGACATTAAAATCAACAGTTCCTGCTCTCCGTCAGCAGTTGTGAATTATTACTAAAACAAACAACAAAAGATGCTTGCAAGGTGCAGGTGATTTTAAAGCTTCTCAGATCACGTAAAAGATCAATAGATTTAACCAATCGATTGTAGCAACATCATGCAAACAGTTTATTGGTCTCATATCTTAGTAAATACCATCAGTATCACACGACTATTTTGTAAATATGTTTTCATGGACAGTAACCAATATGATAGTACAAATGTCAGAGTGTTTGGTTTTTTCTGCAGCAACAACATGTGTTTACCATCTTTACCCTATAGATAATCCCTGTCCTTTCCAGGCTCATAACTAAACAATAACTTGTTAAGTCAAGGTATTATATATGGTAAGACCATCATTATTAAACCATAACAACATTATCCTTCATTGGGGTTTTACGTTTTTTCTTATCGTCTAAATAGTATGTACAAGTTTCAAGTTTCAAATGCTGGAACTTGAAAGGTGAAATAACTCTGTGGTCGTCACCAGCTCTGTTGCAGCAAACCTTTGCATTCAGTCATAACCAAGAATCAATCCAACTGCATATTTAATTTTTTTTTATCAAAAACCCTGCATTTATAGCTGGACCTGATCAATAGTATCTCCAACAGTGGAAAACAAATCACAAAGTTCCATTTCTTCCTTCTATCTACCAGAATCAATAAGCCACTACAAGTCATCCAACTTTTATAGGCCTGCCACACAGTGCTTGTCTTCTTTCTCCCTAACTCCACAATTTCGTACTCATCAAATAGTCATGGGGAGCAGTAGGTATCAAAATGACTTTCTGATAATTCTGCAAGAAATGGATATCAGTAGATAACTAACAAAACTTATCCATAATCGTTTTGAAGATAGTCTCCTCAAGTCACAACACTTATCTATCCATTTCTTTCATAACAAAGATAAAGCATCGTGTGACCCTGGTAGCGTCCAGCCACTCAGTCCCGCTGTCTATGTGCAAGCAGTGTTGTCACATTATATACATGTCCAACAACATCGAGTATACCTCAAACCTACGTCACACATGTGTCCAACAACATCGAGTATACCTCAAACCTACATCACATGTGTCCAACAACATCGAGTATACCTCAAACTCATGTCACATCACACGAGTCGAACCACAGCGAGTATACCTCGAACTCACATCACACGTGTCCAACCACAGTGAGTACATATAGAACCCATGTCACATCGCACATGTCCAACCACAGCGAGTACATATAGAACTCATGTCACATCACACATGTCCAACCACAGCTAGTATAGAGAACCCATGTCACATCACACATGTGTCACACCACAGCGAGTACATATAGAACCCATGTCACATCACACGTGTCCAACCACAGCGAAGTGTCCAACCACGTAGTATAGAGAACCACCCATGTCACATCGCGCACATGTGTCACACACATACATATAGCACCACAATACATATAGAACCCATGTCACATCACACATGTCAACATCGGTATACCTAAAACCCATGTCACATGTCAACAACAGCGGAGTACACCATAGAGCCATGTCACATTACACCTAGAAGCCATGTCACATTACACAAATTCTGCCTTGGATTCACTACAGGAATACAAGCATGACATACACGGGACCTATTCTGCCTTGGATTCACTACAGGAATACAAGCATGACATACAGGGACCTATTCTGCCCTGGATTCACCACAGGAATACAAGCATGACATACAAGGGACCTATTCTGCCTTGGATTCACTACAGGAATACAAGCATGACATACAGGGGACCTATTCTGCCTTGGATTCACTACAGGAATACAAGCATGACATACAGGAAACCTATTCTGCCCTGGATTCAACTACAGGAATACAAGCATGACATACAGGGGACCTATTCTGCCCTGGATTCACCACAGGAATACAAGCATGACATACAAGGGACCTATTCTGCCCTTGGATTCTGCCCTGGGATTCATTCTGCACAGGATTCAATACAAGCATGACATACAAGGGGACCTATTCTGCCTATTCTGGATTCACTACAGGAATACAAGCATGACATACAGGAGACCTATTCTGCCTTGGATTCACCACAGGAATACAAGCATGACATACAGGAGACCTATTCTGCCTTGGATTCACCACAGGAATACAAGCATGACATACAAGGGACCTATTCTGCCTTGGATTCAACACAGGAATACAAGCATGACATACAGGGAACCTATTCTGCCCTGGATTCACCACAGGAATACAAGCATGAAGTGCTGGAGACACTTCAAGTAATACAATCCACACCTACACAAGCACTGACACAACTACAATGCACATGCAGGACTAAAAAATTGAAGATAATAATCTAATAGCACCAAGTAACTTCCTTGGCTTTGACAAGTCTAGGTTTCGGGTCAATCAGCTCTTTCACTCACTCACATTCTCTATGTTTTCTTTTTCAATTTCTCCTATATTGTCCCCATTCCCCCGAGTAAACTCCCTGCTGCATATGAAGAAGTTCGCAAGGAACATATTCCTCCCATCATGCATCATTCAGTAGAGAAGAATCTTCATTGTCCGTATCTGTACAAACCAACTTCAGTTCAATATGTCAATACTGGGAGGCGGGATCCTGCTTCCTGTAACAACACATAATATAACTTTCTTACCATTAGGAACCAGTCTAACTTGCCAGTTCTAAAACTACAAACAATGGAGTTGTGGGTAAGGTGTTCATTTGTCATACAAACCATGCTTGGATCTCCAAACACACACATTGTGAAGCTCATCCATTGTGTCTCCTGTATCAGCTGGACAAGTGCTATCAAATCTAAAGTCATTTTTATTCTTTCCCTCCCTCTGTGGCTTCGTCTTTTAATCCCTGTCTTTTACTCATGCCACTCACTCATTCACTCACTGTACAGTTCTCAGAACCCATGTTCAGCAAGGCATGGATGATGTTTTTAACATTCACATAACGAAATGTTTCTTTACTGATATTATCTTCCTTGCTTCATTCACACATAAATTATGTACAGGAAACTTTTAAGACAAAAATCATCATTTTTTTCTGGCTTAAGTGCAACAACAGCATGGTATCAACATACATTGGAATCTTTAGGTTTTTTTAGTGTATAATCAATTCATAACTACCGAAATGTCTATTGGACACTACAAAATGTCACATGACTTTTCAACCCATAATATACATAAACTGGCCACAATTTTTGTATGTTATTTCCCTGCCAAGCAATGCCGAAAGTGTGCCCCAACCAAACAAATCATGAACCATGTTTTCTTGCATCAAACTCGACCACTCACTAAACAGGACACGGATTTACATACCCATATATCTAACATGGCACCCCACAAAACAAGCCTGCACCTAATAGCGACTGAATATCGTCCAATATCATTAGACTGAGTGAGTAGCCCCTCTTTGGGTATCATGAACACAATTGGCAATTTCTCCCTAATGACTGGTGCTCCATGAAA
The DNA here is from genome assembly GCF_003918875.1 of Haliotis rubra. Lineage (NCBI taxonomy): Eukaryota > Metazoa > Mollusca > Gastropoda > Lepetellida > Haliotidae > Haliotis > Haliotis rubra. The sequence continues at coordinate 1,457,257 of NW_025765570.1, read as the reverse complement.
GCTTCAGGCTCCTTGTCCCTTACGTCTACTGAACACAAATGGTTAGTAACACTGCACGAAATCAGAGCCACAACTATTGGAATCAGAAAGCAGATTTTGATTTCACAATTCTCTCGGGCATATGTAACAGCTGAGTCTGAAAAGAATTCAGATTTCCACCTTTTTGGTCTAAATTCAGCGGGGACTAAAACAATCTGGGAATGTGTTGATCTCATAGCTAGCTTGCCACGATGCTCACGTCCAAGTTGAAGAAAACCTGTTTACTTCTACTCAAGTGAAGACTAAACCTGCTTCTAATGATGCAGCTGAAACAGGAAAATAGTCTATGTTAGCCTTGTTGCCTTACATTTGTTGGGGACTTAATTCACTTGTTATCTCAATTCACTACCAGGCAACTACTGCCTGACTGCAGAGAAGCCTGAAGGGAACATTCATATTCGGTCAGTCCGTATTCGAGAAAGTCGTATTCTGTTAGAAATAGCAGTAAATCATAACAATTCCTGTTCCAAACTTGCTTCAACTAAATCGATATCGCTACTTTAAATGTGCAAAAACATTCCCCTTTTTTGGAGGTCTAGTCGGTGTGAGGCTGTCTGAAAGCTCTGCCTCAGTCCACCCCTCAACAATCAATAAGTCTAGCTCAAAAACGAAGAGCCTTGCCCTTTGCTGAGAGTGCCCTCCATGCCAAAGCATCCATTAATATGTCAGTCAAAATACATCGTGCATTTTCCTTAGGACCTTTGCTAATCAATACCTAATCAATACCAGCAAAATCAATTGATCACCTCTCTTCCAGTTCAGGAGGTGCAGCAATCTAGCTCCTAATTCTGTTCCGTTTCCATTTCAGACAGTTTCAAGTTTCAGAGCCTCCACCTGGGTCATTACGAGCCGCCAGTGAGGAAAACACTGAAGAAAAACCCACACACACATCAGACCAGGCTAATTCCATCTTCACTTTGTCTGATAAGATATTGACAAACAGTTATGAATACATCAAGCAAGTACAAAGAAAAACAGTGTATTCAATAATGGCCTGGATTAGGATATTCCAGAAGATTCTCTTTGTTCCATTATTTAAAGCTTATCTTCATGGAGTTCAGAAAAGAAAAAGATATAATATTCTTCAGTCAAATGTTTGACAATTTTTGAAGATGTGAAAATATCGATGATGACATTTTCAGCCACATTAGCTGTCACACAACCAATGTTAGTTACGCTGTAGACTACGGTCCGGACCGGAGTGCGGAAGGTCGCGGGTTCGATCCCCGACTGTGTCATACCAAAAGACGTTAAAATATGGTACTTGTTGGTCCATGCCTGGCGCTCAGCATTAATGGATACAACAAGGACTGGTCGGCTCGGAGTCAGTATAATGTGTCTGAGTGTGGTATTCATGCTTCACTGCGGCATGGTAATCTCAGTGGGCTAGCACTATAAAACCAGCTTCAGTCTGGGCTAGTACAAGCAGCCGCACATACACATATACACGCATGCACGTTGTCATATGAGCCAAATATTCTCAAGCACGACGTTAAACCCAATTCCACCACCACCACGGTCCGGAACATGGAAGCTACCACCTCCCATCTGTGAATTAAATTATTTGTGGTGATTTCTCATGCCATTTATCACCAGCATACAAAGTACATCAGTATTTTTTACATCTTGAAAAACAAAACATAAATCATGTACCAACAAAAAGTATTAACATCTGACTGCTCCAACACATACAGTGATGGTGGTGTAGTGGTGAAGATCCCAAGGGGTCCACCCGATGTCTGTAGGTATGAGTGTACTACAGGACACTTCCACTGAAGCGAGGATAGCTGTCTCTGTGTTCACATTGATACACACGTACCCCAGTAAACAAATCGGTTTATTGGCTTCAGACAATTCATCATCATGATTGACATTAGACATGTCTCTTTGTACCAAGCCTCGACTACCTAACTTCCAACAAACACCCTCACAAGCACGAGAAAATAACAAGGTCTATCTTTTGACAGCAAAACATCAACTTTTAAGCATCGTCTTAGAAACTGTCTTGACACACGATTCAGTCTACACATTTTGACACAATAGCGAGCCCTTCTTGGGAAACATGGGCTTTTACTGAGGCACAAGTAAAACCGATAATTCCCTCCGTCAATATTTGTAAGAGTCTAATGTTATGAAAGCGAGACCTCACAGTCCCTCGATAAAACCTCATGTTAACGTGGCCTGGACACACTTTCACATTTTAGTGGAACCGAAGCCCACTCTCACACGGGGAATTCAAACCACAATGTCAGTGTGAGAACTCCAATCTTCGGCTGTCCGACAACTAACACAGTTTACTATGGGGAAAGCCATCACATTTCTCCTAAAACTTCACTTGATATGAAGCCATCGAACACCATACAATCTTTTAATTGAAAACACAAAAATCTTCCATTTGTGTATCAATTTCACCAAAATACAGGATGTTTGGCCATATAAAATCAACTTCATGCTTAATATCTAAATCCAATATGACATTCTTTCATAAAAAATTTTATTCTTCTTTTCCTGTATCCTACTTGTGACCTTATCGTTGGTTCAATACAAATGCATCTTTAAAATGTTCTGTGGCATATAGATCTTGATAACTGTTCACAAAAATGTTGCAGAGAGCAAATGAGGAGATGCTCTTACACTCATGACTGGAGCCCTGGGTGGCTTTAAGAGCTGACCTTTGTCAGGAGTATATCAGGTAAAATGACTGTTGCCACTTACTGTTTGGTGTGTTATTTTGTTTTGAATTTCAGCTGTGCAGTACACTGTAGAGGAAACACATAACAAGATAGCTTTATGATTCATTTTTCAGACCACAGCTTCACGATGTAGGTTGATTGTAACTTCAGTGCAACTTATGATACAACAGGGCGGTGGAGTAGCCTAGTGGTTTAAGCATTCGCTCGTCACGCTGAAGGCCTGGGTTCGATTCCCCACATGGGTACAATGTGTGAAGCCCATTTCTGGTGTCCCCTGTCGTGATATTGCTGGAATATTGCTAAAAGTGGCGTAAAACTAAACTCACCCACTCACTATGAGTAAAAACTGTAACTTAAGTTTGTTTCAAGAAATCGGGACCTGATATCATAATTGTCAACATATAATCACTCATTGTCAGTCAGCGTGCACATTTGGAAATCAGATTTTTTATTTATCTGAACACAATTTCTTCGATATGACAACAACAAGTATTATTTACTTGACCTATGTACAGAATGATAGGATACAATGTCTTATGGTTTGTTAATAGACGGCAGTTACTAGCAGTTGGGGTATTTTCTAGTGTATTTTACATCACACAAAATAATTTCATGTTAGATATATGTAAAACTATAGTACAACTTGTTTTAAATGTTTGCTAAAATCCTTTAACAAACTAAAGTTGATTTCAACACAATTAAATCAGATTAATCAGATGTTATATAGAATTTGACCATTATATTGACAATTGGTGAAACTTCAAACAAGAATTTTCAAACAGATTCTCTAGTTTATCTAAATTAATATTGAATGCCTTACACTGGCATTTCTATATTTATAGACAACATCGAGGAGTTATGCGACCTGGAAATATATGTATTTGTTCCACAGTGGTTATCGAATGTGTCACTGTAAGGTAATAAACATTTAATGCTACTGTAACGTAAAATACTGTCAAACATAACGGCTGCAGTTTTTGTCATTGTATAAGGTCTTATAACATTGTAACGTAAAATATACCCTTATCTATACTGTATATGATTGTATCTTCCCAACATATTTATAGTTTAACAAGTATTTACAAACAAATGGATTTGATGTTCAGTGTCTTCAATAAAGCATGAGCAATTACTTTATTAAAGTTACTGGATGTATTTTGTTTGTTCTTTTGATGTTTTCTTTTTTTTGTAGCAAAACATAAAAATACAAAAGAATTGGCAACAGTGGAATTTCATTAAATTTTGACTAATACCCTAAAATATTAGGTCACAGTAAAATTCAGCACAATATCTTCCACATGATGCATGAAATGCTAACATTCACTATCACTAGTGTTATTTATGGTGCAACAAATATATACACCATCGCTGGCAACATGCAACTTTTAACTACAATGTGATGTTATACATATCGTAAGAATATGTTTTTTTATGTTTTATGGAAATGGTAATGGTAAATTAACACAGAATGCCAAATGTATCTTTATTTCCAAACTAACTTTTGTGAAGAAGTTCAATATTTTTGCACTTGCAACCATGCAACAACGGATGTGCATGCTGAGTGAGAATGAGTGAATACATTTACACCTGGACTCCACAGATAATAAGGCATTTGCAATGCGCTGAATTCTGCACCATGAAGGGGCACTCTCACAGCACTTCAATCTGAGTATTAGTACTCCAGATAGAAGCTCTAGAAGGTTATTAGTCACATGACTTATCCCACCGGGTACCCATTTTCTGCTGGGTGAACAGAGGCAAGTTTGAACAAACTCACTTGCCTAAGGTGAGAACACATGTATCACATTGATCATGACAGTGGACATGGTATTAAGACTTCAGACACTATAATAGTGACCATGGTATGACACACTGGTAAAGAGCAGATGATGTCAGTGATGACTTGACTCAGCCAAGTAGGATATAACACGTTCATACCTTGCTGACTGTTGGGGTGATGACAGCGACGTCATCTCACCCAGGAATAACATTCTGATATAAATTCACTCTTTAGATGATGAAAGTGTCTTTACATGACTATAACATATCTATATATATCTGACAATGCAGTAATTTAAGGATATAATGACTTCCTGCCTGTGGTATAACTCAATAGTATATAACTGGCTATAGTATAACACACTGATATATATGGCAGTAGAGTAATGTAAGGATATACTAGGACTACAACTGGCTATAGTACAACACACTGATATATATGGCAGTATAACAATGTAAGGATATACTAGGACTACAACTGGCTATAGTATAACACACTGATATATATGACAGTATAGCAATGTAAGGATATACTAGGACTACAACTGGTTATAGTATAACACTGATATATATGGCAGTATAGTAATGTAAGGATATACTAGGACTACAACTGGCTATAGTATGACACACTGATATATATGGCAGAAGAGTAATGTAAGGATATACTAGGACTACAACTGGCTATAGTATAACACACTGATATATATGGCAGTAGAGTTATGTAAGGATATACTAGGACTACAACTGGCTATAGTATAACACACTGATATATATGGCAGTAGAGTAATGTAAGGATATACTAGGACTACATTGTCAAGGCATCACATGGCATATATATCTGACATCAACATAATGACACTGAGACAATTACCAGTACATGATGTAACACATTTGGTGCATAAATGATTTACATGGCTGTGGAATACCACATACATCAGACTCTAGGTATATACACATGTGGTGAAGGCTGTGGTATGACAGACCGACATATCTACTGATTTACCTGGCTGTGGAATACCACATACATCAGACTCTAGGTATATACACATGTGGTGAAGGCTGCGGTATAACAGACCGACATATCTACTGATTTACCTGGCTGTGGAATACGACACATCAGACTCTAGGTATATACACATGTGGTGAAGGCTGTGGTATAACAGACCGACATATCTACTGATTTACCTGGCTGTGGAATACGACACACATCAGACTCTAGGTATATACACATGTGGTGAAGGCTGTGGTATAACAGACCGACATATCTACTGATTTACCTGGCTGTGGAATATGACATACATCAGACTCTAGGTATATACAGATGTGGTGAAGGCTGTGGTATAACAGACCGACATATCTACTGATTTACCTGGCTGTGGAATACCACATACATCAGACTCTAGGTATATACAGATGTGGTGAAGGCTGTGGTATAACAGACCGACATATCTACTGATTTACCTGGCTGTGGAATACCACATACATCAGACTCTAGGTATATACAGATGTGGTGAAGGCTGTGGTATAACAGACCGACATATCTACTGATTTACCTGGCTGTGGAATACCACATACATCAGACTCTAGGTATATACAGATGTGGTGAAGGCTGTGGTATAACAGACCGACATATCTACTGATTTACCTGGCTGTGGAATACGACACATCAGACTCTAGGTATATACACATGTGGTGAAGGCTGTGGTATAACAGACCGACATATCTACTGATTTACCTGGCTGTGGAATACGACACATCAGACTCTAGGTATATACAGATGTGGTGAAGGCTGTGGTATAACAGACCGACATATCTACTGATTTACCTGGCTGTGGAATACGACACATCAGACTCTAGGTATATACAGATGTGGTGAAGGCTGTGGTATAACAGACCGACATATCTACTGATTTACATGGCTGTGGAATACCACATACATCAGACTCTAGGTATATACACATGTGGTGAAGGCTGTGGTATAACAGACCGACATATCTACTGATTTACCTGGCTGTGGAATACCACATACATCAGACTCTAGGTATATACACATGTGGTGAAGGCTGTGGTATAACAGACCGACATATCTACTGATTTACCTGGCTGTGGAATACCACATACATCAGACTCTAGGTATATACAGATGTGGTGAAGGCTGTGGTATAACAGACCGACATATCTACTGATTTACCTGGCTGTGGAATACCACATACATCAGACTCTAGGTATATACAGATGTGGTGAAGGCTGTGGTATAACAGACCGACATATCTACTGATTTACCTGGCTGTGGAATACGACACATCATCAGACTCTAGGTATATACAGATGTGGTGAAGGCTGTGGTATAACAGACCGACATATCTACTGATTTACCTGGCTGTGGAATATGACACATCAGACTCTAGGTATATACAGATGTGGTGAAGGCTGTGGTATAACAGACCGACATATCTACTGATTTACCTAGATGTGGAATACCACATACATCAGACTCTAGGTATATACAGATGTGGTGAAGGCTGTGGTATAACAGACCGACATATCTACTGATTTACCTGGCTGTGGAATACGACACATCAGTCTCTAGGTATATACACATGTGGTGATGGCTGTGGTATAACAGACCGACATATCTACAGTAATATCCCACTACTGATTTACCTGGCTGTGATTGTAAGACTTGCGTACCTGTCTGTCAAGTATAGCATTAACACCTAGTCTTGTGTCAGGTTTATGAGACTGAAGAAACAAGCATGCAGTCCAACTACACCTGACTAGCTTTCATCCCAACTAGCATGTCTCGTTCTACCTGAAGCAAGGCAGACTAATCTACATATCACGTTCAATCAATTTCTTTATCATCATGTAAATAAACAAAAGATTACGTTATGAAGTCTCTTCCGGTGGCAATGAAACGATCCCAAGTGTGCGGACAATAAGTTTCAGAAATAGAAGCCCTACCTAAAATAATCAATTCCAAGTCAAGAGATTAGCTATTAATAGACAATCCTTGAACAAACTCAGATAAGTAAATCCCTATGCGAGATGCAGGACAAACACATACGCACACACAAACGTCCTTATTCAATGAGATCGGGGGCGCTTTTGTGTAAATGCATGCTACTATAAATCGTTGCCTTTTGTGTGACGAAAGCGAGTAGTTTTTGCTCAAGCACTAGACAAGTGCACATCGATTTTGTATGACGTGGGTGTGACGACATGAGCGTAGTCCAGATTATTGAAATGTGAATAATTCAACATAGAGGTACATTAGAAATGGTGAAGACCTCGTCCCATCACACTCTGCCAATCAATGTTCAATTGTGGCCACTTTTTGAAGTTGCGTTCTTGTTAGGTGTACACAATTGATTTTCCTCATCAGGTAGAATATTATCCTGCCATTAGCAAAATGAGAAAAAACTATTGTTTATGTAGTAGAATATCCCAACATATTATGCAAATTGTTCAGTTTTCCTATCACTTAAAGTATCAAAATATGTCTCCAAGTTTTGTCTTAATGAATGTATTTCATACAAGAACCTTCCTCTACTTACTTTAATGTCCTTTTACCCACCTTATCATGCATGTCATCTGTAGCCATCAACTTGTGGTAAATATGATACTATAACCCCCAGACTTGGGGCAGATTAACATCTCTGTGTCATTATGCCAGTCTATTACAGTACAGATGAATGCTATAATTCTTACCAAAACACAATTTCAGTTCTTCAACATAAATTAACTAATTTATGATTCATTTATATTATCAATTGTCAAATTAATTCAAATTATTTGCACATACAATAAAGCCCTGAAACATTGTGCATACAATAAAGAAGAAGTTGACATCCATAATATTTTGTCTCATACTACAATAAATGGGATAAAAGATTGGTGTAGAATCATTCATATTGATCAATTTAGACAACAACATCAAGTTAATGCCAGACCAATTATATTTCTTGTTTTACGGATTTTTGTCCTCAGAAAACCTAAAGGCAGGAGGGAATAATAATAAAAAAACCAGTCAAAGTAATATTCCTTTTAAATACTAAAAGTATTTTAGTTTTGGCAATTGATGAAGTTTATATGGGGCAAAAAAGAATCCAAAATTATTATTTTTTGGAAGTTTACATTTTTGGACAATAAAAACATGAGGATTTTATTTTTTGAGTGGGGAAAATTAATTTAAAAAAATCTTATTCTTGAAAAAATATGACCGGCGGATCCGTAATACTAGAAATAAAATTGGTCTGGCCTTACCTAATGTTAAAATCTACATCAGAAGCTGGGCGACAGAGATGCTTTCATTTAAATATTTTATTTAAACTTGGTTTTGGAATGGTGAGGATGCAGCAATAACAATAACTGGCAATCATTACTTCATTCCAACATTGAATGGTCTACATCCAACACTTCAAACCACCCCTTGGTGTTAAGAAATATCAAACCAACTACTTCATCTTGGAACTTTAATAGTGAACATCTGATGGAACAACTTTATTCTGTGAACTAAACTGGTCAACATGGAAATATTCCAGGCTGATGGATAGTCCCGCATATGAGGAAAATATCAACTGCTACAATGTTGTCAATGGTACACTCTGTAAAAAACCATAATAAACCATTTTATTGGGAACAATACTCCAACATTGGACAACTATACATTATACAAAGCTTCTACAGACCAAAGATAAAGAAGTATTCTCTAAACAGCCATACTTCTTTCATAAGTTCAAGAGTTGACATGAGCTGTAATCCAGAACTGTTCTAAAAAACTCATAACAATTTGACAAACACTTATAACAGGTTGTTAGATAATCTTGTTTGACAAATGACTTGAATGAAAAAGTTCGGGATTTATCTGTTTTTTTGTAAACATATTGGACTTTGACATAGATGTTAAAAATGAACTGTCAAGATATTTATAACTGGAAAAGTCTCACGCACTCCACAGAAACTGATAAAATCCTCGTGTATGATACAAGTTCCCAGGAAGACAAGAGGCTTGGTGAGATAAGTGACTTGTGTGTGTAAGGCACCCGAGTCCCTGGGTCATGAGACACGCCGATAGTTGATGCTGTATATTAGTACTGAGCTGTTGTTTGTGAGTTCAATATTCCGTATTGAGCCAAGTCTTAATGACACACACTTCATAGTCCATTTAACAAAACACAATGATGTAATAGAAATACAGAATTGTAAATTAATGAGAAGTAAAGAAAACATTAACATATTATAAAATTCGTCATTGTCTTGAGAAAAAAGGTAAAAAGTCTAACACTCCAGCAATGCCAATGATGTGTCAACTTCAGAGGATTTGTCCAAGTGATTGTTACCCTTCCTCTAGGGGGCAGTGGGGTAGCCTCATGGTTGGCTCGTCATGCTGAAGACTTGGGTTCGATTCCCCACATGAGTGCAATGTGTGAAGCCCCTTTCTGGTGTTCCCCACTGTGATAGTGCTGGAATATTGCTAAAAGTGGCGTAAAACCATACTCACTCACTCACTCACTCCCTTCCTCTATGACCCAGGTAATGTGTCTGCATTTTGAGAGTTCTTTTCATGATGGAGTCGTATCATCAATACCTGGCAGGCACTGTCTCAAATACACCAGAGGTGGAAACACGACTTCCTTTTGGACAGTCTTCTGGGATTATGTGTAGATGTACACCGAGTACACAATATATACCCTCAGCAGTATACCTTCCAGACATGACAGGACCTATCTAACATCTATTACAACGTAACCATGCAATTTCACCATGCTGTATTCATTCTGCATGTGCTTGTTTATACCAACAATTTTGAGGTCTTACATGATGCTAATTGTTTGATGGGCATTCTAGAAGTTGGTGACTCAAAAATGAAACATACAACTTTATGGATGACAACTTCTTGTTTATTGCATAGAGCGACGTTTCGATGTAGATTCTTACACTGTTATCAAGCTAAAACCTTTTCTCTTGATAGCTTTATAACGGTGAAAGAATCTACATCGAAATGTCGCTCTATGCAATAAATAAGAAGTTGTCATCCATAAAGTTGTTTCAATTTTACATGATGCTGATTGGCCATTTAAAAACTTCACCTCACACGGTCTCATACAAGGGTGGCCTCTGATTTTCATACCAAGAGTATCCAATCAGATTTGAATTGAATATGACTGAGTCTACTACCCTACCACAATATTACTTTAAGACAATAAACAAAGTAGGAATGTGTCCGTATACTCACTATTTCCTGTTCGTCATATTTTTCTTAAACTACATAAACTTTGTAACATTTCACAAGAAATTGGTCTTCACACAGATACTCCAATATCATCATGTACTACCATCAGATGCGGTGGGGTAGCCTAGTGGTTAAGGCGTTCGCTCATCACGCTGAAGACCTGCGTTCGATTCCCCACATGGGCACAATGTGTGAAGCCCATTTCTGGTGTCCCCTGCCGTGATATTGCTGGAATATTGCTTACAGTGGTGTAAAACTCACTCACTACTACCGTCATCTTTAGCATCTTTATGATCAGTTAAGATATATACATTACTTTTCTTCCCACAAAACACCCACAAAACTCACAGTAAAAAATAAAAAAGCTAGGTGACATTAAACACTAATTCTTACTGGAACAGTCTTTTAGCCTCACCTACGGATGCCTTTCAACATGGAGTGTGAATCCTTATCTAATGCTGTATATGTGATGTGTTGGCTGGAAGGCAGCATCCAAATTAGTTCTAACACCCACAATGGCTCTCATCAGTACAATGCTAACAATCCAATCAGAGGACTGAACGAACAGATGATCATACGAAATTCACCACCTAACAAGTCACAAAGTTCCCTGCAATTCAATTTGTAACAATTACAAATCAATACGTTCAGCGAGAAAAATAAAATTTCAGAATATTTACATTTGTTGGAAAACGTCAAGGAGAGCTTTTGTTTGAAAATTTAATTGTGAGATAAAAGAAAAGTCCATTTGTAACCTGTTAGTAACTTGAAACATTGACATGTATACTATGTACATCGCAGACTGACTGGAGAACAGTTCATAGCCATCAATAATACAGTCATCTTGACAGTTTCAATACACATAATCAGCTCTTAAAATGCCTTTGAAGTTCCAAGCATCCTTAATTTCCCATAGATTATTAATATTTGTAATCAGAGAAGATGCCGTAGACTTCCTCCAATACATGAGAAGTATTCCACGCTGATAATGTCTGCCAGCCCACATCTCACTGTCAAAACCCCACCAGCCATATCACACTGATATTTGTAAAACTTTATTCATATTTCATACCACATTTATCACATATTGATGTCTCATAATTCATGGGTGATATTAAGCATATAACCTACAGATGCTCCCATAAACATGTATATCACCTATATCGGATACAGATGGTTCTATAAAGTGCAAAGATGAAAACATTGAATATGTGATAATGAGCTATCCATGCTGGAGACAGTGAAAGAGACATTACTTCCGTGACGGTGATCCAACTTGCCAAAACAATGACAGGAAACTTGGGACTGAAACAGTCGCTCCTCCCTCTCTATCTCCCTTCCCCCACTTCCACCCAAACACAGTGGAGGGGCACTTTAATGTAGGTTTCTATGATGTATTGTTAGGTCAGATTTCTGTGTTATTTTATACATAACATATTTTAAAGGGGTGTTTAGATTTATTTGGGGCCCTAAGTGGGATGAAAAAAGCTCACCCAACTAATGAGGTATTAACTCCTGGACAACCTATTTAAATACAAATATATACAATGAGCCCAAAACTTGATTCTGGAAAAATAAAATGAAGTATTTAGTAACATCACTTCACATTTTGGACAGCGGGTACAACACAGTAAAGGTTGGAAGGCAGACATGTTTATGACTAGGTCAAAGTTCTGTGAGCAGTTTGGAAGGCATCATTGCTGGGATCATTAATACAGAGTTTCAAGGGGTCCTGCAGTTGTAGAAACAAGTAAAACATGCAAATGTTCACCACTAATGTATGATACAAACCCTGTAGTAACCCACTAATGTATAGTACAAACCCTGTAGTAACCCACTAATGTATGATACAACCCCTGTAGTAACCCACTAATGTATGATACAACCCTTTAGTAACCCACTAATGTATGATACAACCCCTGTAGTAACCCACTAATGTATGATACAACCCATGTAGTAACCCACTAATGCATGATACAACCCATGTAGTAACCCACTAATGTATGATACAACCCCTGTATTAACCCACTAATGTATGATACATCCCTGTAGTAACCCACTAATGTATGATACAATCCCTGTAGTAACCCACTAATGTATGATACAACCACTGTAGTAACCCACTAATGTATGATACAACCCTCTAGTAACCCACTAATGTATGATACAACCCTTTAGTAACCCACTAATGTATGATACAACCCCTGTAGTAACCCACTAATGTATGATACAACCACTGTATTAACCCACTAATGCATGATACAACCCCTGTAGTAACCTACTAATGTATGATACAACCCATGTAGTAACCCACTAATGCATGATACATCCCTGTAGTAACCCACTAATGTATTACACAACCCCTGTTAACCCACTAATGTATTATACAACCCATGTAGTAACCCACTAATGCATGATACAACCCCTGTAGTAACCCACTAATGTATGACACAACCCAACCCCACTAATGTTATACAACCACTAATGTATTATGTGTGACAACCCCCCTGTTAACCCACTAATGTGATACATCCCATGTAGTAACCAACTGGTGCATGATACAACCCATGTAGTAACCCACTAATGTATTATACAGCCCCTGTAGTAACCCACTAATGTTGATTATACAATCCATCTAGTAACCCTCTAACCCACTAATGTATGACACCCCTGAAGTAACCCTAACAACCCACTGTAGTAACCCACTCTGTGTGATGACACAAACCTTCTAGTACCCACTCTGGTTTGACACAACCCCCTGTAGTAACCCTCTGGTGTGACACAGCCCCCTGTAGTAACCCTCTGGTTTGACACAACCCCCTGTAGTAACCCTCTGGTTTGACACAACCCCCTGTAGTAACCCTCTGGTTTGACACAACCCCTTGTAGTAACCCTCTGGTTTGACACAACCCCCTGTAGTAACCCTCTGGTTTGACACAACCCCCTGTAGTAACCCTCTGGTTTGACACAACCCCTTGTAGTAACCCTCTGGTTTGACACAACCCCCTGTAGTAACCCTCTGGTTTGACACAACCCCCTGTAGTAACCCTCACATCCTACCTGAAGGTTACCATGTTATGATTAATTGCTCACCTGACTTGAGCCAAAGTAAGACGACCAACATGCTCATAAATCATGCCGCCAAGCGCCACCCCATGAGGTAAAGCCTGTCAGTCGTTCTGTACTGCTGCTATCATATGGACACTCACACAACACAGAGCTGACGTACAAAGTCAACGCATTATATCTTGCCAATCAAACATCCTACTGACAATGATCCTTAGAACTTACCTGATCAATTACCTTGTTACGTATATACCACGATACATTAAGTAAATTCAAATAATGTTTCCGGTGATTTTTTAAACCTTGATTAACTCAACCTTTCAACATAAGGGTGTTTTTATATCACCTATAAATATCATTAAATGTTTCTCCCGTAAACAGATACTGAGCACTAGAGTATATTCTGAGGTGAATGACGTCACGCCAGTTCCTATTCTAAATACGAGAGTCTTGCAATATTTGCATGTATGGTCGTCACAGTGTTGTAATCAATATCATATATCTGTGTATACATTTCACACTGTTCACAATGGAAGCAGAGGATGTGCAGTCATTACCCAGCCTCCTATTACCTTACATCATATTGATTTAACCAACACCTGTGGGTTACATAGTCATGCTATAACTCACCGTATCACATGCTTTGATTATAACAGGTATGTAACACCCTGAGATTGCCGCCTCTCGGTAACCTGAGGTAGGGAAATTGTGCCAAGTGTGTCATATGACGGTATCTGCGTCAGACGCCTATCTATCACAGCGACGTCAGTTGATAAGTCACAAGTCTACATATCCCGGCTTACATTGTGCAAATATTAATGCATGTTCTACAGGAATTTTGAGCTGTAGTTTGATGGTGAATATGTTGTGCCACATTAAGCAACTTCAGGTGTAATTCATAAGGTATATAAAACAATAATAAGCATGTACACAGGTGTAGAAACCAACTGTAGACTACAGGCACGTACACAGGTGTACACTACCAGCTGTAGACCACAGACAAGTACACAGGTGTACATGACCAACTGTAGGTCCAGGCATGTACACAGGTATACACAACCAACTGTAGACTACAGGTATATACACAGGTGTACACAACCAGCTGTAGACCACAGACAAGTACACAGGTGTACATGACCAACTGTAGGTCAGGCACAACCAACTAGTACAGACAAGTACACAGGTGTACATGACCAACTGTAGGTCCAGGCATGTACACAGGTATACACAACCAACTGTAGACTACAGGTATATACACAGGTGTACACAACCAGCTGTAGACCACAGACAAGTACACAGGTGTACATGACCAACTGTAGACACAGGTGTACACAACCAGCTGTAGACCACTGACAAAGTACACAGGTGTACATGATCAACTGTAGGTCCAGGCATACACAGGTATACACAACCAACTGTAGACTACAGGTATATACACAGGTGTACACAACCAACTGTAGACTACAGGTATATACACAGGTGTACACAACCAACTGTAGACTACAGGTATATACACAGGTGTACATGACCAACTGTAGACTACAGGCATATACACAGGTATACACATCAATCTGTCAACCACAGGTATATACACAGGTGTACAAGACCAACTGTAGGTCACAGCATGTACACAGGTATACACAGGTGTACCAACTGTAGACCACAGGTATATACACAGGTGTACACTTGACCAACTGTAGGTCTACAGCATGTACACAGGTACACAATCAATCTGTAGACTACAGGTATATACACAGGTGTACATGACCAACTGTAGGTCCAGGCATGTACACAAGCATACACAACCAACTGTCAACCACAGGTATATACACAGGTGTACTGTATGACCAACTGTAGGTCCAGGCACAGGCATACACAGGTATACACAACCAACTGTAGACTACAGGTATATACACAGGTGTACATGACCAACTGTAGACTCCAGGCGCGTACACAGGTATACACATCAATCTGTCAACCACAGGTATATACACAGGTGTACATGACCAACTGTAGGTCCAAGCATGTACACAGGTATACACATCAATCTGTCAACCACAGGTATATACACAGGTGTACATGACCAACTGTACACATACCAACTGTAGGTATAAGCATGTACACAGGTATACACATCAATCTGTCAACCACAGGTATATACACAGGTGTACATGACCAACTGTAGGTCCAGGCATGTACACAGGTATACATATCAATCTGTCAACCACAGGTATATACACAGGTGTACATGACCAACTGTAGACTACAGGCACGTACACAGGTATACACATCAATCTGTCAACCACAGGTATATACACAGGTGTACAATGACCAACTGTAGGTCCAGGCATGTACACAGGTATACATATCAATCTGTCAACCACAGGTATATACACAGGTGTACATGACCAACTGTAGGTCCAAGCATGTACACAGGTATACACATCAATCTGTCAACCACAGGTATATACACAGGTGTACATGACCAACTGTAGGTCCAGGCATGTAGACAAGCATACACATCAATCTGTCAACCACAGGTATATACACAGGTGTACATGACCAACTGTAGGTCCAGGCGCACTGTAGGTCCACAGGTATACACATCAATCTGTCAACCACAGGTATATACACAGGTGTACATGACCAACTGTAGGTCCAGGCATGTACACAGGTATACACATCAATCTGTCAACCACAGGTATATACACAGGTGTACATGACCAACTGTAGGTCCAGGCACGTACACAGGTATACACAACAATCTGTCAACTACAGGTATATACACAGGTGTACACAACCAACTGTAGGTCCAGGCTATATACACATCAATCTGTCAACCACAGGTATATACACAGGTGTACATGACCAACTGTAGACTACAGGCACGTACACAGGTATACACATCAATCTGTCAACCACAGGTATATACACAGGTGTACAATGACCAACTGTAGGTCCAGGCACGTACACAGGTATACATATCAATCTGTCAACCACAGGTATATACACAGGTGTACATGACCAACTGTAGACTACAGGTACGTACACAGGTATACACATCAATCTGTCAACCACAGGTATATACACAGGTGTACATGACCAACTGTAGGTCCAGGCATGTAGACAAGCATACACATCAATCTGTCAACCACAGGTATATACACAGGTGTACATGACCAACTGTAGGTCCAGGCGCGTCCACAGGTATACACATCAATCTGTCAACCACAGGTATATACACATGTGTACATGACCAACTGTAGGTCCAGGCATGTACACAGGTATACACATCAATCTGTCAACCACAGGTATATACACAGGTGTACATGACCAACTGTAGACTACAGGCACGTACACAGGTATACACAACAATCTGTAGACTACGGGTATATACACAGGTGTACACAACCAACTGTAGACTACGGGTATATAAACAGGTGTACATGACCAACTGTAGGTCCAAGCATGTACACAGGTATACACATCAATCTGTCAACCACAGGTATATAAACAGGTGTACACGGCCAACAGCAGCTTTCTACCTCCCTCCCCCATTTTAGAAATATATGATAGTTATGCAAATTGCATTAATAATCAAAAATTACTCTTCTGTAATCAACTTGGTTAGTCAAGCTAAGAAATGGCTGCTTTTCATTCTATTGCTTTTAAGAATTTTATGAATTAAATAAACATCATCCCAAAACCTTATCAGTAAGTTCTGTGCTCCTTGAACAATTCCAGCTACATATCAGATTCATCTGAACAAAGATATATTAAACGTTTCATGGCTGCAAAGTCACATGAATAATGGACGCTCTTGACATACATATCTACAAACGCTTGATCACCACACAATCGAGGTGGGGGAATCTGTGAATAAGTTCTGTTGTTATAATTAATTATATTATTAAAATATGACTGGTTAGGCTATTTCTAACCAGGTAAACAGATTCTACACTGATGAAACACAATATACAGTCACTAAACATTGCTGCATCTCAGACAGGATGTTAAGCACTTGCTGATTTCAAAAAGCCCCAAATTGCTCTTGAAACATTTTGTATAAATTGAATCAATTCTTTTTATGTCGGTTTATTTGTTACATTATTTAAAGTCATCTAAGAGAATTATTACAATTTGCGGAAGTAAGCATTGCTACAGAAATAAGAGATTGCACCTAACCTACACAAAGATTGCTGGCAGTACAGACAAAATCGGTCCTGCATAATATGGTCAATAAGTACTTTGTCATTCCCAGCACATGTGACACACCCAATGCCAACAGCACTGTGCCCCATGGGGATAGGGCCAGCCCACTACCCACAGAAACAGCCCACCACAGCTGTGTCAACTGCTGTCATTTAGAGGGTTGAGAACTGGATAAAATCCATCAATGGATCTTTACAGTTTCATTTGTATTTTGTTTTTTATAAATGGTTGCTATGTTGACTGAAATTTTCAAACAATTTCTAGCCATTTTACCAAACTGATGTGCCTCCCTTCCCTGGAGCATCTACACACAGACAAACACAGACATACACAGACATACAGACACACACAGAGAGACATACAGACACTCACACAGACATACAGACACACAGACATGCACACACATACTACAGACATACAGAGACACAGACATACAGACACAGGCACACAGATATACAGACATACAAACACAGACATACAGACAGACATAGACACGTGCGCACGCTCGCACACACGCACAGAGTAATACACACACAGATGAACACACAGACAGAGCTTAGGTAATACACACACACCCTAGGTAATACATGCACACAGATGCACGCATGCACTGCCTGCAAGAATTATAATCTGGACCAGTCAAACCAGTGGTCGATCTCATGAGCACTAATCTGTCTCCCAGCTAGACCACCCAATCCATAAAGTTGTTTCTTACAACCATTTCTTGCCACAAGTTCTATCCTAGAACCCGGAAAACTGTTAGGAAAGATCAGTAGTATCAAAACTATGTGTTACCGAATGTTCTAGGAGTGTTCAAGCGAAGTCATTATTGAATGTTAATATCAACCGATCTATGTCATTGTTACTGAAGCCAAGCATAAGTTACAGATGACCTAACCTGGGTCTCATGTTGTTGATCACTGGATCGTCTGGTCCAAACTAGATTATATACAGACAAACCGCCATGTAGCTGGAATATTGCTGAGTGCAGCATAAAACAACAAACCAACCAACCTAACCTGGGTCAACAGAGGGGAACTGCAGGAACAGAGGCTCGAAATGATGGCCATATTTAGACTTTTCCCATATTTAGACAGTATCCATTTCCCCTGTAGTCCATTATTTTATGCTCATTGATCAAACATTTGGAAAGGACAAGTACCCTCCATATTGGTCCCCGGAGATGACATTAAAGATTATTTTCAGATAATTTTATTACCACATGCAGCTTTGCATTTGTGAACTGTGATCTGTTTTGGTAAATACAAATAACAATGAAAAAATGGCTGCAGTAAACAATGATCTTGTTTGAATGTGTGCTCATCAAATACCTGCCAAAGTAAATATGTAAAATATTATCACATGCATCGAGGACAGTCTAGACAGTTTGTGTATTTTATATGCATAGCCAAAATTGCTGATTGGGAATATCAATACCAAGCTTTCAAACAAATGTTTCAATTTCAATAAACATCATGGTGGGAGATGCATTTGCTGAATACACTATAATGAACCCAAACTGGCAAGAATCAGATCGGAGCTATTTAGGTTGGGGCAATCTCCGGTTCATCAAACATGTGCACCATTCAAAGTCACCCGTGCATAAAAAGCATCAAAGAGAAAGTGTCACTGCAGCTTACCTAAGTGAACATTTCATGGGAGAAAATCGGAATTTTGGAACTACCATTTTTGTCTTCTTACTCAACAGTAAAGTCTACTCACAGGACCAGAGATGTTGTGTGGCATTATATATATGACAAATCAGGTCAGACCTGTATCATAATTGTGTCGTATGTACTTTCCATAATCTCCACTAAATGTCTACAAGCCCTGTCACTGCGACCTCCGCCTCCTCCCACACTTAACTGATAAGACAAATCAGTATTACACTGATAAGTCATTATTCCAACCTGTCCTCAGCAGTAAGCCCACACTTAAGCCCATTAACAGTTCAACTTATAACATTGTTTATCTTGCCAGCTAGTATTTTTGTGAAACATTTTTTGTGGGAAAATGAAACAGTAAGCCTCATAAAGAAACATCTGAATTTCTCAAAATGATTTCCTAATTCTAACCAGAGGCCCAAATAAGCTGCGTATCCGGGTAAAATATGCATAGAAAATTTCCAACTACGCATTGAAAAATAATTCTTGAGTACCAATTACGCATTTAAAATGTTAGATACGCAAAAAGTTTAAAACAAATGCGTAAGGAATATATTTATAAAAATCGCTTGCGTAATGAAAAAGACATCGATTGCTATCAAGTTGTACTGTTAGTATAGGACAAGTGTTGTACTGTCAGTATAGGATGAGTGATTTTTTATGAAATCATTTCCATTATATTTAAGTTGGTTTTGATTAGGTATGACATAAGGCAGAACATACCTGCTTAGTAAACTTACTCAATGACATAAAACTTAGGTGAGTAAAATGACTGAAATACCCACATATTTGAAAGCAGTGGGTAACGGAAAATGAAATACCCACTCAACATTCATAATACCCACTTCAAAAAATACATTGGGTACAGTACCCACATGAGCTAAATCTTATCTGAAGCTCTGTCTAACAGTCCTTTGGAACTAAATATTTATATCCATTCCCTCTAAGTGTTAAAAAGCACATTGTTTATTAAAAAATTGATACATGTACATATTTCATGGTCTTTTCAGACATGCTAGTTTTTTCAAGTGACTTGATGTAAATGTTACGGTCTACTGTCCAGGATAATTTGTCCAGGCAGATGATGCCGACCACACTGAATGTTGAGTTGTAACTGTCACTGATGGGTGGTGCCCCTGTCTGACAACATGTCCCTCCCAGACACCTAAAGCTGACCACAATCACAGGTTAAACAAGTGAATACATGTATGGGGAAGAGGCAGTTGATCCCTGTGACAAATCATGTTTACAAGTACCTTATGTTAACTTTCCAATTTTGTCCTACTGTGAAACATATTCTGTTTTATGGGAGTGCCTCAAATATTCCCAAAAGCAATTAACTATATACATTAATCAATGTATTAGAATTCATTTCTTTTATTATTAGAAGTTAATGTTCTACAATATTGTACAACTGGATTAAACGTACGGACTAGGTATTCATTATGATAAATACACCCAAGTGAGATGATTTCTATATATTGAACAAATATCTGATATAGTTTTGGTTTTAATCAGAATTTTTCTATTGATCATATTTGTGTAATGTGTAGAGCAAATGTTCAGTAAAACCTGGTCCATTTTCCTTCATGGGTACACTGAGTGACAAAACTGGTCATCCTTCATGATCATAGGAAAAAAGTCCGTGGAAAAAGTCCTTGGTCAAAAAGTCTCACCTCCCTTGAACAAACACCTACATTAAATGATGCCAAAGGACAAAACACCTGTCTTAAATAAATACCATTTCAGAATTGTAACTTTCCACAGACATAATGCGAACATGCCAAAGGTTAAGTTTTAAGAACATATTTTCAACACTTCCATTACTAAGTTTTAAGGACATATTTTCAACACTTCCATTACTAAGTTTTAAGGACATATTTTCAAAACTTCCATTACTAAGTTTTAAGGACATATTTTCAACAGTTCCATTACTAAGTTTTAAGGACATATTTTCAAAAGTTCCTTTACTAAGTTTTAAGGACATATTTTCAACAGTTCTATTACTATTTTCAACAGTTTTAAGTTTTAAGGACATATTTTCAAAAGTTCCATTACTAAGTTTTAAGGACATATTTTCAACACTTCCATTACTAAGTTTTAAGGACATATTTTCAACAGTTCCATTACTAAGTTTTAAGGACATATTTTCAACACTTCCATTACTAAGTTTTAAGGAC
Source organism: Haliotis rubra (assembly GCF_003918875.1). Lineage (NCBI taxonomy): Eukaryota > Metazoa > Mollusca > Gastropoda > Lepetellida > Haliotidae > Haliotis > Haliotis rubra. The sequence continues at coordinate 1,435,389 of NW_025765570.1, read as the reverse complement.
ATATTTTCAACACTTCCATTACCAAGTTTTTCAAGGGGGAGGAGAACATGGCTGAAAGATAGTCAATGTTTGATTTACAAATTATAAAACACTGAGAGGAGAAATCTGAATCAAAACAAAATTCTTGACACAAATCCCACCCTGAGAAATGTAAATACCTGTCTTGAATATACTTGGTTCCACAAATCACAGAAAGTGATGAACATTATATATAACACCATATATAAATGCTGGCTTTCATAAGGAACCATTGAAAACCAAACAGCAGATGATGGAAGCCTCTATGTGATACTACTGATTAGGGTATGATTGCCAGGTATATATGAACACCTCACCAATAATCGACACTTGCCACAATCATGGACACTGTTGATGCCTTTGTGTACAACACACAGTATACCATGTCAATGTACATCAAAGAATCTGATGAGAAAATAGTGAGTTCACCTTGATTATGGTATGGGGCTGTAGCAGAAGTAGTACAATGTGTCACAAGCTGAAAATAGACTATTGACTGGCACACATATTCACTAATCAGCAGGTCGCTGACCACCAATGAGTGAGTGAGTGAGTTAGTGAGTGACTTAGTGAAAGCCTGACATTATCACACATGTATGAAACAACCTACAATTCTAGTCAAGACCAAACAAGCCAATGTTTGAAAGCATCCTTGTCAGCCTATGCAGACAATATCCAGGTCACAAACCTAGGTTCTACTTCATACTAATTCATATGTTAACTCTGTGTTTTGACATTACATTCCATTAATGGCAAAACAAAAATAAAATGTGTATATTATTTGCCAATATATTTTAAGGACATACACACAAAAAAGGAATTAATTTTTTCAGACACAAAATTTACTGAAATAAATTCAAAAATATGTTGAGTTACTTATCAATAGTAAAATATTTAATCTATGTAAGACAAAACTGTCAAAGGCATGTTTGTTCCAGTGGTGCTGTCAGGGTAACAGTGGGTATAAACTGGTAGCACCATCAACACATCTACATGGCATGCAAGCTCGGTGGATGATAATAAGTCATTACGTTGATGAGGAGAACTCTTTACTAATCCCCTTGTCTTATCTACAGCTAAGTAGATAGACTCCACGACTACAGCTGGGCTGTGTATAAGAAGGCCAGATTTGGTAATTGGATTCAGGGCCAAAATCACGACCAACAAATTGCGATTGAGCTGCCTGATTATGTGGAGCTAAGTCAGCCGACGACAGGCAGAGGAAAGGTAGTTGGTAAAAATATCAATAATTGGACCTAGTACTTGGACCGGTCAATACACGACGCAGGCGCTACGTGAACGTCAGTTTTTTGACGGTTTTACCAAGGCAATGCAGTACCTAGGCGATACGTTGCCAGGAACGACAGGCAGGTCTGTGACGCAAATGCCATTGGCAACTCATCAAGTTCGAACTAACCGAAGCCTCCGGTCGCACTTCTAAAACACATCCCAAATGTACGATAATAGTTATTCACACAAACCCGAATACATATCCCATGATAAAAGTCTGGTCGGCCTTTCTCGCCGAGCGTGTAATACTGTCTGGTAATGCTGACATAAGTGGTAAAGTTACGTACATGGTCCTAAGTTTGCCGGAGGCCCAGTACAGCACACGGGCGTAACACTTGATTGACATTTGACATAACCAGCCTTCCGACCGCTACAACAGTTACCGTTAAGGTCATATTTCAACAGTATCATAAGCTAGGGTGTATATGTACATATAACATGTTGACTTACCCTCACGGGTCGCGATGACTTTTTCTTCGTCTGTAAAATGTCGTGTTCACTACATTAGTCCGAGTGAGACAGACTGATGAAACGGTCTTTGACGGCTGGAGAGCTTGTCAGAATCCTGCTGTATACAAGGAAGGAATTGTCCTTCGGCGATTCCAGTGTTTCTTACAGGGAGTAAGATATTCTGAAACAGAGACAGCCAGTCATTTAGCACAAGTTTGATAACGATGTATAACATGACAAGCCTTACAGCGACGTCAAAATATCCAGTACGCGATAAGACGGAAATGGTCATATTTCACTTTCTTCCGTCTAAGTGACATGTTTCTTTCAAATCGGAGTTCACTATTGAATAAACAGTGCTCCAGATACACTACAAGTCTCACCAGACTAAATCCATGAATTGAACCAAAATAACTCTAACGTTTCTATTTTTACTATCCAGTGAGGAGTTATAGGTGAAAATCTGAAGCTCGTTCTATTTTAGGAAAAGGAAAACACACCAGTCCTGTATTTATAGTGGGACGATATGAAAATATCAGTCCGCTTGTATAGCCACTTGGTATATATTCACCAGATTAAGGTGGTATAAACTAACGTACTAATGGCCTTATGTAATCCTCGCCGCCACTATATCCAGCCACGGAACGATCAAGACTGAAATAACCTTCCAACCTAAATCTGACCTCTTTTCTTGCGCGGAAGAAGTCGATTGCTGGTTACTATGCGCGGCGGTTCATTTGCGTCATCACTGACCCAGATATATTCTTGATGATTGAAAATACTCTTCCCAACATGGCAGATAGGAATACATCGACTGCGGCAGCTCTCTGTAGTATATTTATTTCAGCGCCTTGCTCCGTTCCTTCTTCGAGAGACTTAGAATTGAAAATTAAATATTCCAGAACTCACGCGCCAGTAGGAATTCCATGTTATTGACGTCATATGGAAACACCAATGAGAATCGTGGAAATGCTCACGTGAAACTACAGCAGACAGTCGAACATAAACCTCTCCTCGATTCACCTGACCACTGATTTACAGTCGTTTTATTATTGTCACTTTCGTTTTCTGAATTATTGGCCCTGAGTTAATGCCGATAGCACGCACGTGTAATAAGATAATGCCATCACGCCGTTGTCCAACTGATTTTACACATGGAATTTATCGGCCACGTGCGTGACGGGTTATAACCCCGCCTCCCGATTGCTTATATGGGTATATTCCGTCATTACGCTACTTTTTTAACGCGTGCATATTTCCACGCTTTAGGAAGAGGCTGAGTTTACACATTCTTCTTAAAATACAGTTTGACGTACGTGTTATGCTCATGAAAGAAGTATCAAGAATCCTGGTTTATAAACTATGACGGTGTCATGATCCTGTTTGAGAAAATAGCCTGTGACAGTTGGGTAATTCCCAGTCCCACGAGCAACTTACAGGTAGAGTCTGCGCAGGGCAGGGTATATAGCAGTACGCCAGTTATTTAACTTCTATCCACTCTTAATACTTTTTGGGTTTGTTTAATGTTTGAATATTTGATATAGTGAATAGGCAAACTGTCAATTTGTTAATGAAAACAACGTATGTATGTATGTATGTATGTTGAGTTGAGTTGAGTTGAGTTGAGTTGGGTTTGCGTCACATCGGCATTATTCCAGCCATATAGTGACGAGAACAAGTTTGCATTAATAAACATTTTAAGTACATACTCGGAATGAGTTTTATTTCAAAAACATATATTCATTACATTGTCATTTAAAAGCAGAAAAAGTCATAGCACCAAATTTAAAGGTAGGCAATTTGTTAGTCACATTTCACAGTTACAATTTAAGATGTATGTATGTATGTATGTATGTATGTATGTATGTATGTATGTATGTATGTATGTATGTATGTATGTATGTATGTATGTATGTATGTATGGATGGATGGATGTATGTATGTGCGTACGTACGTGTGTACGGTTTGTGCGCGCTTGTGTGTGTGTGTACGTACGTACGTATTTCTTTTTAGTTTTACACTTAGTGTAACCCTTTCCCTTCATGTGAGAAAATATCGTTTTGATAATCTCTTAGTTTTAAAAATGATGAACAATTTCCTAACATGTGAATTGATCTAACCTTCTTGTTAGTTTAAATATACCTTATCTAAAATATCATCTGTCAATTTGAAGAGAAAACCACTTTTGATCGTGCGTTATCCGTTATATATATACTTGTAGATATGAGAAATAGATATCTTACAGAGATATCATTATAGTTGCATATGAAGTTCCATTATGTCAAATCTAGCCCGTTATCTTATGTTCCAGTTTCGATTGTTTGCGTTTTATGTATTATTCAAAATCCCAGCATGAGGGAGCTTCTCAAAGCCACCCCGTCCATTTAGAGGTAGATCCAGTCACAGTTGAGGTGAGGTGAGTTGAGGTGAGGTGAAATTGGGTTTTACGTCGTGCTTGAGAATATTTCGCTCATATGACGACGTGCATGCGTGTGTATGTGTATGTGCGGCTGCTTGTACTACCCCAGACTTCGGCTGGTTTTATAGTGCTAGCCCACTGAGATACCATGCCGCAGTGAAGCATGAATACCCCACTCAGACACATTATACTGACTCCGAGCTGACCAGTCCTTGTTGTACCCATTAATGCCGAGCGCCAGGTAGGGCCCAACAAGTACCATATTTTAAGGTTTTTTGGTGTGACGCGGTCTCCGGTCGGACGCTCTAACCACTACACCACGGAGGCGGTCCAGACACAGGAGAACGTATACATGTGGGGATTATGATCACCATCTGGACTGTATTGTATAAGGAGTCGTTCCATAAATCATAACTCAACTGCATGCCGTATTGTATACTCTGAAATATTAATGCGAGTACTGAGGAAACGTTTTTGAACTATTCACCATGAAGTTCTTCAAGATACGATGCGGTCTGTGTGCCCAGCAACCCTGAGATTTGGTCTCCGGAATCAGATGCAGCAAGATACCCACAATGTATGTATCCCAGATATCAACTTATTGTTACCCCTTTAACAGGCTGCAGATCTCTCAGACATCTCGTGTTTTCACATTTCTAACTAAATGGAACTGTCTGGTCCTAAAAACGAAAACATGTATAATTTCTCATGTATACAGATATATTTCCAAGGTTGACATACTTGCCGCTGCGTGTGCCAAGTTCGTCAAGAGGTAGGCAACCAAAGCACCTGTGAGTGAGTGAAGGATTGACTCCGTTATGAACAATATTTTAGTAATATCATGGAGTGTCTATTGAAGATTGTGAAGGAAAGCCACATAGCAAGTCCTAGACGGTTGAAACACACCGACTGGTTCTCTGACAAACCAGGAGAAGTGTGAGTGCCATAGCATCCCAACAGCATGGGCAGTTGTTCGCAATATCAATCACTGTCTTGCTGGTTTCAGGCTCGATCATTTGGACACCACCGCAGAGCATAGCGAGGGTGAAACTGCGGGGAAGACGTGCCGGAGAGAAGGTCCTCCTGGGTCCTCAAATGGCCACTTCGCAATCATCAGGACTATGCCTCTCGTCACACGTTCACAACGCCATCTCACTTTCAACCATTTACAACTGAAATACACCCAGACCCCCAGGGATCGTTCCAGTAATCGATATTTGTGCAATGATTATCGTGCATTCTTATGTAGAGATCGAAAAGTTGGAATAGATATGTGATGTTACCCCTGGCCGATCTTAGTGCTGAGCGTTAATCCTCCAATACTGCACTTTACACAGCAAGTTGTGTGAGTGAGTGAGTGCGTGTCTGTCCCTGTTGTGTGTTTGTTTGTGTATGTGATATGTGTGTGCTTGTCTTGTGCGTGTGTGCCTGTCGTGTGAATGTGTCGTGGGTCTTATGTATATGTCTTGTGGGGGTGTCTCTTATGTGCATGTGTGGTGTAGGGGGTGGGGGAATTCGGGTTTATGTTAGTGTGACATAGGTGTGTTCTTTAATGGCTTGTGTGTGGTCTTTGTGTGTGGTATTTGTGTGTGTGTGTGTGTGTGTGTGTCTTGAGTGTGTTGTGTACATGTTTGTGTGTTCTTTTGTGTCGTGTGGATGTTTGCATTTGTTTGGTGTGTGTGTGCGTGCGTTTGCGTGTGTTTTTTTGGGGTTTTTTTTTGGTTGGTTGGTTGGTTGTTGTTGTTTGGGGTTTTTTTGGGGGGGGGGAGCAGGAGAGAACACGGCCGAGAGCAGCCGCAATAGATCTGACGCACTACACCCTGGAGGCGGTTCGATGGGACGATGTATTTAAATCGGTTATTATAGATGATTTCTCATGCATAGTTTCGGCGACTGTTTTCAGCCAAGTTATGTAGCTTTCAGTTAAATCAAATTTCGAGTGTTTACTTTCACGGCAGTTACTAACGCAATAAAACATTGTGCCGTGAAGTAGACAAAACACTATCCACCCAGAGTGAGTGACTGAGTTTGGTTTTACGCCGCTTTTAGCAATATTCCAGCTACATCACGGCTGGGGACACCAGAAATGGGCTTCACACATTGTACCCATGTGGGGATTCGAACCCGGGTCTTTGGCGTGACGAGCCAACGCTTTAACCACTAGACTACCCGCCGCCCCCACTCCGGGCAGAAGCACCACTGGTTCATTGTGATTTTCTAGAGTGCATGTATACAACGTTCCATTGACATTGTTAGTTGTTATAGTTCAGGATTAAAACCAATACTCATATCCAGTCTTTAAGTTTCATAAAGGGCCCTTACTGCCCAGATCGAGAATGCAAACAGCAAAACTCAAGCATAGTGGCGTTTTTACACACATCAGCTGCAGCTGCATGGTCTACCCAAATGTCGTAAATCAGTTCAAGTTATACAACACCAGTGATCTTAGTCCTACTTTACAAACTACTAACATGATATTTGTTTCCTAAACCAACTCTGTGATAAGCCGTATTAACATGTATAACGAAATAACTGATATCTTCAATTATTTTAAAGATATCTTAAAAATAAATTAGAATTATCCTAATTTGAATTGAAATTATCTTGAGATGGATTATATATACCGAAAATACAGACAAGTATACATATTATATATACACATATACATGTAAACATACATGATTATGTCCACAATGACGGTAATTGTTTAAGAAGATATCTTAAACTCTTTAAGAGATATCGCGAAATAGGTTGCCCCCAAGTTGAATTGTGTCTGTGTTGGTCCTTGTTGGTTGAATTGTGTCTGTGCTGGTGCTTGCTGGTTGAATTGCGTTGAATTGTGTAATTGCGTCCCGTGCTGGTTGGTTGAATTGTTGTGTTGGTGCTTGTTGGTTGAATTGGTCTGCGTTGGTTTGTCGGTTGAATTGCGTCTGTGTTGGTGCTTGGGTTTGAATTGTATCTACGTTGGTGCTTGTTGGTTGAATTGTGTCTGCGTTGGTGCTTGTTGGTTGAATTGTGTCTGAATTGTGCTCTGAATGTGTCTGTGTTGGTGCTTGCCGGTTGAATTGCGTCTGAATTGTTGGTCTGTGTTGGTGCTTGTTGGTTGAATTGAATTGTCTGCGTTGGTTTGGTTGAATTGAATTGTCTGTGTTGGTGCTTGTCGGTTGAATTGCGTCTGTGTTGGTGCTTGTTGGTTGAATTGTGGTGCTTGTTGGTTGAATTGCGTCTGTGTTGGTGCTTGTGGTTGGTTGCTGTGTCTTGTTTGAATTGTGTCTGTGTTGGTGCTTGTTGGTTGAATTGGTGCTTGTGTGTCTGTGTTGGTGCTTGTTGGTTGAATTGCGTCTGTGTTGGTGCTTGTTGGTTGAATTGTGTCTGCGTTGGTTGAATTGTGTCTGTGTTGGTGCTTGTCGGTTGAATTGTGTCTGTGTTGGTGCTTGTTGGTTGAATTGTGTCTGCGTTGGTTGAATTGTGTCTGTGTTGGTGCTTGTTGGTTGAATTGTGTCTGTGTTGGTGCTTGTTGGTTGAATTGTGTCTGTGTTGGTGCTTGTCGGTTGAATTGCGTCTGTGTTGGTGCTTGTTGGTTGAATTGTGTCTGTGTTGGTGCTTGTTGGTTGAATTGTGTCTGTGTTGGTGCTTGTTGGTTGAATTGTGTCTGTGTTGGTGCTTGTTGGTTGAATTGTGTCTGCGTTGGTGCTTGTAATTGTGTGCTTGTTGGTTGAATTATTGTTCTTGTTGGTTGCGTTGGTGCTTGTCTGGTTGAATTGTGTCTGTGTTGGTGCTTGTTGGTTGAATTGTGTCTGCGTTGGTGCTTGTTGGTTGAATTGCTGTGTTGGTGTCTGTCTGTGTTGGTGCTTGTTGGTTGAATTGTGTCTGTGTTGGTGCTTGTTGGTTGAATTGCGTCTGTGTTGGTGCTTGTTGGTTGAATTGTGTCTGCGTTGGTTGCTTTGTGTCTGTCTGTTGGTGCTTGTCGGTTGAATTGTGTCTGTGTTGGTGCTTGTTGGTTGAATTGTGTCTGTGTTGCGTCTGTGTTGGTGTTGTTGGTTGAATTGTTGAATGTTAGTTGAATTGTGTCTGTGTTGGTGCTTGTCGGTTGAATTGCGTCTGTGTTGGTGCTTGTTAGTTTGGTTGAATTGTCTGTGTTGGTGCTTGTTGGTTGAATTGTGTCTGTGTTGGTGCTTGTCGGTTGAATTGCGTCTGTGTTGGTGCTTGTTGGTTGAATTGTGTCCGCGTTGGTTGAATTGTGTCTGTGTTGGTGCTTGTCGGTTGAATTGTGTCTGTGTTGGTGCTTGTTGGTTGAATTGTGTCTGTGTTGGTGCTTGTTGGTTGAATTGTGTCTGCGTTGGTGCTTGTCGGTTGAATTGTGTCTGTGTTGGTGCTTGTTGGTTGAATGGTGTCTGCGTTGGTTGAATTGTGTCTGTGTTGGTTGAATGGTGTCTGTGTCGGAGCTTGTTGGTTGAACTGTGTCTGTGTTGGTTGAATTGTGTCTGTGTTTTGCTTGTTGGTCGAATTGGGTCTGTGTTCGTTGAATTGTGAGTGTGTTGTTGCTTGTTGGTTGAATTATGTCTGTTGTTGCTTGTTGGTTGAATTGTGTCTGTGGAGCACCAATGAGAACCATCAGCAGCACTGAGAATCATATACACCATAGAGCAGCACTGAGAATCATATATACAGTAGAACTGCAATGAGACTCATACATACAATAGAACGACAGTGAGAATCATATATACCATAGAACAGCAATGAGAATCATATATACCATAGAACAGCAATGAGAATCATATATACCATAGAACAGCAATGAGAATCATATATACCATAGAACAGCAGTGAGAATCATATATACCATAGAACAGCAATGAGAATCATATATACCATAGAACCGCAATGAGAATCATATATACCATAGAACAGCAGTGAGAATCATATGTACCATAGAACAGCACTGAGATCACATATACCATATAGCAGCAATGATAATCGTATATACCATATAGCAGCAATGAGAATCATATATACCATAGAACTGCAATGAGAATCGTATATACCATATAGCAGCAATGAGAATCATATATACCATATAGCAGCAATGAGAATCGTATATACCATATAGCAGCAATGAGAATCATATATACCATATAGCAGCAATGAGAATCATATATACCATAGAACTGCAATGAGAATCGTATATACCATATAGCAATAACACAACAACAAGCATAACAGGACACCGCTTGTACCAAAGAACACTTCTTGTACCACAGGACACCACTAGTACCAGAGAACACTTCTTGTACCACAGGACACCACTAGTACCAGAGAACACTTCTTGTACCACAGGACACCACTAGTACCAGACAACACTTCTTGTAACACAGAACACCTCTAGTACCACAAAGCACACTACACACCCAACAGTACACCCTGGCCACGGGGTCAACTTTAACTGCTTTACCGGTGCTGGCAGACCATGCAGGTATGGCCTGAGTGTCACCAAGTACACGAAACATACTTTTTTAACAATTACAGAAAAAAACAAGAACTCTGCCTTCAAAGTACAGACTGTACGTACTGTCTCCCCAGCTACTCGGGTATATTAGCGTGCTGTTTTATCCGGAACCCAAAATCTTATTCAACTTCTATCAGCGCGTGTGTGTCATTCGTCTGTTACCAAGACATTGTATATCTCCAGATACAGCCACTTGTCACCACGGGAACATCTCTCCCTTCTAATCAGCATCATTATTCTGGATCACTGTGTGGTTCTCGGGGATTTCAGCAGCCCACTGATGACCCCGTCAACAACTCAGCCAGCATCGTACCAACACGTCATGAGCTGCAACAGACAGATGACAAGACCGTTATCTCTTGCCTCTGTGTTATCATCTTTGAAATGGGTAAAACCTGGGTGGGATCAGCAGGACTATTTTAACATGGTCTTCTCAGTGTGGCTAACCCCTGGCATGCCCCAGCTGCGTTAGGTCTCCTGGACACAAGGTGCAAGGCTTCTCTCGAGGATTTTATTGGCGCATCAGGTTGTGAAAATACTTGACAGGTCCTGTGCACATTGCCTGATGTGCGAGCGTTGCTGATGCAGTGGCCTGGATACAGTTAGAAAGTTTCGAACACACCTGTAACTCACTCTATCAATAACTATGGTAGTGGCGATACAATACATGATCTTCCACAGACTTTCAATATAAAAATCTTTCCATGTACGGTATCACGGTATAAAACATACTACTGTATACATTTTGTACTGTAATAACCAATATGCCCAACACCCGTTAAGGCCCGGGTTAGAATATTGATATTCAGTAACCCATGCTTGTCGTGCTTGACTAACGGGATCGGGTGGTCAGGCTTGCTGACTTGGTTGACACATGTCATCGGTTCCCAATTGCGCAGATCGATGCTCATGCTGTTGATCACTGGATTGTCTAGTCCAGACTCGATTATTTACAGACCGCCGCCATATATCTGGAATATTGCTGAGTGCGGCGTAAAACTAAGCTCACTCACTCATATGCCCATATATTTATAATTTCTTGAAGTACTTAGATATGTTATTAATAAACCAGAAAAAACAGTTGGCGTTTGTTTCGAAACTAGTGTCTTGAATTTCAGTCAGTTTGCTTATACCCATTTGTGAGACAGCACATCCTCCTTAGTCTGAGATTTTGGGGATGTATTTAGAGCGGAGATTCAGAAGGACGCGCAGAAAATATTGCTTCACAAATGGTGAAAAACATGTTCCAGAGTTTAATGTTGAACTGGACATACCGTAAACTGCCAACTCTTTCAACAATGCTGTTTAATTTAAACTAAAATGTGTGACTGGTGACACTAAATGCAGACAGAACAACACACACTTCCTGATGACCAAAATGTAGTCATTTCCCTACTCAGTTCTTATTCTACTAAATGGCTACGTTCGCTGATATTACACTTTCTATATATTCACATGAATAGTATACCTACTTATACTTACCGGCTGCGCATGCGCAGTGTGAGCTGTAATTAAAAGATTGACGACAATATTCTACAATTCTACGTCAATCGTAACTAATTCCTATATAAGAGATACACACAGTGCAATTCCATCACGGCGATAGCCCCATTATGTCCGCTAGTAAGTCATATTTTCAGCGTGTAATGATACTTCGATGTCCAAACAAAAACATAATACAAGTAAACGATACAATTAAGACGAAATCTGATCAAACTTGAAAAGTAACTATGCAATTAAAAACTGGCTTATCTGTTGACATTTAAGATTAATCGAGATATGTGTCTGTGTGCCATTGCAAGACAGTATCTCGCTACTGTAGCCACTCTTTACCTCGTCACTTCTTTAATCAACAGTTGCTCGTAAACACACAGTCGCGCGTCAATATACACGACAACTACAATACTCCTGACAAGAGTGTCTTCTACAGCCGAAAGTATATCACGTACGCATGTATAGAGACTAATCCGCTAGGCAAGCTACTTCGTGTTCGCTAACGCCATGCGTACACAGTAGCTGTATGTGTCGTCGCTGCTGTTGCCGCGACCCGTATACGGTGACAAGATTACAATACAATGTATACAGATAGGTATCCAGGTAATAATCTCGCATATCAATCCAGCCATCTCTAGATCCAGACTGTTATCTATAGTGATATTTCAAACTCATTAATGCATGTGATCTTAACATTTAAATGTATGCGGATATATACGTTTTGGCAAATCACTGATATTGAGACTACAACGATGAATATTCAGCGATCATTTTACAACTATTATTATGTAGTAAATAAGACTTCTTACCATCAATATATGAATAGTTTTATACTCTTCGGAAAACTGCGGTGTTACGGTGAGGCTGGTCATGGGTCACATCTTGTGTATATTTGTTCCTTAGCAACCTCAAGTTACTCCATGTCTTCAGCAATCATTGAACTACACGATTCTGAGTTTCGGATACATTGTTTGGTATTCTACTTTGTGTGTGTGTGTGTGCGCGCGCGCGTGGGCGTGCTTGCGGGTGTGTGAGAGCGAGAGTGAGATAGATACTGTGTGTGATAGAGATTGAGATAGAGACTGACTGTGTGTGAGAGAGAGTGAGATAGAGACTGACTGTGTGTGAGTGAGAGTGAGATAGAAACTGACTGCGTGTGAGAGAGAGTGAGATAAAGACTGACTGTGTGTCAGAGAGATTAAGAGACAAAGTGTGGATGTGTGCGTGCGGTGGGTGTGGGGTGGGGGTGGGGGTGGATAGGTGTGTGTAGACCAGACTAACACCAGTTTTATAGTGCTAGCCCGCTGGGAAATCACGCAGGAAGGTGAGACATGTACCTCGTTCAGACAGTTTGAGCCGACCATTCCTTCTTTGTTTCATGTGTTTCTCCGCATCACGTGACAGGAACACCCTCTGTAGGAGTTATCTGTGGTGCCATCTGCGCATCACGTGACAGTGACAGGAACACTCTGTAGGATGTATCTGTGGTGCCATCTCCGCCTCACGTGACAGGAACACCCTCTGTAGGGGTTATCTGTGGTGCCATCTCCGCCTCACGTGACAGGAACACCCTCTGTAGGGGTTATCTGTGGTGCCATCTCCGCCTCACGTGACAGGAACACCCTCTGTAGGGGTTATCGGTGGTGCCATCTCCGCCTCACGCAGGAACACCCCTCTGTAGGGGTTATCTGTGGTGCCATCTCCGTGACAGGGAACACCCCTCTGTAGGGGTTATCTGTGGTGCCATCTCCGCCTCACGTGACAGGAACACCCTCTGTAGGGGTTATCTGTGGTGCCATCTCCGCCTCACGTGACAGGAACACCCTCTGTGTAGGGGTTATCTGTGGTGCCATCTCCGCCTCACGTGACAGGAACACCCTCTGTAGGAGTTATCTGTGGTGCCATCTCCGCCTCACGTGACAGGAACACCCTCTGTAGGAGTTATCTGTGGTGCCATCTGCGCCTCACGTGACAGGAACACCCTATGTAGGGGTTATCCGTGGTGCCATCTGCGCATCACATGACAGTGACAGGAACACCTTCTCTAGGAGTTATCTGTGGTGCCATCTCCGCATCACGTGACAGGAACACCCTATGTAGGGGTTATCTGTGGTGCCATCTGCGCATCACATGACAGTGACAGGAACACCTTCTCAAGGAGTTATCTGTGGTGCCATCTCCGCCTCACGTGACAGGAACACCCTATGTAGGGGTTATCCGTGGTGCCATCTCCGCATCATGTGACATGAACACCTTCTGTAGGAGTTTTCTGTTTTGCCTTCTCCGCATCACGTGACAGGAACACCCTCTGTAGGAGTTTTCTGTTTTGCCTTCTCCGCATCACGTGACAGGAACACCTTCTGTAGGAGTTATCTGTTTTGCCATCTCCGCATCATGTGACATGAACACCTTCTGCAGGAGTTTTCTGTTTTGCCTTCTCCGCATCACGTGACAGGAACACCCTCTCTAGAAGTTTTCTGTGGTGCCATCTCCGCATCACGTGACAGGAACACCTTCTGCAGGGTTATCTGTGGTGCCATCTCCGCATCACGTGACAGGAACACCCTCTGTAGGAGTTATCTGTGGTGCCATCTCCGCATCACGTGACAGGAACACCTTCTGTAGGAGTTATCTGTGGTGCCATCTCCGCATCACGTGACAGGAACACCCTCTGTACGGGTTATCTGTGGTGCCATCTCCGCATCACGTGACAGGAACACCTTCTGTAGGGGTTATCTGTGGTGTCCGAGACAATGTCGTAGTTAATATTTCTAAAAGATACACTGATATTCAAAATACATCAAATTTTCAAATTTCACTTGCTGATCAAGAACATGTTATCTCACGTGTATTTTCGTACCTATTGTGTGAACTGGAGGAACCATTTCCCCAGCCACTAAATTATTGTTTCTCATCAAAGTTTGTCATATTCTCCAACAACATTATATTCCGAAGAATTGTTATATGTTGCCTAATATGCAGAAATTACGTAAAACATTATCACCTTATCACTTAAAACTGTATCCAGTTTGAATACATTATTACGTTAAAGTCTCTAGATCACTTGAGTATGCTGTCATCTTGATCTTTATTGAATGGGTGAGTGAGTGAGTTAGAATTTAACGTCACCTCGGCAATATTTCAGCCATATAGTGACGAGACATGGTTTACATAAACAATAAATTTAAGTTGCTAAATAATCAGTCATCGAAGAACTTTATTGAATGTATGTTGCATGTATGTATATGTATATTCTTAGACCACCGTCGGTGATTTTCGGACAATGTTACAGGCATGGCTTGTTTAGCTTAGTAGAAAGGGTCATCCCTTAGGGCTTGGGCGGTCGTAACTGTTTAACATAGACTTTCGACAGTCGTTGCGATCACGGTGCCTTGGTACGAAACAACAAGTCCATGTTAAGGTGTGGGAGTTAAGATCACCTTAGCGCTAACACTGCTTCCTACAACGGCGCTCAGGTCGTTTTGCGAAACGGGCACAGAACGCCGGCAATTATGTGGCATATGGTAAAGGTCAATAGTATATCGGTTATTGTCTGTTTCTCAAAGAGGGAAGACACGGAATATTGTCCAAACCTTTATGCCTATAATTGGAACCGTAACGACTTCTGCCTGTCTGTTATTCAAAAAGCATGCTTTAGGTCAAGTACACCGTGGATTAACCTATGTGATACACGTGTAGCTCCGTTCTGTCGTTATGAATAATGGACACAGCATACAACTCGGGGTTACCCCAATACAGTCTTCAAACAAATACATGTATAACCTTGTCTTAGCGGGATATATCTACGAACCTGCTGCCAATCGCGATACATCTATGAAACAGCTCGCGTCCAGCCCTGCTGACCAGTCGTTCTGTAGTTTTGTATTGGGGTGGGGGAATTGGTTACAAACAAAATGTTATTTCGCAATTTTTCATCCAGCATGTCTGGTGAAAGATGTAAAACAAGTTTCTGTTTTCACGGTGGGGTTGGGGAGGTTTCCCCCCCTTATTTTAGGGAACATATTGTTTTTAATCCCAGCCACCGCGACCGTAAGCAGCCATATGCTTCTAATCCCAGACGCACGTTCTGTTACTCGGCTACGTCTGTGGCCTCAGCGTCGGCGTGCGTACGCAGGTGTGTGAGATAGACCAATCAGTCAATGAACGTATCTTCAACACTCGGTACTAATCTGTCTCAATTTAATCCGTGCCAAAGTTGCGGACAACGCGAATGGTTAGCTGACTGACAGAGTATATTACCCTCATGGGATACAGGGAAGTCCTTTACGACATGTCGCATACGCGCCGTGACGACTTTCTTCTCACATGACCGGACTATTCCCTTCTTTCTGAACAAATGTTTTTGACTGAAATCAGTTGTATGCAGTGATATTTCTGATATAATATCAATCAAAAGTATGTAAAGAGATATTACATGTTTATCATAGTCACATGTTACGAGAAGTATTTACCAAGTGATAGACACAGGTGTTTTCTTCCAAATCCGTATGACAATAAGAACACCCTCACTCATAAACTGTGAAGAAGAAAATATGTCTTTGTCAAGAAACAACCTTGCATGTCAGCTAAATGTGTTCATGTATATATAAAGTGTCAACATTGATACCCGTGGGGTATGATCTGTTGCGACGTCACTACACATTGTTGAAACAATGACATGAGTGTCGTCACAATTTATTGGGACGTCATTACATATTATGACGACAATGATATATGTCGTCATGACCTATTGTTAAGTCACTGCACATTATGACAACAGTGATATCATTGCAATAATGATCTATTGTTACGTCACTACACATTATGACAACATTGATATTATTGCAGTCATGACCTATTGTTACGTCACTACATATTATGACAACAGTGATATCAATGCAGTCATGATCTATTGTTACGTCACTACACATTATGACAACAGTGATATCATTGCAGTCATGACCTATTGTTACGTCACTACATATTATGACAACAGTGATAGGAATGTCGTTATGACCTATTGTCACGTCACTACACATTATGACAACAGTGATATCAATGCAGTCATGATCTGCTCTTACGTCACTACACATTCAAACAACAGTGATGTCAGTGCAGTCATGATCTATTGTTACGTCACTACACATTGTGACAACAGTGATATAAGTGCAGTCATGACCTATTGTTACGTCACTACACATTATGACAACAGTGATATGAATGTCGTTATGACCTATTTTTTACGTCACTACACATTATGACAACAGTGATATAAGTGCAGTCATGACCTATTGTTACGTCACTACACATTATGACAACAGTGATGTCAGTGCAGTCATGATGTATTGGTACGTCAGTACACATTACGACTGAAATGTTGCTGGCCGTGAAGTGCAGAGATATTTCAATCCCGGCTACAGCTATCGATCAATTGTATATACAGAAATATTCACGTGCTCACCAGAATTACATATTCATTACGTCAACAATGACTCTGGGCATGTGAACACATCATGGGTTGGATGTGTTGCTTCTATATGTCTCGTATTTTAAATCCCATGTGACATGTGTGTATCTATCTATCCGTCTGTTTGTCAGTCTGTCTGTCTGTCTGTCTGTCTGTCTGTCTGTAAGTGTTTTCAATACTGAAAACCGTTTCAAGAAGTTGAAAGTGTTTCAACATTTAAACAAATAGACGAACTGAACGTTCAAAAGGATCTGTTTTGCAAAACATTATTACACATACCACATCATGCTTTGCTAAACGTTAAATGTTAAACGCCCCGTTAAAAGCCCCTTTTGTCACACCTTGACGATTTAGCCAGCGTATGTCGAACGATCAAAATCTCTCTAAATAGGTGGTATACTCTTAACTATCGATGTATTTTTCAATGTTGGGCGTTTATATAGCGTATTCATAACTATGCGGACGTATACATAACGTATTAGTAACTTATATCGACCGTATCGATAACGTACAGATAATTTATACCATGCTTAGCGCGTTGTCGGCGTTCACAACTTGCAATTGTGCCTAACGATAGTCGTCTAACTTATCCAAAGCGCGCGGCCGCCTATCGCCGACGATCACGTGACGTGACACGGACATCTGGTCACCACGGTGTCTTGAGGAGTACTGTCGGTTTCCTCCTGTGAACCCCATTTACATCTACCAATTCCCCTAAACACTGCTAATACGCCATCATACGGTAGCTGTAAGTTAGAAACAGGTTCAGTAAATTCGGTGGTCGTCCGGAATACGTCAAATACGTCTACATACGTCAATATGCGTTGGAGATAAGTCGATAAAAAGTTACACATACGTTCAAAGCACGTTACTCATAGGTTAGAAATAAGTTTTGGATACGCTGGGCATTATTTCGACTTATGAGTAACTTAAAAATAAAGGAGTGTGAAAGTGTGTCAACGGTCGCATAACTTACGTACAACTTATGGCCCGCGTATGCAGGACGTAGGAGCCAAACGTTGGCATACTTCGAAAATTTTGTGGACCGTCCATAATTTAAGGACCGTTCATAATTTAAGGCGAGGGTTTTTTGTTTGGTTTTTGTTTGTTTATTAATTTTTTTATTTTTATTTTAATTTTATATTTTAAATCATGCCTCTCACAGTGTGAAGTGGACATTTGTGGACTGAGTGAACATCAGCTCGGTAATCATAACCTCCAATTACTAACACAAATTGCCGATCCATATTCAGTGATTGCTAGATGTTTTGGAGATGGTCAACTACTGCCTGATGGGTTCTTTGCATCTAGAGGTGGTGTCGCTTTGCTTATATCTAAGCGATTCCACTGCTATTGTCAAGAGGTACCTAGCGACTATGACTTCTTAGTTGGTGTTGAGATTCACGTTCCTGGATGCAGACCTTTGTACATATTTAATGTGTACCTACCGGCTGTGACTAGACCAAATGAGTTGTTCTTTACTTGCCTTGACATTGTCGATGACATATATGCTGCCTACTCAGAACTTGGTGAAGTAATTATCATGGGGGATCTAAATACAAAAGTCAAATGTGCTCATTACAGATTCACAGAAGATGTCCGATCAAGAAGAATGAACGAGACAATTCAAAGGTCAGGCCTTACTTCAGTGAACACTCTGGATCTCTGTTCAGGTCCAACTTGGACCTTCTGCTCTTATCAGCATGGACCACGCACTATGATTGACCATATCTTGTTGCCTGAGACGACCCTGAGTGATGTTTTATGTGCCCGTATCTTAGACGATGCCCCTTTCAATGTGTCTGACCACAACCCGGTCATCTGCACCTTGTCCCTGCCATCACCTCTACCAACACTCACGCGAGAGGGACGAGGGATTGTCTCATGGGAAAAAGCTAGAAGTCAGGACATGTTGAAGGATTATACCTTTGCTGTTTCCCATCTGCTGTGGAGTATTAAACCTCCCACAGAGGATTGTGAATTGACTGATATTGATGAATATTATTCAGCAATAACATGTACTATTTTGCATGCCAGCAGGGAGACACTACCAATGAAATCATTCAGGTCATTCCTGAAACCATACTGGAACAAAGTTGTGAATGATTATCATAATCACATGACTGCTAAGCGTCGTGTTTGGCTTGCTGATGGCAAACCTCGTGGGCCTGCACACACGTCCTACAGAGAATACAAGGCAGCAAAATCTGACTTCAGGAAGCACATGAAGCAAGCAAGTGATAACCATATCTCACAGACTTTTCAAGAACTCGAACAATCCCATGACCTTGATATCCGGACCTTCTGGAACTGTGTGCGGTCAATAAGAGGGGGACACAAGTCAACACTTTCCCCGATATTGTATCAAGGAGCTGTGCACAGTGATCCAGAGGCTATATTTGATGCTTGGGCTAACCATTTTCAGGATGTATATGCTGCCAAAGACCGAGACAATTTCAACTCTTCCTTCTGTGAGCAGATAGAATCCCTAGTTGAGGAGATCCGTGTTAAATGCAAGGAAGAACGTGATCCACAGCCAATGAAATTCACAGAGTTGGAAGTCGCTGAGTGCTGTGCCAAGCTGAAGAACAATAAAGCTGGTGGTGCTGACAAGATCGTGTACGAGCACCTAAAGTATGGTGGCAGAACCTTGATGTTTCACTTGGCAACCCTCTACAACATCATTCTTGAATCCGGACATATCCCGACAGCTTGGCGCGAGAGCATCCTGGTGCCTCTGTACAAAGGTGGGAATAAATCAAAGAAAGACCCGAACTCTTACCGTGGCATATCACTCTCCCCTGTGTTGTCAAAAGTGTTTGAGATGGTGCTCCTGTCTCGACTGGACGGACTAAATCAATCTGATACCTTCCCCCCACCCACAACAAATGGCATACCAATCTCAGTTATCTGCCCTTCACACATCCTTCAACTTGCAAGAGACGATACGCCATTACCACGAGCGGAAGGAGGATACCCATGTTGTGTTCCTGGATACATCAAAGGCCTTTGATACAGTATGGCACAGTGGTCTCAAATACAAGTTATTCGAGTGTGGAGTTAAAGGCTCCTTGTGGACTGTTCTTGACGACATGTACACGGGAATGATGTGTCGAGTTTTCCTTGACTCAATGTGCTCTAGGCCTATCCCCATGATGCAGGGTATCAGACAAGGTGGTGTGCTGTCAGGGAAGTTGTACCTGCTGTACATAAACTCCCTACTCCAGAAACTCTCTGAGTCGAATCTCGGCGCTGTCGTGATGGACTTAAGCGTGTGTTCTCCCACTCAAGCAGATGATGTAGCACTCATTTCATCAAGGCTCTCTGCCCTTAGATCGATGGTGAGGATTTCGGAGGAATACAGCAACGACTGGAGATACGTACTGTCCTCCTCCAAGAGTGAAATTGTCACTTTTCCATACCGGCCGAGATCTCAGCAGCTAGAGCAGGTTGAAGTCAGGTTGTATGACCAACCTCTCCCGTGGAAGGAATCAATCCGCCATGTTGGGATAGTCTTGTCAGGAAACATGTCAAGCATAGAGCATGTGACGCTAGCTGCCATTTCCTTGCGGTCCGGTGTGAGATCACTGACAGCTTGTGGGTTTCACCCACGGTTTACAAACCCAATCATCAGCCTGACAGTTGTTAACCGTGTGTTTCTTCCCAAAGCCCTGTACGGGTCGGAACTGTGGACTAACCTTTCCAAAGTTGAGATCTTAATTCTGGAGAGATCATACAGACACGTCATTAAATCAATCCAAGACTTGCCTCGTACCACTCGAACTGATAGTTGTCTTGGACTCCTTGGGAGTGTTGCCTCTAGAGGCAGTTATAGACCAGCGGAAGTTGTGTTTCCTGGGTGGTCTCTTGAATATGGACCACAGATATCTACCTCACAAACTGTTTATATCCCGGTTGATGGGCTACTTGCACAACGTCCCATCGTCATCGTTTGGATATGTGCCTGATGTAGTCAGGGTGCTTAAGAAGTACCTACTCTATTGTCACTTGGAAAAATTCCTAGAATCAGGGTCCTTCCTAGGGCGTTCGAAGTGGAGGAGAATAGTGAAGACTTCAGTCAGAGAGTATCATGTAGCACAATGGAACAGTCGGTTGGCAGATGACTCTGATCTTCACAAGTTCCAGCGGATACATCGCCAGCTTGAAGTCCACCCTGCATGGAAGGTGTCATTGCTTGATGCATCACTCAGACGGCAAGCTAACTTTGTCATCAAAGCCTGTGCTACAGTGAGAGACCTATGTGAAGCAGGGCTGTGTCATCGGTGTGGGATGATGTACGATGACCCCCCTCACGCACGCCGTAGTTGTGTGTGGATACACAGATGCAACTCGGGACGAACTGTGGACAGGCCTAATCAATGTTGGGCCAATCGAATTCAGCGTGAAACTTCACAACATGAACCCAAATGAACTTACAGAGTGCTTGTTGTCGTGTACAACCGACTTTCCTCTGATCAAAGAGGACTTGATTGAGTTTTCCACTCTGTGCATAAAATACATCACCATGATGTACAAAGCTGTGTTCCAGTGACTCATTGTGACTCTTGCATTTGACTGATTAAGAAAACGTGGTATTGGCTCTAATGCGCACGGAAATCCTGAAATAAGTGCATAAATATTGTCTCTTTCTGTACTCTTCACTATGGAGGAATAAAAGATTATATATATATACGTCTGTGGCCTCAGCGTCGGCGTGCGTACGCAGGTGTGTGAGATAGACCAATCAGTCAATGAACGTATCTTCAACACTCGGTACTAATCTGTCTCAATTTAATCCGTGCCAAAGTTGCGGACAACGCGAATGGTTAGCTGACTGACAGAGTATATTACCCTCATGGGATACAGGGAAGTCCTTTACGACATGTCGCATACGCGCCGTGACGACTTCCTTCTCACATGACCGGACTATTCCCTTCTTTCTGAACAAATGGTTTTTTTTTGACTGAAATCAGTTGTATGCAGTGATATTTCTGATATAATATCAATCAAAAGTATGTAAAGAGATATTACATGTTTATCATAATCACATGTTACGAGAAGTATTTACCAAGTGATAGACACAGGTGTTTTCTTCCAAATCCGTATGACAATAAGAACACCCTCACTCATAAACTGTGAAGAAGAAAATATGTCTTTGTCCAGAAACAACCTTGCATGTCAGCTAAAAGTGTTCATGTATATATAAAGTGTCAACATTGATACCCGTGGGGTATGATCTGTTGTGACGTCACTACACATTGTTGAAACAATGACATGAGTGTCGTCACAATTTATTGGGAAGTCATTACACATTATGACAACAATGATATATGTCGTCATGACCTATTGTTAAGTCACTGCACATTATGACAACAGTGATATCATTGCAATAATGATCTATTGTTACGTCACTACACATTATGACAACATTGATATTATTGCAGTCATGACCTATTGTTACGTCACTACTACATATTATGACAACAGTGATATCAATGCAGTCATGATCTATTGTTACGTCACTACACATTATGACAACAGTGATATCATTGCAGTCATGACCTATTGTTACGTCACTACATATTATGACAACAGTGATAGGAATGTCGTTATGACCTATTGTCACGTCACTACACATTATGACAACAGTGATATCAATGCAGTCATGATCTGCTCTTACGTCACTACACATTCAAACAACAGTGATGTCAGTGCAGTCATGATCTATTGTTACGTCACTACACATTGTGACAACAGTGATATAAGTGCAGTCATGACCTATTGTTACGTCACTACACATTATGACAACAGTGATATGAATGTCGTTATGACCTATTTTTTACGTCACTACACATTATGACAACAGTGATATAAGTGCAGTCATGACCTATTGTTACGTCACTACACATTATGACAACAGTGATGTCAGTGCAGTCATGATGTATTGGTACGTCAGTACACATTACGACTGAAATGTTGCTGGCCGTGAAGTGCAGAGATATTTCAATCCCGGCTACAGCTATCGATCAATTGTATATACAGAAATATTCACGTGCTCACCAGAATTACATATTCATTACGTCAACAATGACTCTGGGCATGTGAACACATCATGGGTTGGATGTGTTGCTTCTATATGTCTCGTATTTTAAATCCCATGTGACATGTGTGTATCTATCTATCCGTCTGTTTGTCAGTCTGTCTGTCTGTCTGTAAGTGTTTTCAATACTGAAAACCGTTTCAAGAAGTTGAAAGTGTTTCAACATTTAAACAAATAGACGAACTGAACGTTCAAAAGGATCTGTTTTGCAAAACATTATTACACATACCACATCATGCTTTGCTAAACGTTAAATGTTAAACGCCCCGTTAAAAGCCCCCCTTTTTGTCACACCTTGACGATTTAGCCAGCGTATGTCGAACGATCAAAATCTCTCTAAATAGGTGGTATACTCTTAACTATCGATGTATTTTTTCAATGTTGGGCGTTTATATAGCGTATTCATAACTATGCGGACGTATACATAACGTATTAGTAACTTATATCGACCGTATCGATAACGTACAGATAATTTATACCATGCTTAGCGCGTTGTCGGCGTTCACAACTTGCAATTGTGCCTAACGATAGTCGTCTAACTTATCCAAAGCGCGCGGCCGCCTATCGCCGACGATCACGTGTGACGTGACACGGACATCTGGTCACCACGGTGTCTTGAGGAGTACTGTCGGTTTCCTCCTGTGAACCCCATTTACATCTACCAATTCCCCTAAACACTGCTAATACGCCATCATACGGTAGCTGTAAGTTAGAAACAGGTTCAGTAAATTCGGTGGTCGTCCGGAATACGTCAAATACGTCTACATACGTCAATATGCGTTGGAGATAAGTCGATAAAAGTTACACATACGTTCAAAGCACGTTACTCATAGGTTAGAAATAAGTTTTGGATACGCTGGGCATTATTTCGACTTATGAGTAACTTAAAAATAAAGGAGTGTGAAAGTGTGTCAACGGTCGCATAACTTACGTACAACTTATGGCCCGCGTATGCAGGACGTAGGAGCCAAACGTTGGCATACTTCGAAAATTTTGTGGACCGTCCATAATTTAAGGACCGTTCATAATTTAAGGCGAGGGTTTTTTGTTTGGTTTTTGTTTGTTTATTAATTTTTTTATTTTTATTTTTATTTTAATTTTATTTTGTTTAAATTTATATTATTATTATTAATTTATTTTTTTATTTTTTAATTTTTTTATTTTTATTATTATTATTATTTATTTTATTTTTATTTTTTGGGGGTGTTATTATTTTTTTAAATGGGGGTTGATGTCGAAAATTATGCTTAAAAATATGGGAAGGGGAGAGGGTCATTGATTTTGTACATGCAGGGGAGTCACTTACTTTGTCCATAAATTATAGTCACTCACATTGTCCATGCTTCTCCATAAAACCATCTCTCTCACCTTCCTTCCTACGTTAGTACCAACAGCGGGGTAAAATGACTATTCACTCCTGCTTGCAAACCATGCTGCTCAGAACGGCGTTAAACAGAAATCTTGTAATGGAGCCAAAATGTCTCTTTTCCTTAACAGAAAAAGTCATGTCATACTTTGATAGCGAGACCCTGCACAATGGTACTGGCTGCATGCCGCGCTGTTACACCAGGAATGTCGTTTCTTAACACTTTCAATTCAGCGGTTAGAACTGTAAAATAATATTATTTCCACTCCTTATTTGGGGATAATAAAGTGCAGCTCGAACGGCATATGCAACAGATGAAATGTACACCTTGGTTCTACCATGATTGCGAGTAATGTGCAATTGTATCTTGCTCGCTTTGAAGAGCTGTTTAACATTTAAAGCGTAATAATGTGTTGTAGCGAACCTGACTATCAGGGCTATTGTTTGCTGCATCCGCGACCGAAATCATCACACATTCTGCTCCGACATAATTTGACAACAGGTGTCTTATTGAAACAGGAGTTTAATATTTCACACCAATCTCTATTTACCAGTCTTTTAGTTCCGTGAACTGGAGACAAAAATATCCCCGACACCTAAAACTTGGCAAAGTCAAAATCGCATTTGTGCATCACTTGACGTCAAATGACGCCAAAATTAGCAGGTGACGTCACCGATCAGTCTGCTGTTCCAAATCGAGTGCGTCAAAGTGGAGTAGGTTTTTTACATACCAGCTTGTAGAGCTGTCGTACACGACGAAACCTTACACCACCTTCAATGATGGCCATTCTAATAAAAAATCGATAGAGTCACATATTATACGACCACCGATTACCTACAGTCTAACAAGGCAGATCCCCTATTGCCTGCGATATGACACTGCTGAAGCTGACATACTCCTCTCGGCTCTGGAAATAGTCGTGGTGAATGGACATCACTGTCGTTTCGGAAGGGGGAAACTCAACATATCACATTTATTTATTTTAAGACTTCATCTCAACACAACTGGTAGTTAAGCGTGAAGTGCTGAGACCGAACAGGATATCGTTATTGCTACGACTTCTACTACGACTTTCGAAATGCTGCTTTATTTGGAATGTTCGATGTTGAAATGCAAAATTCTTGTATAATATGGTTTATTTCCTTTACCAGAATAAGCGTTGTGTCACCAGCTGTTTGTTTTGATGTTTAATATTTAACAAATTATAATAATGCACGAGTTTGGTTGTTCGCGTTTGGAAAAGAGATCCTGTGGTATTAATGTTTATGTCACAGAGATCACACAGACGTAACATGCGACAATGATCTTAATGTATGGTGCTGTCTCTCAACACCACACAGACGTAACATGCGACAATGATCTTAATGTATGGTGCTGTTTCTCAACACCACACAGACGTAACATGCGACAATGATCTTAATGTATGGTGCTGTCTCTCAACACCACACAGACGTAACATGCGACAATGATCTTAATGTATGGTGCTGTCTCTCAACACCACACAGACGTAACGATGCGACAATGATCTTAATGTATGGTGCTGTCTCAACTCAACACCACACAGACGTAACATGCGACAATGATCTTAATGTATGGTGCTGTCTCTCAACACCACACAGACGTAACATGCGACAATGATCTTAATGTATGGTGCTGTCTTTCAACACAGACGTAACATGCGACAATGATCTTAATGACGTAACACCACAGACGTACATGCGATGATCTTAATGTATGGTGCTGTCTTTCAACACCACACAGACGTAACATGCGACAATGATCTTAATGTATGGTGCTGTCTTTCAACACCACAGACGTAAATGATCTTAATGTATGGTGCTGTCTTTCAACACCACACAGACGTAACATGCGACAATGATCTTAATGTATGGTGCTGTCTCTCAACACCACACAGACGTAACATGCGACAATGGTCTTAATGTATGGTGCTGTCTTTCAACACCACACAGACGTAACATGCGACAATGATCTTAATGTATGGTGCTGTCTCTCAACACCACACAGACGTAACATGCGACAATGATCTTAATGTATGGTGCTGTCTCTCAACACCACACAGACGTAACATGCGACAATGATCTTAATGTATGGTGCTGTCTCTCAACACCACACAGACGTAACGTGCGACAATGATCTAAATGTATGGTGATGTCTTTCAACACCACACAGACGTAACATGCGACAATGATCTTAATGTAAGGTGCTGTCTCTCAACACCACACAGACGTAACGTGCGACAATGATCTTAATGTATGGTGCTGTCAACACCACAACAACACACAGACGTAACATGCGACAATGATCTTAATGTATGTATGGTGCTGTCTCTCAACACCACACAGACGTAACATGCGACAATGATCTTAATGTATGGTGCTGTCTCAACACCACAATGATCACACAGACGTAACATGCGACAATGATCTTAATGTATGGTGCTGTCTTTCAACACCACACAGACGTAACACACAGACGTAACATGCGACAATGATCTTAATGTATGGTGCTGTCTCTCAACACCACACAGACGTAACGTGCGACAATGATCTTAATGTATGGTGCTGTCTTTCAACACCACACAGACGTAACATGCGACAATGATCTTAATGTATGGTGCTGTCTCTCAACACCACACAGACGTAACATGCGACAATGATCTTAATGTATGGTGCTGTCTCTCAACACCACACAGACGTAACATGCGACAATGATCTTAATGTATGGTGCTGTCTCTCAACACCACACAGACGTAACATGCGACAATGATCTTAATGTATGATGCTGTCTCTCAACACCACACAGACGTAACATGCGACAATGATCTTAATGTATGATGCTGTCACTCAACACCACACAGACGTAACATGCGACAATGATCTTAATGTATGGTGCTGTCTTTCAACACCACACAGACGTAACATGCGACAATGATCTTAATGTATGGTGCTGTCTCTCAACACCACACAGACGTAACATGCGACAATGATCTTAATGTATGGTGCTGTCTCTCAACACCACACAGACGTAACGTGCGACAATGATCTTAATGTATGGTGCTGTCTCTCAACACCACACAGACACATCAGCAACAGCATCGTGTTAAAACATGGCACATCTCCTTCAAAACATAACTTGTCCACCATAGGTTGTCTAGGGCCTTCAGTCCATGATTGGCGGTCTATCGGAGGTTGCCTGGTGCCTTCAGTCCATGACTGACAGTCTATCGGAGGTTGTCTGGGGCCTTCTGACCATGATTGGAGGTCCATCACAGGCTGTCTGGGGCCTTCGGTCAATGACTGGAGGTCAATCGGAGGTTGTCTGAGGCCTTCTGTTCATCACTGGAGGTCTACCGGAGGTTGTCTGGTGCCTTCTGTCCATGATTGGGAGTCCATCGGAGGTTGTGCGAGGCCTTCTGTCCATGATTGGAGGTGTATCGGAGGTTGTCTGGTGCCTTCTGTCCATGATTGGAAGTCCATCGGAGGTTGTCTGGTACCTTCTGTCCATGATTGGAGGTCTATCGGAGGTTGTCTGGGGCCTTCTGTCCATGATTGGAGGTCTATCGGAGGTTGTCTGGTCCCTTCTATCCATGATTGGAGGTGTATCGAAAGTTGTCTGGTGCCTTCTGTCCATGATTGGAGGTCCATCGGAGGTTGTCTGGTGCCTTCTGTCCATTGGAGGTTTTGCGGGGCCTTCAGTCCATGATTGGCGGTCTATCGAAGGTTCTCTGGAGCCTTCTGACCATGATTGGAGGTGCATCAGAGGCTGTCTGGGGCCTTCTGTCCATGATTGGAGGTCTATCGGAGGTTGTGTGGGGCCTTCTGTCCATGATTGGAGGTCCATCGGAGGTTGTCTGGGGCCTCCGGTCCATGACTTGAGGTGAATCGAAAGTTGTCTGGGGTCTTCTGTCCATGATTGGAGGTCTTTCGGGAGTTGTCTGGGGCCTTCTTTCCATGACTGACGGTCTATTGGAGGTTGTGTGGGGCCTTCTGTCCATGACTGACGGTCTATTGGAGGTTGTGTGGGGCCTTCTGTCCATGACTCACGGTCTATTGGAGGTTGTCTGGGGCCTTCTGTCCATGACTCACGGTCTATTGGAGGTTGTCTGGGGCCTTCTGTCCATGACTCACGGTCTGTCCATGGAGGTTGTGTGGGGCCTTCTGTCCATGACTCACGGTCTATTGGAGGGGCCTTCTGTCCATGACTGGAGGTTGGTGGGGCCTTCTGTCCATGACTCACGGTCTATTGGAGGTTGTGTGGGGCCTTCTGTCCATGACTCACGGTCTATTGGAGGTTGTGTGGGGCCTTCTGTCCATGACTCACGGTCTATTGGAGGTTGTGTGGGGCCTTCTGTCCATGACTCACGGTCTATTGGAGGTTGTGTGGGGCCTTCTGTCCATGACTCACGGTCTATTGGAGGTTGTGTGGGGCCTTCTGTCCATGACTCACGGTCCCTTCTGTCCATGACTCACGGTCTATTGAGGGTTGTCTGGGCCCTTCTGTCCATGACTCACGGTCTATTGGAGGTTGTCTATTGGGGCCTTCTGTCCATGACTCACGGTCTATTGGAGGTTGTGTGGGGCCTTCTGTCCATGACTCACGGTCTATTGTGAGGTTGTCCATGTGGGGAGGTTGTGTGGGGCCTTCTGTCCATGACTCACGGTCTATTGGAGGTTGTGTGGGGCCTTCTGTCCATGACTCACGGTCTATTGGAGGTTGTGTGGGGCCTTCTGTCCATGACTCACGGTCTATTGGAGGTTGTGTGGGGCCTTCTGTCCATGACTCACGGTCTATTGGAGGTTGTCTGGGGCCTTCTGTCCATGACTCACGGTCTATTGGAGGTTGTCTGGGGCTTACGGTTGAATTTTCATATTGCTCACAGCAGTATCCAGCTTGACCGAGTTGACTGCATTATTGTCATTTCTTTCAGGAACTGAAAGGGAGCCATGTCGAAGGTGTTGGTGTGTAATAATAGTGTGCATGGTTTATGGATATAGTTGTTAATTAAGAGGTTTCTATTCCTAGTGCTCTTCCTTTCCGGACACAAAGGCTGAACATTTCCAGTCTGTTTACAAAATGGCTGTCATCTACACGCTCAAAGAAGTCCGTATATGTGTGTCGTATACCGTTTTGTACTGTTTAACACACAACATCTCATATTTAGCGATCTGAGAATAGCTGCCAATTATATTCGCCACATGTCCTCATAATTAGATCAGGTGATGGATCCCTAAAAGCTTTTGGTTGCCTAACTCTACGTTCCACAGAACAGGTTAGCTCAAATGCCGAACTAATGGCGCCATTACAAAAGATCATTGCTAATGTGCTACAGACAAAGTATTACGTGGGATCCTGACGTAAACTTCTCCACCGTAGAGACACACAAGATACTGGAGCTCACCTCCGTCGTGAAGAGACACACACGTTACTGGAGCTCACCACCACCGTGAAGAGACACACAAGATACTGGAGCTCACCTCTGTCGCGAAGAGACACACACGTTACTGGAGCTCACCTCCATCGTGAAGAGACACACAAGATACTGGAGTTCACCACCATCGTGAAGAGACACAAACGATACTGGAGCTCACCTGCATCGTGAAGAGACACACAAGATACTGGAATTCACCTCCATCGTGAAGAGACACACAAGATACTGGAGCTCACCTCCGTCGTGAAGAGACACACACGATACTGGAGCTCACCTTCATCGTAAAGAGACACACAATATACTGGAGCTCGCCTACATCGTGAAGAGACACACAAGATACTGGAGCTCACCTCTGTCGTGAGGAGACACACGCGATGCTGGAGTTCACTACCATCGTGAAGAGACACACAAGATACTGGAGCTCACCTCCGTCGTGAAGAGGCACACACGATACTGGAGCTCACTTTCATCGTAAAGAGACACACAAGATACTGGAGTTCACCACCTTCGTGAAGAGACACACAAGATACATGAGCTCACCTTCATCGTAAAGAGATACATAAGATGCTGAAGCTCACCTCAATCGTGAAGAGACAAACACGATACTGGAGCTCACCTCCATCGTGAAGAGACACACTAGATACTGGAGCTGCCTCCATTGTGAAGAGACACACAGGATTCTGGAGCTCTCACCTTGCATTGAGCATCACACGTGGCGCCTGAGCTCACCTCCATCGTGAAGAGACACACATGGTGCTGTAGCTCACCTCCACTGTGAAGAGACACACAAGTGGTGCTGGAGCTCACCTCGACTATGGAGACACACATGTGGTGCTGTAGCTCACCACGACTATGAAGAGACACACGTGGTGATGGAGCTCACCTCGATTATGGAGACACACAAGTCGTGCTGGAGCTCACCACGACTATGAAGAGACACACGTGGTGATGGAGCTCACCTCGATTATGGAGACACACAAGTCGTGCTGGAGCTCACCTCGACTTCGTAGACACACGTGGTGCTATAGCTCACCTCGACTATGAAGAGACACACGTGGTGCTATAGCTCACCTCGACTATGAAGAGACACGCGTGGTGCTGTAGCTCACCTCGACTATATGGAGACACGCGTAGTGCTGTAGCTCACCTCGACTATGGAAACACACGAGTGGTGCTGGAGCTCACCTCGACTATGGAGACACACGCGGTGCTACAGCTCACCTCGACTATGAAGCGACACGCGTGGTGATGGAGCTCACCTCGATTATGGAGACACACGTGGTGCTATAGCTCACTTCGACTATGAAGAGACACGTGGTGCTGTAGCTCACCTCGACTATGAAGAGACACACGTGGTGATGGAGCTCACCTCGATTATGGAGACACACGTGGTGCTGGAGCTCACCTCGAGAATGGAGAGACACACGCTACTGGAATTCACCTTCAACATTGATAGACGGTAACTCACGTCGACTATGGAGACTAAACATGTTGCCTAGCCTTAAAGGGGTGATCTCCTGTTATTTTGACCTTAAACACTGGTTTTCCTTGCCTATAACACTATTCAAATGTTGCTCTGAGTTTTATTGGACCACCTAAAACCCTAGTTACGTTTCGTTTTGATAGTGAGTACGTAAGGGCAAGGCATCTTACCAGTAATATTCAAGCTGCATTACAATAACTTGTAAACAGTCGAATCTTGTCCAGCTAAACCAGTGACGGGCGGGAAGAAACTACTCAATGAGGGTGCATGCAATCAGCAGTCATTATATAGGCTTGACCATCCAATACTCTGTAGTGTTGGACAGGTTCTGACCCGGAAGCCCACTGGGAACCGTTTCCTGTAGTGATTGTCTTCAAAGGTTAACAATGCCCCATCCACCGACCTGACCTCCCATGTACGGCACCACGCCAAACAACCATCCAGCAACACACGACCGACCAACTCGCCATTCCTCCCATGGGATGAGAGAGAAAGGCGCCATATGTGTCACTCATTACCCTTCTAGTGCAGCCAATGTCCGCTCCTCTGGTGACATTGTGTTTTTAGAAATTAGCAAGTCTCTAACACCGGAACTCATTACGGCCAAACTAATGAGTTTTATTTCATGGCGGTAGATACGTACTATCAGCCGCAGCCCCCTGCAGTCGCTCGCCGCGATTCACCAATTACCAGCCCCATCTTAGGCTGATTACAACTCGCCTGTTAAAAGCGTCTTAAATGAACTACATACTAAAAGCACTGTTTTGGGACTGAGTTTTCCATTCCAGCTGTAACGAGGTTAGCAATTAAATAGTCATGTCATTGTATTCGTTGTGAGTATATTACCTGTAGGAGACAAACATGATGACCCGTGATGACGGAACACAGGCTTTAGCTCCTCATGTTACCTTCAGCATCTTTACCAAATGCCCAGTTAAAAATGGCAGGTCCAAATGGCAGGTGCTAATAACAAGTTCACAAATATTATAGTATCCTGAACGGGTACATAGTTAGTACCCAGTCTCTACATTATGCACCCGATCCATATGTTGTGTATCCAATATATGTGTCACGCACCCGGTTCGTATGTACCAAGTAGGTATGTATAAACATCAATGCCATGTACAAGGTAAGTGTGTATCTTTTACATGTGTGTACCTGTATACCCGGTGTCTGTGTTATGTACCCGGTTACACTCGGCCATCCGATCACGAAAATCGCCTCTTGTTACAAACATTGGTTCCTGGGGACCTATTGTTCCTCTGAATCAACAAGGGAGATCACTCTACCCCAAACTCTGCCACGCCTTCAACATGGCCGCTAATCGTTTGTTGTTAACGTTACCCCAGCAACAGTCCACCTACAAGACAATTCTGAGGCTGACATCATGAGCATTGATCTGTCAAGCTGGGATACGATGACATGAATCAACCATGCTAAAAATCAATTCCACCCTGGATGTTTACTGGGTACCACCCGGGGCCCCTTGTTAGATGTAATGATTGAGTGGTCAATACTCTAACACATAAGCCGACCTACCAGAAGTGGTGGAACAAGCTGTTATCAAAATAAATACACACAAAAATAATTATTTTACGCTCATATTCCTGGAACGTGTACAAAAAACCTCTTGCCATTGCCATTCAAAAGTAATAATTATCTAAAAAAAATATTAATAAATGAAAGGGCAACGTGTCTGCCGCACCCATCCATTACTCTGCTGATACACATTCGAGGGACGTCACCCCCCAGGTCGGCCGGGGAAGTAGGCTGTGATAGATGTAGGTATTTCAGTGAGGAAGTATTTCATTGGTATTTATACCAATATCTCAAAAATAACTTGATCAGAAATACTTCCTCAGAGATACCTCCTCAGCTGGCAACACGCAGCGCATATTGCGACAAGATGAGACGCTCTACAACTTGAAACACAGGTGCTGGAGAGCGCTACCTACATCACAAACGTCATAAACAGTTGACTCCGGCACACCTCGCGGTCGATGTACGCCCGACTTTGATAGCCGTATAACGGTAATTAGTCACCCAACGTTCCGTCAACACAGGGCTTACTATAATGGCTTACACTGAAATCAGCACTAGCTTTCAGGGAACCCCCGGCGGGTTCAAAATGGAGCTGGGAATTGACACATATGAAGACGAAACCCCCAGGGAAACCTCCACCTGAGGTTGTGCGTTACGGGCATCATCGAATATCACGTGGTAGTTGATGTACCTGGCGTGACACAACAGGTAGACCGACTCCTCGTCAAGTGCGAGTGGTGACGTCAGCACATAAAGTGTGTTCTGAACAATCGATATTTTGTTTATTTCAGTTAATATGAACAGAGCGTGTTGAAACACGAGATGTTGTTGGCTGCGGTTTCAGCATGGACGTCATTCAGTGACATAATCTACGGTGACATTGTGACGGTCGTCGTTTTGTAAAATATAATTAGTTTTTAAACTAAGATAAACGATGAGATAGACGCTTTCCTTTTTATCTGTGACGTCACATGGAGATCCCGGTACAACCCTTTCACGGTGAATGCGGATGTGCCACGATCGTAGACTGACATATAGAGACCAACATATAGAGACTGACAAATAGAGACTAACATATAGTCGAACATATAGAGACTAACATAAAGAGACTAACATATAGAGACAAACATATAGAGACTAACATAAAGAGACTAACAGAAAGAAACTAACATATGGAGACAAACATATAGAGACTGACATATAGAGACTAACATGAAGAGACTAACATATAGAGACAAACATATAGAGACTAACATATAGAGAATAACATAAAGAGAATAACATATAGGGACTAACAGATAGAGACTAACATATAGAGACTAACATATAGAGACTAACATAAAGAGACTAACAGAAAGCTAACAGAAAGAAATTAACATGTAGTCTAACATGTAGAGTTTAACATATAGAGACTAACATAAAGAGGCTAACATAAAGAGACTTACATATAGAAACTAACATATGGAGACAAACATATAGAGACTGACATATAGAGACTAACATAAAGAGACTAACATATGGAGACTAACAGATAGAGACTAACATATGAAGACTAACATAAAGAGACTTACATATAGAAACTAACATATGGAGACAAACATATAGAGACTAACATATGGAGACTAACATAAAGAGACTAACATATAGAGACTAACATAAAGAGACTAACATATGAAGACTAACATATAGAGACTAACAGAAAACATAAAAGAGACTAACATGTAGAGAATAACATAACATGTAGAGTAACATATAGAGACTAACACATAGAGACTGACATATAGAGACTAACATATAGATTCTAACATATAGTCTAACATATAGAGACTAACATATAGAGACTAACATATAGAGACTATATGGAGACTAACATATAGAGACTGACATATAGAGACTAACATATAGAGACTAACATATAGAGACTGACATATAGAGACTAACATATAGAGACTAACATATAGAGACTAACATATAGAGACTAACATAAAGAGACTAACATATAGAGACTAACATATAGAGACTGACATATAGAGACTAACATATAGAGACTGACATATAGAGACTAACATTTAGAGTCTAACATATAGAGACTGACATATAGAGACTCACATGGAGACTAACATATAGAGTCTAACATATAGGGACTAATATATGGAGACTAACATAGAGAGACATGTAGTCTAACATGTAGAGTTTAACATATAGAGACTAACATAAAGAGACTAACATAAAGAGACTAACATAAAGAGAATAACATATAGAGACTAACATAAAGAGACTAACATGTAGTCTAACATGTATGGTTTAACATATAGAGACTAACATAAAGAGACTAACATAAAGAGACTAACAGATAGAGACTAACATATAGAGACTAACATATAGAGACTAACATATAGAGACTAACATATAGAGACTAACATATAGAGACTAACATATAGAGACTAACATATAGAGACTAACATAGAGACTAGATATAGAGTCTAACATATAGAGGATATAGAGACTAACATACATATAGAGACTAATATAGAGAGACATATAGAGACTAACATAACATATAGATATAGAGACTGATATATAGAGTCTAACATATAGAGACTAACATATAGAGACTAACATATAGAGACTAACATATAGAGACTAACATATAGAGACTAACATATAGAGACTGACATATAGAGACTAACATATAGAGACTAACATATAGAGACTAACATATAGAGACTAACATATAGAGACTAACATATAGAGACTAACATATAGAGACTAACATATAGAGACTAACATATAGAGACTAACATATAGAGACTAACATATAGAGACTGACATATAGAGACTAACATATAGAGACTGACATATAGAGACTAACATATAGAGACTAACATATAGAGTCTCACATATAGAGACTAACATATAGAGTCTAACACATAGAGACTGACATATAGAGACTAACATATAGAGTCTAACTTATAAAGACTGACATATAGAGACTGACATATAGAGACTGACATATAGAGACTAACATGGAGACTAACATATAGAGACTGACATATAGAGACTAACATATAGAGTCTAACATATAGAGACTGATATATAGAGTCTCACATGTAGAGACTAACATATAGAGTCTAACATATAGAGACTAACATATGGAGACTAACATATAGAAACTAACATGTAGAGTCTAACATATAGAGACTAAGATGTAGAGTCTAACATATGGACTCTAACATATAGAGACTTACATATACATATAGAAACTGACATATAAAAACTAACATATAGAGATTAACGTATAGAGACTAACATGTAGTCTCTGAAATGAACATATTTTACAGAAAAAATGGCTCCGAAAATTATATTCCTAAAATATGGTAGAAAGGAACCCCGACATTTTCTTCCTTTTCGGAAATGTAAAATTCTAAACCTGTGGTTACCTGAACTTGAAACTTATTCTAGACTTGCTTAGGCAGCATTCGGTAAAAACAATTTGTTTTTGTTTGTTTTGTTTTTTATTTGTTCCCATGTTTACAAAGTCAATAACAAGGGTCTATGGTAGCAACAAGCACAGAAAAGGTGAAGATACATTGTTGTAGAGATGTAATAATAATTAGTTACTGAATATTGGGATGAGCGAATTCCATTTAAGATTGAATTTTTCAATTTCATTGTTTCTCTTTGAAATAATTTTTTCTACAGAAAATATCTCTTTTAATACATTTTTATAATTACTGAATTTTGGAATTGATTTTTTTATATTACATAAATTGATATGTTTTTTGCAGAGATAATGATTTGATTTAGTAATACATCATTATGCAATGTACCAAACCAAATCAAATATTTTGTGATGTTTATTTTTCGTGGTAAATAGTTATTAATCCAGAGTTCTAGATCATTCCAGAATTTCATGCTTTCACAGCATTCCCAATAAACATGACAAATGCTCTCAGAAACATCATTGCAAAAACTACACAAATCGTTGTCAATCAGCTTCATTCTCGATAATTCTTTTTTAGTATAAATAACTCTTTGCAAAAATCTGTATTGAAAATCAAGAAGTTTAACGTCTTTCAATCCATGTCTATAAAAGTTTAAAATTTTGTACCAATCAAACTCACAATCATTGAATATACTTTCCCATTTAGTACAAATTTCAAGTTTATCATTTTTAGAAATCAGCTTGTCATAAAATATTCTTGAACCTTTGGACAGCTTTAACATATTTCTTTGGTAAACATTGATGTATAAATTGTAGGAAGGAATGATTCTTGTCCTTTTAATAACATTTTTCCAAATATCAGGTAAGATGTGAAGTAGATAGTTATAGTCTAATAGTGTCCCTCTTGTTTTGTATTTTATCTTTAACTTATCAAATGGCATAAATCCATGTTCATCACATGGTAAAATATGGTAGAAAGGAACCCCGACACTTTCTTCCTTTTCAGAAATGTAAAATTCTAAACCTGTGGTTACCTGAACCTGAAACTTATTCTAGACTTGCATAGGCTGCATTCGGTATATTTGTCCAGGGTCTGTTGGCATGTGTAGTCGCAAGGGAGCGGGATGGGTG
The DNA here is from genome assembly GCF_003918875.1 of Haliotis rubra. Lineage (NCBI taxonomy): Eukaryota > Metazoa > Mollusca > Gastropoda > Lepetellida > Haliotidae > Haliotis > Haliotis rubra. The sequence continues at coordinate 1,398,228 of NW_025765570.1, read as the reverse complement.
ACGAGGGTGTCTTGACGCGGATGACAAGCGGCTGGGGGTAGTGAGTAGGTGGTTATGCTTGGGTGGCAGTGAAGGACTGGCGTGTGTGTGGGTGTGGGTGTAGCAAGTCACTCGGTGCTCATCCACCTGCGTCACAGCTACACCCATTATTCAGTAGATGTGATGACCATTTTAGAAAGATTGAGAACGTCACTGTAACTCACCCAACTCTTTACATGGCCTCATAAGCTGTCTAACTGTATCTGTATTTGCGCTGGGTATCTATCGTGGGCATGCATTATGAATATCACTTTTGTTGGCATGTTTAATGTCTCAAACAATCATAGCATGTAGGAAACCTTAAATGGCAGTTATTCAAACACATAATTGTCAGTGCAGAATTGCAATTCCGTAGTTGATACATAATTTCTTGAAATGTATTTATTCTTAGTGGGGCGTTTAGCTTGATTTAAAAATGATTTTGAATTTTAAGTTCTGTGATTAATTTACTTTAATGGCGTTGGTCATCTGAAACTACACAGGTCACATGGCAGGTAGTGTCACGATGGAGGTGATGTACGGTAGTGTGTAGGTGATGTACGGAAGGGTGTAGGTGATGTACGGAAGGGTGTAGGTGATGTACGGTAGTGTGTAGGTGATGTACGGAAGGGTGTACGGTAGTGTGTAGGTGATGTACGGAAGGGTGTAGGTGATGTACGGAAGGGTGTAGGTGATGTACGGTAGGGTGCAGGTGATGTATGGTAGGGTATGGTGTAGGTGATGTATCGTAGGGCGTAGGTGATGTATCGTAGGGAGTAGTTGATGTACGGTAGGGTGCAGGTGATGTACGGTAGGGTTCAGGTGATGTAGGATAGGGTGTAGTTGATGTATGGTAGGTGTAGGTGATGTATGGTAGGTGTAGGTGATGTATGGTAGGTGTAGGTGATGTATGGTAGGGTGCAGGTGATGTATGATAGGAGTAGTTGATGTATGGTAGGGTGCAGGTGATGTACGGTAGGGTGTAGGTGATGTACGGTAGGGTGTAGGTGATGTAGGATAGGGTGTATGTGATGTACGGTAGGGTGTAGGTGATGTACGGTAGGGTGCAGGTGATGTAGGATAGGGTGTATGTGATGTAGGATAGGGAGTAGTTGATGTACGGTAGGGTGCAGGTGATGTACGGTAGGGTGTAGGTGATGTACGGTAGGGTGCAGGTGATGAACGGTAGGGTGCAGGTGATGTAGGATAGGGTGTAGGTGATGTAAGATAGGGAGTAGTTGATGTACGGTAGGGTGCAGGTGATGTACGGTAGGGTGCAGGTGATGTATGGTAGGGTAGGGTGTAGGTGATGTATGGTAGGGTGTAGGTGATGTAGTGATGTAGGGTAGGGCGTAGGTGATGTAGTGATGTAGGGTAGGGCGTAGGTGATGTATGGTAGGGTATGGTGTAGGTGATGTATGGTAGGGTATATATAGGTGATTACGGTAGGGTGTAGTTGATGTACGGTAGGGTGCAGGTGATGTACGGTAGGGTGTTGATGATGTACCGTAGGGTGCAGGTGATGTATGGTAGGGAGTAGTTGATGTACGGTAGGGAGTAGTTGATGTACGGTAGGGTGTAGGTGATGTACGGTAGGGTGCAGGTAATGTAGGGTAGGGAGTAGTTGATGTACGGTAGGGTGCAGGGAGATGTACGGTAGGGTGCAGGTGATGTAGGGTAGGGAGTAGTTGATGTACGGTAGGGTGTAGGTGATGTACGGTAGGGTGCAGGTGATGTAGGGTAGGGAGTAGTTGCTGTACGGTAGGGTGCAGATGATGTATGGTAGGGTGCAGGTGATGTATGGTAGGTGTAGGTGATGTATATTAGGTGTAGGTGATGGATGGTAGGATTAGTTGATGTATGGTAGGGTGCAGGTGATGTATGGTAGGGTAGGGTGCAGGTGATGTATGGTAGGTGTAGGTGATGTACAGTAGGGTGTAGGTGATGTATGGTAGGGTAGGGTGCAGGTGATGTAGGATAGGATGTAGATGATGTGTACGGTAGGGTGTAGGTGATGTACAGTAGGGTGTAGGGTGATAGTACACAGTAGGGTGTAGGTGATGTATGGTAGGGTGTAGATGATGTACAGTAGGGATGTATGATAGTATGGTAAGGTGATGTAGGTAGGGTGTAGGTGATGTATGGTAGGGTGCAGGTGATGTATGGTAGGGTGTAGATGATGTACGGTAGGGTGCAGGTGATGTATGGTTGGGTAGGGTGCAGGTGATGTGTGGTAGGGTGTAGGTGATGTATGGTAGGGTGTTGGTGATGTATGGTAAGGTATATAGGGGTGATGTACGGTAAGGTGCAGGTGATGTACGGTAGGGTGTAGATGATGTACGGATGGGTGTAGGTGATGTAGTGATGTATGATAGGGTGTAGGTGATGTATGGTAGGGTGTAGGTGATGTACGGTGGGGTGTAGGTGATGTACGGATGGGTGTAGGTGATGCATTGTCGGGTGTAGATGATGTATGGTTGGGTGTTGATGATGTATTGTAGAGTGTAGATGATGTCCCTAATTGAACGGTTGTAGTGGTGTGGGCCTACTGAATGGTGAAGCTGATGTTACAGTAGGAGACGAGTAGCGTACGCTACACCATTATGTAGGCGTATAGATTGTGTTTTGGTCATGTAAGATGTCAATTCTATTATTCCAGCACATATACTCCAATGTATTGTAATCTTCAATGAAACATTGAACGTCAATTTTAATTAAGGATCGTTTCATTCTAGTCTTCTAGTTGACATATTAAGCTATACCTTAAAGTCTCAAATTACGCCTGGTGTATTTCGATCTGCGTCTTCATATTGACAGAGCATCTTATTCAAATGGTAATTAGCGGAATGCCACGAATCTTTCATACGATAAAACACCATTTGCAGAATCATAAGAGTCGTGTTTCGACAAAACTTGATTAAATAACCTTATCTTGCCGAGATCTTTGATGCACCTAGCTGACATGAATCATCTGCTGTGATAGGCTTCCATGTGTATTGTTTCTTCATCTGTGAGTTACCGCGTGTATAAGGACCTGTAACCGACATATAACGTTACTATGGACGTCTATGGGAAAACATTTAGCAGTGTGTAACCAGTAATGCAAGGCGAATCGGGAATCGGAGCTACTTCCACGGGTTGTTTCCGTGTCCAAGGGACGCAACTCTGCACAGCGACCAGAGGTTAAACTACACCAATCAGTGAGTGAGTTTAGTCCAGCAATATCACAGCGGGGGACACCAGAAATGAGCTTCACACATTGTACCCATGTGGGACACCAACTAGCAGTTTAACCAACACTTTGGTCAGCGCAGACTGAATCAGACAGCTGGGATTGGGCGATGTTGTGTGAGGTTTTTGAGGTTTTTAAATGTACAACATCCAGTCATTAAAACTGACCATATTTTTGAATATTTAGAGCTGTCTTTTTCCACACGATGACTTATGCTGGATATCATAAAATATGTTTACAAAATACTCACATCAAACCCCAGACTTCATGATATTGTAAAATATTGAAACATATACTAAGCCAAAACTTGTCATGGCGACAGAGAACGACTCCATGGTGTAGTGGGTAGCTCGTCTGACCTGAAATAGAAAGGTCCTTTGTTTGATCCGCTGTTCGCGTCATACCACACAGAAGCCAAGGTTAATACACGTAACTCGGCATTAAGAAGACAAGAGTTTGGCGGGTCGGAGTATGTCAAACAAATATTTTGTTGGGTATTCATGTTAAACTGCAGCATATTGCAATGGGCTCGCACAACAAAACCGACTAGAGTCCGACATAAGAAACCATCAAGCACATATTCACCGCTAGCATGTGTAAAGAAAATGAAAATAAGGGATATCGTCTTGAACTACAGTCCATAGTTCGTTGAGGCGGGTTTCGCCATTCCAAGACTCTATAGGACTCTCATAGGTTATGTAATTTTAACATGTTCATACTGTCAACACTGCACAGCCAGGCAGTCATTTTGATTAGTACCAGCGCCAGAAACCATATAATATATAGACGATATATAGTACTAGCCAGTGGGTTTGATAGACGATATATAGTACTAGCCAGTGGGTTTGATATATAGACGATATATAGTACTAGCCAGTTTGATATGTAGATGATATATAGTACTAGCCAATGGGTTTGATATACAGACGATATATAGTACTAGCCAGTTTGATATATAGACGATATATAGTACTAGCCAGTGGGTTTGATAGACGATATATAGTACTAGCCAGTGGGTTTGATATACAGACGATATATAGTACTAGCCAGTGGGTTTGATATACAGACGATATATAGTACTAGCCAGTTTGATATATAGACGATATATAGTACTAGCCAGTGGGTTTGATACAAAGACGATATATAGACGATATAGTAGACGATACGATATATAGTACTAGCCAGTGGGTCTTATATAGATATATAGACGAGCCAATTTGATATATAGACGATATATAGTACTAGCCAGTTTGATATATAGACGATGTATAGTACTAGCCAGTGGGTTTGATACAAAGACGATATATAGTACTAGCTAGTTGGATATATAGACGATATATAGTACTAGCCAGTTGGATATATAGACGATATATAGTACTAGCCAGTGGGTTTGATAGACGATATATAGTACTAGCCAGTGGGTCTGATATATAGACGATATATAGTACGAGCCAATTTGATATATAGACGATATATAGTACTAGCCAGTTTGATATATAGACGATGTATAGTACTAGCCAGTGGGTTTGATACATAGACGATATATAGTACTAGCCAGTTTGATATATATACGATATATAGTACTAGCCAGTGGGTCCGGTAGACGATATATAGTACTAGCCAGTGGGTTTGATAGACGATATATAGTACTAGCCAGTGGGTTTGATATATAGACGATATATAGTACTAGCTAGTTTGACATATAGATGATATATAGTACTAGCCAGTTTGATATATAGACGATATATAGTAGCTATAAAAAGCTAGACCATATTTCACACACTCCATCACAACTGTCAGGGCAGTCATTTTGAATATTCTGAAATGGAAACGTGTACTCTTTGTAAAAAGGGATTTTCGGAAATTCCAGTAGTTTCGGAGGGCAGAAAACAAGGGCAATATTAAGCATGCTTAACTGAATGGTGCTTTCAAAATGTAAAGATTATTTGTAGTGCGAGATATGTGGAATATGTTAGTCATAAGTTCATTAGGTTTAAGTTCTTCGTGCTGGAAAACATACAGAAAACACATGAACGTCACTGAAAGCACTGCGACCCTGGCGCTTGAATTAACTATCAAACTGTCTCTCTTGAAATTGAAAATAACTGCAAATTCAAAACCAAAATGTTTGGAATAGTTGTTGACGATATTGCTAAAATATAACTGTTTTTACCAAATGTATATACTTTTTCACCCTGATATTTGTTAATGAATAGTAAAGCCATGCCATAGTGTCCTCTCATATTTCATTGCCATGGAAACGTTTAAACAATAACTCATTAGTTAACTGATCCTGCTAGTTTTCATTATCTATATAATACTCAAATCAGTACGAGTAAACCTATTCATACTAAACCTGACATACGATGCCTTGTTCATAGTTATTGTGTACATTATAATATCTACCAAGTGTATGCATGGTTTTTCTGTCTTTGTAAGGGACGCTACGTTTCAAAGACCCACTTGTGGATGTCGACTAGGATCCCAACAGCTAATGCTTTATGGCTGATTAATGTATTGTAAACCTGTATTGCATTGTTTCTGTTAAGAGTCAGTAGACGGCAGTGGTGTGGAAGTTACTGTTTCTGGATGCTTTTGAATTAAACAGTTATCTGAGAGTTTCTAGATCAGAAAAGACTAATCTGGCATATTAAGGACATGGCTGGAAGCCTTTAAGACAGTACACGGAGGCAAGCACTAGACTGACAACTAGTCTCTGAAGTTAACATATTTTTAAGATAAAACAGTTCATAATAAAAAGGAGCCCTCGGTCTTTCTTCATGAAACTGGATATCTAGACTTGCCACATATTCTAGACTTGCATGGGCTTTCTTGGATAAATGTGTTTCAGGGTCTGTATGACAGACTTGGGCAAGCACCTGCCACTATCATCTCAGTTTACACTGAGTCAAAGGTTGTGAAGATCAAATTTTCACCCTGGATATCAAACCTAAGCCTAGTTTGGAAGCTTGACGCTTTTAAAGCAAGGCGAATAGTATTACACTCACTGTATTTCGATTACAATTACATTTCCATACAGCCATCTTAATTGTAGCTTTTGTACTGTTTCTCTATTGTGTACTGCCTTAGTAATTACTGTCTTAGAGCCTTTCAAAAATATGTATTGATTTGTAATTTTATAATAGGTTTATTAATTTTATAACATGTTTGTTGTTGGCTTCTCACTGAAATCAGTTTCAGTTCTGATATCCGACATGTGACGCAATTTGATTTGGTGGTCACGCACATTGCCCGTTTATTGATCGTCTTAATGTCCATAATCGACTCTTCATCGTCATATTGCTTGAATATTTCTCATGCTGCGGTTAACTGCCATGTATGGCCCACGGTCTGGACACAGCGGTCTGGGTGTAATGGATGGATATACACCGAGGTGGAGTCCAGAATACTTCTGTGAACATTATATACAACATATACCAAACATATTTGAGCTTAAACTTGACTGTGTGATCAGGTGTTCTGCATGGAGTGGACATGGAACCATTGGACTACCTAACTATCTGTAACCTTCTGTAACCAATTGTGGCCTGTACTCAGATGTTGGTCCAGTTGCCATTTAATGTAGGGCGACGGCATACTCGTTTGAACTGTTTTCATAAAATAAACTCGGAATACTTGTCAATTTTAATAAAACCAAGTGGTGTATGAGAAAAGTTAAATGAAAGACAGTTAAAAAAATAGTTGTCGTTACATAGATAATTCTACTGTCCACAACATTATTAGAAGATAAAGCTCTGTAAGGTACATGGAAGAAAGTAGCCTACATTCCAGACACAGGCAGTCCAGTTCGGGACCCACAATGTGATCCTCAGTAGTGACTGTTATGATGTTGCAAGGTGGTGAGGGAGTTATATTAAGTAGTAGAGCTGTTTCCCAGTTAGCCTAACAACTAGTCTCTGAAACGAGCATATTTTACAGAAAAGAAGCTCATAGTAAAAAAATATATATATAATGAAAAGGACCCCTGAGACTTTCTTCAATCTAGACTTGCCACATTGTCTAGACTTGCGTGGGCTTTCTTGGATATATATGTATGACAGTCTATTTCCCAGTAAGACGTTCGGTACGCTGTATTGTCGTATTGCGTCTTAATAGCCGTGTTATGTGTACCTGCAGTGAGTTACCGTCCACCACAGGCGGGCAGTGTTTTCATTCTCCGGCCTACATACATGTTTTCCTAACGTCGATAGCATTTCATTTTTGTCTTTAATTTAAAGTTCATGGTCTACACGCAATATTAAGAGTGGTGAAAAAATATATCTGAGAGAAATGACGTAAGAATAATGCATGCATATATCCGTCTTCACATAAACAATAAGCATGTCCATGTCTATATTAGTCCTTCAGGGTCAGTTGCTGGTCCGTGTAGACAGCGGCAGGACACCACGCCTGCAGCAGGGGCTACGTTAGGATATCCAACTCAATCAAAGTCAAAGGTGAAAAAAATAAGTTTCTAAATTTATTTGATTAAGTGGTCTATCGTTAAAAAGTTATATTTAGACCAATTAAAATGTAAGTTTGTACATTTCCTCAGAAGGTCAATTCCACGGCGGATATTGAATAAAGTTTTCTAGAGGCTGTCAAGAGCTGAGCGTCACTGGGAGGTGTGACAAACTGCAGATGGCTGTTACCCATGCCGTTATGGGAGGGTATTCCCGCGGTGTGGACAACACTGGCGGTGCGGGAGGCTGCACTACTCCCAGGGAATCCACACTGTGTGTCTGCCCCGTGTCAGTTCTAGTTCCACACAGGCATAGCCTTTCTGTTTAGTAATATCCTGTATATAATATTGGGACTTGTTTCGTTACCATACACATTTATCAGCGATAACATTTGCCATATGTGGAAATAATTGAAAAATTGGCTCAGATGAACCGTTCCATACTTTTAATCTATATAAAATTGAAATATATGAATCATTATACATGTACTGCTGTATTACATGAATGATTAGAGACAAGATTAGATACAAACAAAACAATATATACATATATATCATCGAAAACATGCTTCCTCGGTAGATATAATGCCAAAATATTGCGAAATACCGATTAACTAAGCAGATATTTTCTACATTACAAAGACTTTTATCATCTAATGTGTTTTGTACCTCCAGATGAAGGTCGTGTCTTATGGAGACTCATTTAACGTTCTATATGTATGTGGACTGTCACCATGTTGCTCCATGCACTTAGGGACACCTGCCACAGGGACAAGGTAGAATTATGGGATTATTCAATTTTAGTTTTTATTTATTTATCCTTAGCAAAAGTTTATTTTGTGGACTTTTATTTATTTATTTATTTATTCGTATTTTTTTATTTATTTATTTATTTTATTTATTTTTTTTTTTATTTTTTATTTATTTATTTTTTTATTATTTTTTTTGGGGATTTGTTTGAGACAGATGTTGACCCGTGAAATTGATTTGAAGTAACCTATGCTTGTCGTGATTGATGGTGATTGTCTGGTCCAGACTCGATTATTTACAGACCGCCGCCATGTAGCTGGAATATTGCTGATTGCGTTCAACAACAAACAGCAACAAACAACTATCAGTAAATTTAGTAAATGTAAGTTTCTTGGTTTTCTACTGTTTATATTTTGTTTCGTATTTTTGTTTGTTTGCTTTGTTGTTTTTGTTGCAAAACCCGAGGACAGGTTTTCTCCCAGCGGTTTCGGGGAAATGTTATTTCTTCATATTCAGTCAAGCAATACACCATTGGAATCATAACCTGAAACAGTTGTGGGGCAACCAAATTTAACGTAGTGAAGCTTGGTTTATGCTGTAACACCGCCATGTTAAAACGTGGCCTTCCAAGTCTGAGGCCACGTCACTGTGGCGCCTCTCTGTCAAGCCTGCATGACGTCACGCCCTGTCCAGTATTGTTTTTTTCACCTAACTAGATTACTGGCTACAAGTATGGTTCGCAAATGCAGCACATTTCATCGCAACTGTAAACGTATCCTGTTTTAGAATAATTCCCTCTCCTTTTATCTTCGTCTTATATTTTGAGAGCAGTGAACGAAGTTAGCAATGTCCACGTCCATCAAAATGACAGGAATGCATGACCGATATATTTCCGTTTAAGTGTGACAAACCAATGCACTGCGTCACTGGCCCATCCCTAACTGTAGTCTAGCGGTTACAACGTTCGTTCGTCTCGCCAAGAGGATCGTGTTCAATTCCCAAAAGCGCATAGTGTGTGAAACCAGGTCATAGAGTCTCCCAATCATATTCACATTCACGCCGCAAGTGCTAGTCTGCAGTACAGCTATTGCGGGAAAGCCTCTGTGACTAGCACACGGTATATCCATATAAAGGGAGTGAGTGAGTTTAGTTTTACGCCGCACTCCGCAATATTCTAGCTATATGTCGGCGGTCTGTAAATAATCGAGTCTGGACCAGACATTCCAAGGATCAACAGCATGAACATCGATCAACCCAGTCAGCGAGCCTGACCACCCGATCCCGTTAGTCGCCTCTTACGCAGTGTGTGAAATAGCCACAGGCCCGCTAGCCTATGGCTAGTAAAAATCCAGTTGGGCCAGTAAATCTCTACACTCACTGGCCCGACTGGCTAGTGAATTTTCATGGGGTCATTTTGTAAATGATACTAAATATATCACTCTCTTCGACTTCTTAAGTTATTATACACTTTTAAATCATGCAAGATGATGGCCTGATAAAAATGTTCATCATATCAGCAGCTTAATGATGAAACCTTTGTCATGCCGACAATATCTTATTCTCATCAAATTTTGTAATCTTCGGCTTAGTTTCTACATTCAAATTTCGGGCCAGTGAATTGTTTTGTGAGCTAGTAACTTTCAGGCAAAGCTAGCCTGACTGGCTAGCAAAATTTGGAAACCATTTCGCACACTGCTCTTACGACAAGCATGGGATACTGAAGATCAATTCTAACCCGGACCTTCACGGGTCCCCTATAAAAGAGACAATCAGTTTCAAAGTTATATCTTACAGAAAAAGATATGTGGTGCAGCATGTAAACGTTTACCCAAACTAAAACCACCATGTAGATTTGTCATATGAAGCGATAATGCCGATAATAGCGTCACACACATTACCTTATGACATCATAATGTGTTCAAGACGTCACAAGACGCTTGTCTTCTTTCTTGAAAGGACAATGCGTTGCATAGCGAATAAACAGGAAACATGGAATTCCGTTTTGTTTGTCCGCGAAGGCTCTTACAACCGTCAAGGCTCTTACAATGTAATTTCTCGTAGTTAATTACATGTATTTCTAAATATGCCATACCTATGCCATATGTAGGTTAAGGACGTTTCATCAGACCATCTGCATCATGACTAACTTCCATCTATTCCAGCGTCTCACCTAAAGAAGTAGCGACAGGGAACCCAGACAAGTGATCCCGCTCCCCAACAGCAGCGACAGACACAAGGTCCTTCACATTCCACCAGGTCAGCTATAGGTGGGTAATGTGTGGGGGTAAACTTCTATTGAATTTACTTTTATTATAAAGAAAATTAATCTAGACCACCTGATGTGGCGGCGGGGTTGTGTGGACCAGGATGAGAACGCGGCAGGTGCAGAAGCCCAGTCAGCCATGCTGGACAGGGAGCCCGAGGCCGAAGAAGTCGCAGCGACGGCGTCGCTGGTTGTGCCCCTCACTCCAAAACATCTATATTTCATGGCGGTCAGCGGCCCATGCTAATTGACTTTACCTTCAGCAAATGTGACCGGCGAATATTGCTCTGCATCCTACAATCGAAATGCTGGGGCTAATTCCTTTAAAGCTGGTGTGAGTGGCTGTCCGGTCGCGCCACGGAGACGGGCTGAGGAGATGTTCTCATTGTTCACTGAAATTGTTAATGCTTATGGGTAACAATGGGGGGTATGCGCTGGCCAATATACAGCTATTTCCACACAAAAGTAATAATGTTTTCGTTTTATCTTAGTTTATTTTTGCGCTGTATGGCGAACTCCATTTGGGTGGAAAATTGGTTAAAAAGTGGAGATGACCTAAGGCTGATTACGTCAACAACAGCGTCATCCAACTACATAACCGCAGTCGGCCGCGTTAAACATGTCACTATGGTATATACAACTGCCCTAAGGACTGCAGCGTGATCTACAGTGTTGTGTCCTCAGGTGCTAGGTGTCTCTGACTGTGGGTTCGAATCCCAGATTAATTCAGATGTTCAAGGTTGGTTTGTCCGCACGATCATCGTGCTCGTGTTTTCCCAATGGCTACCACCTGTACAGCTTTCGGTGTTTCCACTGGACATAACATACTGATAACAACGCCGGCTAATTACAATTAATTCATTTATACATCAAGCACAAATCCAAATTCGGTGATTTTCAAACTTTGGCAACAAGTTTAGTGTCAAAAGTAAATGAAATATGTATCTCGCTTAACTATGACATTCTGTTTCCTGCAGAATCTACACTGACCAGAAACATTCCCAACTCAAGTTTAGGTAGTGCGCCTTTAAGTCAAGTGTAGCAGTTGTTTTTCTAGTCTGTCTCGCCAGTGTACATCAATACATACGACTCTCCCATCTTCAGGCACCGTAAATTCCAATCAGTGTGTTTTACAGCCAAAACCACGGGAAACAACCTCAAATAAAATACTGATTAGGCCCTAGTCGGTGGCCGCTGGCCGCGCTATAGGACGGGTCATTTCGCTCTCTATTTCGGTAACCGTGTCCGTCTTAATTTCCGAATCAATTTTGTGAAAGTCCATCTCACATTGGGTGGTGACGTCATAGCCAGGGTGTTGCAAATGTATGATGAATAAAATACGAATAACAGCAACGAAAGACACTCTGATGAGGAAATTAATTGTAATTTTAGGAAACATCAGATCAGTACATATTCAGACGTCACTGACGGTAGGAAGGAATATGTATTCTGAGCAGGCTCCCCAACGGAGCTTTTGTGAAAGTCGTCTGCTACATTTCTCTCTCTACAAATATGTGTAGGTTGCTTTTGCTCAAAACACATGTCTGAAAAAACACCAGCCATTGAAATACTGCTGCACCAAACTAGTATGTGCATACAGGGGGCGATAAAAGCATGTCAGTTTCAGTGACGGAACATATATTAAGTTATATTTACTCTTATAGACACCTGTAGATACATACACACATACAACAATAGTAAACGGCACAGAATCCCGGGATCCATGTGAGCTTTAGCGGCTTCAGATTGATCAACAGATGATAAGTATTTCCAATTAACGTTTTTACCTAACCCAGTATTGTGATTACTGGCCCTGGGAAGCAAGCAAGGGAGCTATTGGATTTTCTCTTTCGTGAACGGTAAAAATAAGTATGGTTTCTCTTGAACTTAAAACACAAAGAAACATTTTTAACAGCCATAATGCATAAAAAGTGATTAAAGTGCTAATCGTACATCCGCCCCTTCAATTTCGGGAAGGTCGGGGCAGGTTCACGAGGACGTCCCTCTGTATTCGACATGCTATTTAACTTATTTTAAATGTGTGTGGAAGAGACAAATCTCTTATACCAAATATATATATTCATCCAAGTTTGTGTGTGTAACTGTCATGTTGACTGATGTCTAACCTCTCGTCTCCGTCTATGCTTTAAACGCCCACCTTCCAGCGATGAGAAGCTGAAGTAGTAAGGCTACTTGTCTGTAGACAGAACTTTTCAACTGCTCAATGCTACAGATACTATTTTCAAAACTCATCACATAATTATTATGTTATCTGAATAATTCTGCAATTAACCCTGAGCAGACAGCGTCGCACATCCACCAAGAGACCACATGTGCATTCAGCCGTCGCCCAACACAAGCCAAGAATCCCTGTAGGGTTGCTTGAATGATGTACGAGGAGACATTTGCTTACAATGTTTCATGAAGAAATAATGAACGGCTTATGAGTTATGCTCCGGAAATGTGACGGACAGAGCCCGTTTCTACATCCCCGTTTGGACGGAGGATAAATATTCATCATTAGATTCCCGCATCATTTGCTCTGGTCGAGCTGGGGCGGATTTTACAAACGCTTCTGTCAACACCAACAGCTAACTTTTCCCCCTGCAGCCACTTCGGAGTTGTGCCCCTTGTCGGTGCTTTTCCCGTCCAGTAAGTTCCACGAAACCTCACACTGTTCGTATTCAAATTCTCTGATTTGTTAACCATCATCTTAAGTTTTACATTACCCCTGATTAAGGAAACGGTATTATTAATATACACATAAAACTCATAACACATACATAACATAAACTCACCAAAATCTATTTATTCATTCACGAGAATTACACACTCTGCATGCATTACATTGTATTAGTGAAATATTTCCAAAGCAGTCGTATTGTATGCTAAGTTGAAAACAAATCAAAGAAAATAACATAAAGAATTACCCAAATTTCCAGACCCAAGATTGTTTAGCACAAAGTACAGCTAGCCACCTGACCAAGAAATCTGCCTTTTCTTGTGATCCGTCATACCAAGACCTCTTGCTCAAGCAGCAAACTTGCCTTAGCAACTGCACCAAACCCTTCCCTATCAATCATCCTGCCTTACCACACTATACACTTATCAAATCCTTCTGCAGTTGTCATTACCCCTCATGTGCTTTCCATGTTTACAGGCATGGAGATATTCTAACATTCGAAGACTGTTAAAAGACATCCAGTTCTTCAGGGTGCTGACACACTGAAGGAACATGAGGAGGCATTCTGTATCTCCCGGGTTAACAATGCTGCTTGTCCATTTGTCCCAGCCTGGAGAACATGAGGGATAAGTTCTTTTCCACCAATGAGTGAGTGAGTTTAGTTTTACGCCACTTTTAGCAATATTCCAGCAATATCATGGCTGGGGACACCACAAATGGGCTTCACACACTGTACCAATGTGGGTAATCGAACCCAGGTCTTCAGCGTGACGAGCGAACACTTTAACCACAAGGCTACCCCATCTTTTGCACCAAAATGTGTATATTTTGCAAAACCGAACAGTTTGATATGAGCTCTGGACCAGTTGGATGTGACCAAGGGTGTGTGATCTCTTTGACTGAAATTGGACAACCATCACTCCTGTGGGGATTCCAGATCAGAACTGGTATGATGCCTTGCTGGTTGTATCAGGTGGTAAGGCCTCACTCAGCAATATTCCAGCTATATGGCGGCGGTCTGTAAATAATGGAGTCTGGTCCAGACAATCCAGTGATCAACAGCATGTGCATCGATCTGCGCAATTGGGAACCGATGACGTGTCATCAATAATCTAACCCGGACCTTCACGGGTCAGAAAAGAACTCAGCTTCTCATGAACAACACAACAAATAAATATGTACAAAAGGCATTTATTGACTACCAGTATGTATCTAACCTCATATGACAGAAAACTGATTGATGATTCACTAGGTATTATGAAAAAGTCTGAATAAGATACATGTCACGCGAAGCACCAAATACGAAGTACTTATGTTCCATCAAATCATGCACGTCTTCCTCCTCCCAGTCTCATGACCATGTCAGATCTATGAAGGTGAGTCGTGAGGACAGTAGGACACACATCTGTTAGTACTGTACAAACTCCCTGGCCACCAGTTTACACCGGCATCACTTATATCACAACAACTATCCACTGTTTATAAAACAGGACCAACACAACAGTCACTTACCTGTGTAGTTCAAATAGTAATGACATATATAATTTGATCATTTGTATGTGTACCATCATGTGTTGCTTGTGTGTCAGTACTGATAATATATGAGAGCTTGTTTTTTAACATTACTTACTGTTCATGAAAACTGTAGTCCAGTAATCTGACACCAGTAGAATTCAAGGACATTTCATTGCCGACTACTACTTTCTCTGTATGTGACATGTGCACTCTGATAATTCCTTGCAAACTGGTGAAAATATAAATGAATTTCTAACCGTGTATGTTTTCTGCAACTGACTTAAACCACTCTGAACTGTATTAATGTCTGTCCTACAACAGATTTTCTGTAAAGAGAGAGATTTTGTCGTGGTAAAGGGACACAACTCTGCACAGCAAACTGTGGTCTTTCAGAACACCCATGACCACTGTCACAAATTACAATTATCTTAGGCATGCATCAAACATAATGTATACTTAACAAGACCTAAATATGGTGCTAAAATAGAGAATTTACTCTAGCCAGGGACTTGACCTATTCCACTGAGAAAAACAGCTTCTGCTGAAAATATGAGGTGACATGCAAGCATTTTTGTGCAATATTTAGAAATAGAAAAGAAGAAGCACAAATCAGAGACTATCTTTCTTCAACAGATAGTCTCTGCTTTAAAAATTCAATGTACAAAGAAAAAACCTGTTCCATATGAAAGTCCGGAATGACAAACATCCATGTTAGTGAGTTATTCCCTGGAAACTTTGAGTCCTCACTCAGTGGGCCTGGTTCCAAACAGCAGTAACATCCTGTGTTCGGACAGCATCAAAGACAGGCACAGTAGTGTCTCCTTTGGTCTATGACTCTTCTTTGCAAAGGTTACACTTAATAATGAAAATACTCTGACAATTATCCAAAATAACACCTCAGCCATTTTCACAAAATAATGTTTGGTACTCATTACTGAAACATACAGCACTTCTTGCAGTGGCTACTTTTATCATTTCCATCTTTCTAATTGTGTTAAAAAAGAGGACTGGTTTGTTGTAAAATGAAATGTGAATGAAATATTGATAAAACATAACCAGGTAAAATTTCATCATCACATTTATATAAACTGCCTTGATATATCTATCAATTACAAATGTTTATAATAATGTTTAGTCAATAACAGACTATAATTACCTCTTGTCCAGAAACTGCTGTAAAACATGAACATTGCAGAGAGCCCAGCGATCCTCCCTACTCTGTATAATCATTACACCATGATGGCATTATCCAAATATGTGCATCAAGATTAAGGCAAATTATTTCTGCACAACCTTTAGCAATGATAAATGAACGTATGAAAAATGAAAACAAAAATAGTCAATGTTATTTTCTTATATTTGAATGATATGGAGGTTAAATCTGTGATGATTGCATGACATGGCTCCATTACTGGTGTTGAGATGCTGCACTGTCAATGGGACATATAGGCCTAAAAGGCATACAAGGGAAATGTGTTTATAGCTGATGAGGAGTACATTTAGAAAATCACAAACTGTCTAGTGCTTGGCCCCATTACACAAAGTCATCTCAGAGCTATGATGATTGTCAGCTCAAGATACAATTATCTTAGTTCTAAGACTGCATGGTGTAAAGGTGCACTGGTGTAGTATATGGCACGAGAACATCACCTGCGCCAGTCAGATGATCAAGTGTAGTCAGGTGGATATAAAAAGTGTATATTTCCTGTTCAGCTATGAAGATATACATGATATGCACACAGTATGTATGATACAATGTCAGAAGGTTGAACCAATAGGACAAGTGAAATCTACATGTGGTAATACTTGTCACACTATCATAAGAAATAAGCTAGTCAATAACACCTGCCTACATACATCACACTTCTGTACAAGTCTAGTAATCTAATGGATGAAAAATGTCAAACCAAAATATTCACAAGAGTAATACAACAATCTGATGATTAAAGACGTTTCTGTTACATGAGAGTGAGACTCAAAATATGAGTGTAAATGGTAAGTAGGACAAGGTCTGCCGAACAAAACTGATTTGTATAACAACTCTTCTTATAGTTTTCAAAAATAGATTTGCCTTTCTACATATACACACACGTAATGAATAGAGTGTTAATCAACTGAGCACATCAAGGGACATGTCCATGTTTCACCAGGAACTAACGGGGGAGTATAACTGTATATTCTTGAGTCCGAGATCTCACCCAGTCAGACTAAGTCCAACCAGTTATTCAATGACGAGATGCCAGCCATATATTCTGTGGTTTTAGTAAAAATTCTTATTAAAATCCATTAAAATGAGTAATTTTGATACAAAAAACTAAAATAGTAATCATATACCCCTGTACTTTATGACTACATCCACAGTGAGAAGCAGTTATGGAATCTTATAACATTTTCAAAAGAATCGTTCCACCAAGAGTTTGTAACTGTTGCACTAGCCTGCTATTGCTCATCATCTGATTTCAAAAAGTATGGTGTCATTTACTGTTCGGTACATTTATTAGGCTTTAGTCTTGCTGATTTTTTCATTACTAATTAAGACTCATTGCAATTTTTGACAAAAGCATTTGTCAGATAAATGATAATTGTACCCACATTTAGTCTTTTCGCAACAATACCCAAACTAAAGAGTTGGCATCTTGACACAATGTTGCCACTATCCATGGTCTTAGATTTTGTATGAATGTCACAGAAGAAGGAACAGTATACTGCAGGTTTAGTTCTTATATTCTTAATTTTGACTGAGGATTGGTCTCAAATGTCTACTAAGTGTTGGTTGTAGGAGTCAGAAAATTAAACTTACCTAAAGCTGGAATTCCAGTAGCCAAAGTTTGGAACAAGTTCAAGATTTCTAGCATGAAATCACTATCATTTAATGAACTTAATCTGTTAAGATCAGAACTCACTTTTCACTGTTCTTTTGGATATTACATTTGATAAAATTCAGAAGTAACAATTCTTGAAACAATGTAAAAGATTACACCAAATGAACACAGAGTTTAAGTACATTGGCTCCTAAAACATATTATGCATTTTCAAATGCAGTTAACATAGATATATAAATGACATTAGGTACTTGATGGCAAATGTATTCCTGATAAAACATGGATGACATACAAATATTGCTTTGTATATATAACATGAAGTCTGTGAAAATCTGGGGGGATATACGAGTAATAACCCTACATGGTATAGGTTAACAATCCTTAATAACACAAAATAACAACCCACACTCTCACACATGCAAGTGTGTATCTACAATACACCTGATAATTTACACTGCCCCAGGGACTGGTCATTTGTTATCGATGTCAATATCAAAGTATCAAGAAAACAGGTATTGCTCGGTTTCCCAGACAAAAACAATGACCCTCTCAATATTATTATTATCATCTTTAAAAACCTAATTTTTGGAAGAAGATTAAAAAAACAGTGTGCCACCATTCCATGTTTTCCAGAATGAAATTAGACATTATTATATGATAACAAAGTGCTCTTCTTTAATGGAGTGTAATATCAGCGCCTTTTATAAGTTCTGGTCTTCATGTCCCAAACTGTTCACATGATTTGTACATCATATGCTTGTATTGTATTGTAACCTGAATGTCCTTTGTTGAGTTTTCGGAATAGACTGTAAAACATCTTTTAAAAACAATAAAATTATAAATAAAATTAATTTTTTTGGTTATAGATGGAAGGGACACTTTTTAAATTGTAGTTGTTCTTTAAATCTTGTCAATAACAATGATTCAAAACTCAGGCTTAGTATCTTCCCGTTCACAAGTTATCTTCACATATTGAACAGCTTGTCAGTCAAGACAGTATATTCAGTTTTGTATTCTGACATTAACTGTACTTAGTTTTCTGTCGGTGAACACATAACTTAATAAAATATATCATGTTTTTCAGGTTTAAATGTCTTCCTCCAGTTTTTGTTTTTATAAAGATGAGTGGGTCCTTCAACATGTTTGAAAGGATTTCTGTATGGTCAAAATACTGAAAGCAAAGAACATCACCTCTCCAAATGGGTTATACAGTCAGAACAACAGTGTGGGAATAGTACTGAAGATTCCCATCAGTTTTGGGCACTAATGGTGTTATTTGTCAAAGTCTCATGATTCACATAGCAAGTGACCAGTTCCTTACAAGGGTGGAAACAACAGACAGGCATTGTGGGTAGCCTTGAGTACATTTCCAATAGGTTGTCAGTCAATTAATTGAAACAAAAGAGACTGAGACATTCCTCTCTAGAGATACAGACTTGGCGGTGTCAGCTGCCTCCAACCCTGCAGTGGCGGAGTTCTGAAAGTGTGTTATCAATCAGAAACTGTACACTAATATTATACATAGCACTGGTGGAGGGAGATGCTTCGAACCCCTATCTAATACTATTGATAATGAAACTTGGTATACTGTACTGTACTGTACATAAACAGCATAAACAAATTGTACGATTAGAAATTCTAAAAGGTTTCAGGATCAAGCTTACAATGTGCCCCCAAAGTAACGGTGATAAAATACACATAAAACTTAACAATGTTTTACATACATAAAAACAAGATGCCATTTCTCAATTTCGCCAGATACATTCTTATAGAAATCAATTTGAACATTTTTCATCTCATTTTGTAAAAGTTGACACGTAGACAAAGAGATGTCAAAATTTGTTAACAAAGTCTGAGAGACAGTAAGGGTCTCAGATGATAATACATTTTTCAACAAGTCCCACGCAGGTGAGTAAGGCATTCGTAGCATCACAGATGGGTCCTCTCTTGTACTTGGCAAAGTTGGAAATGTTAGAATCAGCTGGCAATAAATGCCAATGCAATTTAAGATGTTTACATGAAAATGGTATCAATAGTCAATAAATGTCCAGTGAATATCATTAATTTCACATAATTGAATTCATCCTGTAAATGTCATTAGAATGGCAGATATTGAAGTGCTATGGGCTGTGTTAGCTATATAGACATGTGACAAAGAGTTTATTTCATTATACTGTTAGCATCATTACCGTACTGTACAAGAAACAGAATGTGAGCAGTTATCTAGATGTATACTACACAACACTCGATAGGATTCTCAGATATTTATGTTTGGTATAAAACTAGATGACAATTACCAAAATAATTGTGTCTTTTCTTTTTCTTAAAGCTGACACAAAGCTGAAACTGCAGTTTTATGACCGAATCCCAAACTGTTGTCTGAAGATCCCCATCAAGAGTTGAGTTGTATGTTCCATTGATGAGCTATAGCTTCCATTAGTACACAATATACACTTGTATCAAACAGGTTCACATCCCCTATCAGTGCTATATATCTCAAAATGCACCCCATAATTTACATTCCTCCTAGAGCACGGTTGCATCAACCATCTCGTGTCCGCTTCTCTGGCGGTTCATCTGATGCTCCAGGAGAAGGTGTGGGTCTAGCTTGGGCATTCGAGGAGTTAGGTGACACCGGCTCAGTTTTTATACCCATTCCTGCTGTTCGAACGGGTAATGTGGTTGTTAAGATGGGCACTCCTGATGTTGTGGCAAATGTTAATGAACCTCTGAAACAATGAAATGACAAGATCACTACTTGTAATTGATAAAATTATAAAGATCAGTGTTCCCATGCAATTATGTAGGACAGTGAAAAAGTGAATGTTGTCTTACACATAAGTCAGCAGTATTCCAGTCATATCTCCGAATAATAAATTATTCTGAGGATTGCTGCAAGTGACAGTGTCTGTCATCTCAACAAACAAGTTGTGCTGGTGGTTCATCAATGGCAAACTGGAGAATGGGTAACAGTGACAGTGACATACCCTGGAGTGAATTGTAGACCCGATGCTTGAACAGCTGCTGTAAGAGGGCCAGGACATTGCCCACTTGACCATTGGACAAGGGGAGACAATCCTGTCAGGTCTGCACTTGTTAACTGGAACTCGCCTGCAAACGAACAAAACATGACAACCTGTACACGAAGAATTCTCTTCAAACACGTTTTTACAAAGCGAGATTAAATCTAACAGTGAATTTATATATAGCTGAACTTTCTATGAGGATAAATCTACTGCAAGGCCATGACAAGACACAAAAGAACAACATGTAGGACGACATGTAGGAATGACAGACTCCACACGTCTTGATATTACCATCATACAGTAAACTAAGTTTATAACTAAGGGGCCGTTCATAATTTATGGCTAGGGGTGGGGTGGGGTGGGCTGGGTTGTAATTGATTTTGTTTATGACATGCAGGGGGGTTCACTTATTTTGTACATAAATTTTAAGGGGGTGTGGTGGGGTGGGGTGTGGTGTGGGTGTGTGTGGTGGTTTGTTGTTGTCATTCACATTGTACATGCTTCTCCATAAAAATCATCATCAACCCTCCTAGCCATAAATTATGAACGGTCCCTAATTCACTTGTAACAAATTACTATTCGGTCTAAACTAGTTGCCGTATGTTTTAGTTGAAATGCATTCCTATAACAAAGTAAAATGTGTTGTCTCTTTGAGTTTGTTGAAACCATAGGTTACCCTGCTTACACATGATCGACAAAATGATTTAGATAATTCCCATAGACTTAATATTTTATACATTAGAAATGGAAGCAAACTGTGAAACACTGAGAGACAAAAAAACAACAACCCAAAACACAGAAACGGAATTACGATGAGGAAGGGGTTTGAAAGACATGTCTGGTCATGTCGACACAAGAGAAAATAATGATTGCAAATGGCGTCTAATGTTTCGATGCATCAACCTGGTTTCTGGCAGGTATGACCAAATCCTTGAAATACGGCCTAAAACCCAAACTACAGTAACACAAATGTTTATAGTCAATTGGAAAAAGGAAAAGGGGCATAACTGTCTATGTTCAGGATAAATGTGGATAAAAATAATTCAGTAGTTAAGTTGTTACTGTGAAAACATGTCCCCGTTGCAAACATCATGCATTACATTAAGTATCACTGATCAAGGTGAGTGAGTTTAGTTTGAGTTTAGGTGGGGGACACCTGAAATGAGCTTCACACATTGTACCCATGTGGGGTATCAAACCCGGATCTTCAGGTGATGAGCAAACACCAGTGATCAAGGGCTGCATCTGTGTACTTTTTTACAACACTAATTTTCAGTCTGTCTTCACATGTACCTCTTAGCACACAAACTGTTATTAATGTGCCCTCATTAGTTCCTCAGACTGACTGAGTTTGGTTTTACGCCGCTTTTAGCAATATTCCAGCAACATCACGGCGGGGGACACCAGAAATGGGCTTCACACATTGTACCCATGTGGGGATTCGAACCCGGGTCTTTGGCGTGACGAGCCAACGCTTTAACCACTAGGCTACCCCGACGCCCCA
Source organism: Haliotis rubra (assembly GCF_003918875.1). Lineage (NCBI taxonomy): Eukaryota > Metazoa > Mollusca > Gastropoda > Lepetellida > Haliotidae > Haliotis > Haliotis rubra. Next base: position 1,375,953 of record NW_025765570.1, on the reverse strand, counting down.
GTTCCTCAGAAGACTTGTCTCCAAGTCATGCATTTTGCTTTAAGTTAGTATGGAAGAAGGGTCACAACTCAATGAAAAATTCATTTAAGAATGTAATTTTGTGAACACATTTTAGATCATGACCAGTAACATCAGTGTGTTAAATTTCAGGTCTCTAACTTCAACAGAATTCAAGAAAACTTGTCCCCATTTCACAAAGTATGGCTAAAAGGGCTATCAATGTGTAAAAACCAATTTAAGACAGCAACTTATTTTAGACCATGACCGTCACAACAGTGTATAAAATTTCATGAACTGGAACAATTGTTTCTCACCAGACAGAAGGGACGTTGGTATGGACGGATTCGTATTAGCAGCCGGGGTAGCCATAGTTGACACAATAGGAGTTTCCAACGTCGTTCGAGGATGACCCTGTGAAAAAATATGTTCATTTAATGGGAAGAAGCAACTAAGAGACCAGTTCTTCTGTTTGTTGTCAAAAGCATAGCTTAATTCAACATGTTGAGAAAACACCTCATTATCAGGGTGTACTGCCAGCCTAGGGAGGATCATTATCAGGGTGTACTGCCAGCCTAGTGAGGATCATTATCAGGGTATACAGCCAGCCTAGTGAGGATCATTATAAGGATGTACTGCCAGCCTAGTGAGGATCATTATCAAGGTGTACTGCCAGCCTAATGAGGGTCATTATCAGGGTGTACTGCCAGCCTAGTGAAGATCATTATCAGGGTGTACTGCCAGTCTAGTGAAGATCATTATCAGGGTGTAGTGCCAGCCTAGTGAGGATCATTATCAGGATGTACTGCCAGGCTAGTGAGGATCATTATCAGGGTATATTGCCAGCCTAGTGAGGGTCATTATCAGGGTATAAGCCAGCTTAGCGAGGGTCATTATTAGGGTGTACTGCCAGGCTAGTGAGGATCATTATCAGGGTATACAGCCAGCCTAGTGAGGATCATTATCAGGGTGTACTGCCAGCCTAGTAAGGATCATTATCAGGGTGTACTGACAGCCAAGCGAGGGTCTTTATCAGGGTATACAGCCAGCCTAATGAGGGTCATTATCAGGGTGTACTGCCAGGCTAGTGAGGGTCATTATCAGGGTATACTGCCAGCCTAGTGAGGGTCATTATCAGGGTATACTGCCAAGCTAGTGAAGGTCACTATAAGGATGTACAGCCAGCCTAGTGAGGATCATTATCAGGGTATACAGCCAGCCTAGTGAGGATCATTATCAGGGTATACAGCCAGCCTAGTGAGGATCATTATCAGGGTGTACTGCCAGCCTAGTGAAGATCATTATCAGGGTGTACTGCCAGCCTAGTGAGGATCATTATCAGGGTATACAGCCAGCCTAGTGAGGATCATTATCAGGGTATACAGCCAGCCTAGTGAGGATCATTATCAGGGTGTACTGCCAGCCTAGTGAAGATCATTATCAGGGTGTACTGCCAGCCTAATGAGGATCATTATCAGGGTATACAGCCAGCCTAGTGAGGGTCATTATCAGGGTGTACTGCCAGGCTAGTGAGGATCATTATCAGGGTGTACTGCCAGCCTAGTGAGGATCATTATCAGGGTATACAGCCAGCCTAGTGAGGATCATTATCAGGGTGTAGTGCCAGTCTAGTGAAGATCATTATCAGGGTATACAGCCAGCCTAGTGAGGATCATTATAAGGATGTACTGCCAGCCTAGTGAGGATCATTATCAAGGTGTACTGCCAGCCTAATGAGGGTCATTATCAGGGTGTACTGCCAGCCTAGTGAAGATCATTATCAGGGTGTACTGCCAGTCTAGTGAGGATCATTATCAGGGTATATTGCCAGCCTCGTGAGGGTCATTATCAGGGTATAAGCCAGCCTAGTGAGGGTCATTATTAGGGTGTACTGTCAGCCTAATGAGGGTCATTATCAGGGTGTACTGCCAGCCTAGTGAAGATCATTATCAGGATGTACTGCCAGGCTAGTGAGGATCATTATCAGGGTATATTGCCAGCCTAGTGAGGGTCATTATCAGGGTATAAGCCAGCCTAGTGAGGGTCATTATTAGGGTGTACTGCCAGCCTAGTGAGGATCATTATCAGGGTGTACTGCCAGGCTAGTAAGGATCATTATCAGGGTGTACTGACAGCCAAGTGAGGGTCTTTATCAGGGTATACAGCCAGCCTAATGAGGGTCATTATCAGGGTGTACTGCCAGGCTAGTGAGGGTCATTATCAGGGTTTACTGCCAGCCTAGTGAGGATCATTATCACGGTGTACTGCCAGCCTAGTGAGGATCATTATCAGGGTGTACTGCCAGCCTAGTAAGGATCATTATCAGGGTGTAGTGACAGCCAAGTGAGGGTCTTTATCAGGGTATACAGCCAGCCTAATGAGGGTCATTATCAGGGTGTACTGCCAGGCTAGTGAGGGTCATTATCAGGGTATACTGCCAGGCTAGTGAGGGTCATTATCAGGGTATACTGCCAGGCTAGTGAAGGTCACTATAAGGGTGTACTGCCAGCCTAGTGAGGATCACTATCAGGGTATACAGCCAGCCTAGTGAGGATCATTATCAGGGTGTACTGCCAGGCTAGTGAGAGTCATTATCAGGGTGTACTGCCAGCCTAGTGAGGATGATTATCAGGGTATACTGCCAGCCTAGTGGGGATCATTATTAGGGTGTACTGCCAGGCTAGTGAGGATCATTATCAGGGTGTACTGCCAGCCAAGTGAGGATCATTATCAGGGTATAAGCCAGCCTAGTGAGGGTCATTATTAGGGTGTACTGCCAGGCTAGTGAGGATCATTATCAGGGTGTACTGCCAGCCTAGTGAGGATCATTATCAGGGGTGAGGTGAGGGTCATTATTAAGGTGTACTGCCAGGCTAGTGAGGAGGGTCATTATCATTATTAGGGTGTACTGCCAGCCTAGTGAGGAACATTATCAGGGTATACAGCCAGCCTAGTGAGGATCATTATCAGGGTGTACTGCCAGCCTAGTGAGGGTCATTATCAGGGTGTACAGCCAGCCTAGTGAGGATCATTATAAGGATGTACTGCCAGCTTAGGGAGGATCATTATCAGGGTGTAGTGCCAGTCTAGTGAAGATCATTATCAGGGTGTACTGCCAGCCTAGTGAGGATCATTATCAGGGTGTACTGCCAGCCTAGTGAGGATCATTATCAGGGTGTACTGCCAGCCTAGTGAGGATCATTATAAGGATGTACTGCCAGGCTAGTGAGGATCATTATCAGGGTATACAGCCAGCCTAGTGAGGGTCATTATCAGGGTATACTGCCAGGCTAGTGAGGGTCATTATCAGGGTGTACTGGCAGCCTAGTGAGGGTCACTATAAGGATGTACTGCCAGGCTAGTGAGGGTCATTATCAGGGTATACTGCCAGGCTAGTGAGGGTCACTATAAGGATGTACTGCCAGGCTAGTGAGGGTCATTATCAGGGTATACTGCCAGGCTAGTGAGGGTCATTATCAGGGTATACTGACAGGCTAGTGAGGATCATTATCAGGGTGTACTGCCAGCCTAGTGAGGATCAGGATCAGGGTATACTGCCAGCCTAGTGAGAGTCATTATCAGGGTGTACTGCCAGGCTAGTGAGGGTCATTATCAGGGTATACTGCCAGTCTAGTGAGGGTCATTATCAGGGTGTACTGCCAGCCTAGTGAGGATCATTATCAGGGTGTACTGCCAGCCTAGTAAGGATCATTATCAGGGTGTATTGCCAGCCTAGTGAGGATCATTATCAGGGTATACAGCCAGCCTAGTGAGGATCATTATCAGGATGTACTGCCAGGCTAGTGAGGGTCATTATCAGCATATAAAGCCAGCCTAGTGAGGGTCATTATCAGGGTGTACTGCCAGCCTAGTGAGAGTCATTATCAGGGTGTACTGCCAGCCTAGTGAGGGTCATTATCAGGGTGTACAGCCAGCCTAGTGAGGATCATTATAAGGATGTACTGCCAGCTTAGTGAGGATCATTATCAGGGTGTAGTGCCAGTCTAGTGAAGATCATTATCAGGGTGTACTGCCAGCCTAGTGAGGATCATTATACTGCCAGCCTAGTACCGCCAGCCAAGTGAGGATCATTATCAGGGTGTACTGCCAGCCTAGTGAGGATCATTATCAGGGTGTACTGCCAGCCTAGTGAGGATCATTATAAGGATGTACTGCCAGGCTAGTGAGGATCATTATCAGGGTATACAGCCAGCCTAGTGAGGGTCATTATCAGGGTATACTGCCAGGCTAGTGAGGGTCATTATCAGGGTGTACTGGCAGCCTAGTGAGGGTCACTATAAGGATGTACTGCCAGGCTAGGAGGGTCTTATCAGGGTATACTGCCAGCCTATCAGGGCCATACTGCCAGGCTAGTGAGGGTCATTATAAGGATGTACCGCCAGGCTAGTGAGGGTCATTATCAGGGTATACCGCCAGGCTAGTGAGGAGGATCATTATCAGGGTATACTGACAGGCCAGTGAGGATCATTATCAGGGTGTACTGCCAGCCTAGTGAGGATCAGGGTATCAGGGTATACCAGCCAGCCTAGTGAGGATCATTATCAGGGTATACCGCCAGCCTAGTGAGGATCATTATCAGGGTAGGGTGTACAGGTGCCAGGCTAGTGAGGATCATTATCAGGGTGTACTGCCAGCCTAGTGAGGATCATTATCAGGGTATAAGCCAGCCTAGTGAGGGTCATTATTAAGGTGTACTGCCAGGCTAGTGAGGATCATTATCAGGGTATACAGCCAGCCTAGTGAGGATCATTATTAGGGTGTACTGCCAGCCTAGTGAGGAACATTATCAGGGTATACAGCCAGCCTAGTGAGGATCATTATCAGGTGTACCGCCAGGCTAGTGAGGGTCATTATCAGGGTGTATAAAGCCAGCCTAGTGAGGGTCATTATCAGGGTGTACCGCCAGCCTAGTGAGGGAGGATCATTATCAGGGGTATACAGCCAGCCTAGTGAGGATCATTATAAGGATGTACTGCCAGCTTAGGGAGGATCACTATCAGGGTGTAGTGCCAGTCTAGTGAAGATCATTATCAGGGTGTACTGCCAGCCAAGTGAGGATCATTATCAGGGTGTACTGCCAGCCTAGTGAGGATCATTATCAGGGTGTACTGCCAGCCTAGTGAGGATCATTATAAGGATGTACTGCCAGGCTAGTGAGGATCATTATCAGGGTATACAGCCAGCCTAGTGAGGGTCATTATCAGGGTATACTGCCAGGCTAGTGAGGGTCATTATCAGGGTGTACTGGCAGCCTAGTGAGGGTCACTATAAGGATGTACTGCCAGGCTAGTGAGGGTCATTATCAGGGTATACTGCCAGGCTAGTGAGGGTCACTATAAGGATTTACTGCCAGGCTAGTGAGGGTCATTATCAGGGTATACTGCCAGGCTAGTGAGGGGATCATTATCAGGGTATACCGACAGGCTAGTGAGGATCATTATCAGGGTGTACTGCCAGCCTAGTGAGGATCAGGATCAGGGTATACCGCCAGCCTGGTGAGAGTCATTATCAGGGGTGTACTGCCAGGCTAGTGAGGGTCATTATCAGGGTATACCGCCAGTCTAGTGAGGGTCATTATCAGGGTGTACTGCCAGCCTAGTGAGGATCATTATCAGGGTGTACTGCCAGCCTAGTAAGGATCATTATCAGGGTGTATTGCCAGCCTAGTGAGGATCATTATCAGGGTATACAGCCAGCCTAGTGAGGATCATTATCAGGATGTACTGCCAGGCTAGTGAGGGTCATTATCAGCATATAAAGCCAGCCTAGTGAGGGTCATTATCAGGGTGTACTGCCAGCCTAGTGAGAGTCATTATCAGGGTGTACTGCCAGCCTAGTGAGGGTCATTATCAGGGTGTACAGCCAGCCTAGTGAGGATCATTATAAGGATGTACTGCCAGCTTAGTGAGGATCATTATCAGGGTGTAGTGCCAGTCTAGTGAAGATCATTATCAGGGTGTACTGCCAGCCTAGTGAGGATCATTATAAGGATGTACTGCCAGCCAAGTGAGGATCATTATCAGGGTGTACTGCCAGCCTAGTGAGGATCATTATCAGGGTGTACTGCCAGCCTAGTGAGGATCATTATAAGGATGTACTGCCAGGCTAGTGAGGATCATTATCAGGGTATACAGCCAGCCTAGTGAGGGTCATTATCAGGCTATACTGCCAGGCTAGTGAGGGTCATTATCAGGGTGTACTGGCAGCCTAGTGAGGGTCACTATAAGGATGTACTGCCAGGCTAGTGAGGGTCATTATCAGGGTATACTGCCAGGCTAGTGAGGGTCATTATAAGGATGTACTGCCAGGCTAGTGAGGGTCATTATCAGGGTATACTGCCAGGCTAGTGAGGGTCATTATCAGGGTATACTGACAGGCTAGTGAGGATCATTATCAGGGTGTACTGCCAGCCTAGTGAGGATCAGGATCAGGGTATACTGCCAGCCTAGTAAGAGTCATTATCAGGGTGTACTGCCAGCCTAGTGAGGGTCATTATCAGGGTATACTGCCAGTCTAGTGAGGGTCATTATCAGGGTGTACTGCCAGCCTAGTGAGGATCATTATCAGGGTGTACTGCCAGCCTAGTAAGGATCATTATCAGGGTGTATTGCCAGCCTAGTGAGGATCATTATCAGGGTGTAGTGACAGCCTAGTGAGGATCATTATCAGGGTATACTGCCAGGCTAGTGAGGATCATTATCAGGGTATACTGCCAGCCAACAGATTGATACATCCAAAACACTTGTTGTCCACGGGCAAGTGATTAAGTACAAGGATGCCTCTCTGGGATTAGGGTACCAGACAAACTAGATTGATGTAAAAACCTATAGGACCCGTGGGCATTACATGGTGTACATTACCCAGAGAGGTGAGAATGATAACTAAAATACCTACAATCATCAGGTCAAGGATATTTGGATGCGGTCTACAAATATACAATACAATAATACTGTGGAAGACAAGTTCCATTCTAACATATGATTACATTTTTCCCAACAATAGAGTGAAGAATGAACTAACAAAGTTGGACTGTCTTTCTGGTATGAGCACTTTCAGGTTTGGTTTCTTTTCTCCAGCAGCTTCCCTTGGTGATTCTCGAGGGGCTGGCGAGGTGCTAGGTGGTGCTGGCGACGTTCGTGCAGGTAGAGGGCTGGATGTCAATCGGACTCCTGAAACAAAGTCTGCCTATTAGTTTGATTTTCAGGAATATAAAACAAACAGATGGCTCATGATGTTGACAAGGTTGTGGACATATATCTGAAATAGCTTAACAAGTATATCCCAAAAAAACCACTGCTGTTGAGGTTACAGAATAAGAAAAACATGTTAAGTAGACAATGACTCCAATGACTCCAACACAATGTTTAGAGAGGGTCCAAGAAATATAGCATGGTTCAGAATAGAAGATACTGTATTGAAAGTGGTGACAGTTTGACAAAGACGTTTTTGACTTGTCTAATGCTGACTTCCAGTAAGACATTTCATTTGTCATTTAAAGTTTGAGAATGGTTGTTTTGATGTGACCTGTTAAAACGTATCCTTATATATTGATGCAGCAACAATTAGCATCTTATCTGAATGCCACGGAATACAGGAACTGTTGGAACAGGAGAAGTGAATGTGCATCAGGTGTTATCCAGGATAACCAAACAATGGTAATATCTATTATTACTTGCCCGTGGAAGATACTGCAGTGTAATATTTTTACGGCAATATTACACTAGTGTAATTCCGCTAGACATATGACGTCATAATGATTACAGTTATGACTTCACAAAGCAAATGCCTCTATTGCAATGGTATTAGACCTTGCTTGACTCGCGGAAAATTGACATGAGAGTCAGCACACTGTAGGCAGTTTCTATCAATTTATGTTGGAGAGTAATAAACAGAATACTAAACTAGCTTTCGTGAAATACCATTTTTCTTAAACTCGTGAAAGATTAAGCATCAAATCATTAACTCGTTTAATAAAATTGGTATTACACGGAAGGTTGTTTAGTATCCTCTATATATACTTTTATTTGTTTAGTGATCATGACAAGAAGGTAGGTTGATGGTCCAGCATACTTACCGGACATATCATTTGATACAGATTTCAAGGATCAAATTTAATACCTCCACCTATTTGTGAGATCAGCATATCTGTGCTCATATACAGGACATGGATAGTAAGAAACTACACCACCCTCACTGACCTGATCCTCCTGAGGGACTTGCATTGGAAACTGGTGTCCCAGGGGGTTGCAGGAGGACGACCGTAGGGGCCACGCTGGCCCCTGTGGCGGTCTGTGTGACAGCTGTTGTGGTGAAGGTCTGGGAGGAGCTGAACTGGGACTGCACTGGCACTGCCACAGGCATGGATGCTGGCTGGTACGTGGCCAGGCTCTGCAGCAAGAGACAACCTCATACAACGCATAGCAGGACACACACTGCTGGGTCATCAACATGTCACCACCAGTGGTTATTGTGAGCACATTACCAAGATATCCAATATGTATAGTGTAAAATGCAGGTCAGCAAATGTCTGGCTACATCAAGTAAGCCTGGAAATAATATCCCATGGTAACCACTTCACTGTAACTTACCTGGAGATGTAGTGAACAGTTTGAAATGTCAACAAAGACAGACACTCTTTAGCTTTCTCATTCGAAGAAAGATACACAGGCTTGAGATCAGCTACCTAAGCCACATATGCCTTTGAAAAATGTTAAAAACATGACAAAAACAAGGTCGAAATATATAATATTGCATGAAAAACAAAGAACTTATGTTTAAAACAATTACCACATTTTATCAAATTTGCAAACAAAATTAGGCAGAGTAATAGAGTTCATAAGAAAATATTCATACCTCATTTATCAATATGAAATCACAATTCATGTGTTCACATGACACTAAACTTCACAACCTTAAATTAGGTGCTTAATTATTCATGAAAAGTAGCTGTCCATTACTTTCATCACAGTTGACAGGAAAGTGATACAGGGAACTTTGTATCATAATCTGGATTCTGCCATCTATTTCCAACACAAAATGAAACCATCACCATTCATGAGAATGTCCTTGTATTTGTCATATGTTTCATTTCCATCTCACATTCAAGATACCCATTCTGTACTTCTACCTTATCTTCATAACAGCTGAAAGGCTTGCTGTATCTACAACATCCCACCCTCAATTCAGCTTACCTGAACTTCATCAGCCTTTCCTGAAGGTGTATTCCCAGAGTGGCCCCCCTGTCTATTACGTAACAACCAAATTCAGGGTCCACTCCGGGACAACTCGTTAAGAAGGTGTGAACATGGGGCTCAGGGACCATTGTGGGAAGGGCCACTCCGGGCATAAACCTTTCCTGAACCCTTTCCATTGACACTCACTCCCTATGCAGCATATGGGAAAATCTACTCAACGCTTAAGGGAACACTCATCCCCCAATTAATTAGTGTTGGGAATTGGTAGAAATCTCACAACTGATGACTGGTTTATTACCAATGAGCAATCATCGTAAAAAATTGGTTAACATCATTTTTAACATTTTCTTGTTGAGGTTGTTATTGCAGATAAGTATAACATGGTTCTCTATTGTTTTTTGTTTTACTTAGATATTGCGAAAATTGCACTTGTAAATTTCACATCCAATGTAAAATGATGCAACTTGCTACTTTAAAGTGATGATTAATATATCATGAACATAAACCTCATAGAGTCTTCAAGAAATATTCAGTCATGACTTTTCAGTAAATGAAGTCAGTTTTCTAAGAATTAAACACGTTTTCAGGCCCTGACAACTTCTACGATATGTTCCACCATCAACTGTTTCAAGCACTAAAACAGTGGGTACAAATTCATTTATGTTCGATTGAGAGAAAATGTGATCGATTGCTTGGTCGTTTGGTCACTGAGATTTCTTCAATTATTTCAATTAATCTGACCATCATTACAATCAATGCTGTCTTCAAAACACCTCTCCCTCCACCAATATCCAATATCTCATATCTATCAACCCTGCCTACCTGAACATCCCCAACACAATACCACTGCTTTTGACCCACACACATTCAATCACACAACTGAACAATGCTTCCTCTAAAAAGCTATACAACCAGCAGCCTAACCCAACAGCATGCATCCAGTCAAATTTTAGACAAGGCAGTCAGACCGTGTACTCATTAGATGAAACTTTCCCCTATTGCAATGGTTTCACACATTGTACCCAAGTGGGAATCGAACCCAGGCCTTCAGCGTGATGAGCGAACGCTTTAACCACAAGGCTACCCCACCGCCCCATTTGAGATACAGATCCACCCCGTTCTGCATACCTTGACTCCCCCGTGCTGCATGACCCGAGCATACTCTTGATCTATCCGCTTGTAGGATTCTTCTGTGCGTGGTGTCAATGTGTAGTCCTCATCCTCGCCGTCCATGGAGTCATTGCCTCTGTGCTCTTTCTTACTGAGCAGCTGGAATACACACACGTTCAGTATAGGAACATTTGCATCTACTATCCGACAAAAAAACACAACCCAAAACAAATTGCTCCATAATTTTCACTTTCAACCCTCAATTTTTAATGTCTTTCAGATGTCAAAGGAGTGAGTGAGTTTAGTTTTACGCCGAACTCAGCAATATTCCAGCCATATGGTGGTGAGATGTCAAAAGAACTCATGTAACCTTTTATCAAAACCTAGAATTTACCACAATTAACAGAAACTGATTAACATTGTGGAACCATATAGTGGCCCTCCCCCAGATACCAGTTGAGGTACTCACATCAACAATGTCCTTGTTAGTCTGGCTGACCACCGTGTCGTTATACTCTGTGTACTTGAGCAATACCTTGTCCATATCGGAGCTAGCATACTGATACAGCTTGTTGTTGCTGGTGAAGATGATCAGGGCAATTTCACAGTCGCAAAGAACACTCAGTTCATATGCTTTCTTCATCAAACCAAATTTACGCTTGGTGAACGTCACCTGAAGAAACAATGAAAGCATTTATTATGTTTGCTCACTATTCAACGGAGAAATTTTTGAAATATATTTTGTTTTACTGGTGTGTCTATGACTTTCGCATATTTTTGGGTCAGAGTTGTCAAAAGAACATCATTTTTATGATTAAATGCCAGTAAGTCACCCGTCACTCATGACCTGAAGACATATAGCTCTGATAATGCCTTTTCCCTCCCATTTGTATTCCAAAAACAGTTAAAGGTAACAATAATCCTTATGGTATATGTTAAGAACAAATGGGGATCTTTGATGGAGATACTATACAACACCTCAGATGCTTATTTTCTAACACTGTTTGAAAGTCTTGTCAATGTTTGGAAATTAACCACTAATGTCAAGAGGTCTTCATCAAACCTAATTATAGACACTGAAGATTTACGGTGTCACTAGATTCACATCTGGATAAGTACAATAATTTCGAACACTCTTCGTATTACTTAAAACTCTTTTTACGCCAGTTAAAGCAATATTCAAGCAACATGACAATTGGAACACAAGATCTTACATTTTTGGGGAGATTTAAAAACATCATTGTCATCATACCAAGTTTGAACAAAATATAACTGTTTTGTCATTTCCATAAGAAGAAAAGAATTAGGCCATCACCCACTCATCAAAAATCCACTTCATCTTTCATTAGAAACTTAGACATTCATGCTTGCTGTTTCTAGATAACAGGAGGTTAGCAATACAACAAGAGTGAAAGTCCTCATTTCCCATTTCCATGAATCTAATAATCAGACACTACCGCATCCTGCTTCAGGCAAAACTTGCAGGATGTCCCGCCATACAGGAAGAAGAAGGACAATACCTGACGATTCCTCTCGTCATTGATACGAGCAATTTGTATCTTCTTTCTGCCCATCTTGCTTCAGGATGATCTCACTGAAAGATGAAAGAACCAAGCTACACATTAAATTCAAATCATGCTTATCATTTGAAACAAGTGGTGCATGCACTTAAAATGTTTCTTTGAGTATTACACGCTAAGAGGGAATTTTCCAGGATTAAAAACAAAGTGCCCCTGGCAAGAAAACTGGGAAACAATGACCATTTTGTCCAAATTGGGACTTTTCAAAATTTGAATTTTCTTAACACTCTTGAGTTTGGATGTCTTTTAACATTATTATTAACATTACATTTGATCCAAAAAATGTATAACTAAACAAGAAAGCATCTCAACGTACACAATACCATAATGCAAGTTGTTTTTTCCAAAGTTTATTTAAACTTATTTAAAAAAATAAATATGTTTTGATACAGTATTCTAACTTTAAGCGACCTTTCAGAAAGAATGATGACAGATGACCCATGGATTTCAACTTCTGTTATTCTTTTCTTGCTCAAAAAAGTTAAGCAGTTAAGTACTGTACATTTGCAGTCTTAAAATATAAGAAGTTGAAATCCGAGAACAATGCGGTCCTCACAGGTGTGGTACTGGCATTTGTTGGTAATTGCCCTGAACACATTGATGGTCAGTGCTTTTAAATGTATTATTTAACAATTCTGATCAGACCTTTATTTCATGAAATTGTTCGTCACCCAGATACAGTCTAAGGCAGGAATTACGATTTACCGTATATTACCGTCTATAAGCCGACCCCATAGATAAGCCGACCCCCAAACTTGACCCTTAAAATCAGTGTCAAAATGGTATGTTTCGTGAATAAGCTGACCCCCCGTGATTGGGTCCTAATCGCGGCAAACACAGACCACAGACAACTTGCGGTTACCAATAATTATAACTTTGGTCCACATTATTAAAAAAATTCAAAATTATCTTGCGTCTACTCACGCATAGAAATGAAGTGTTGTTGACAGAAAATGGATAATATATTTTGTTTCGCTAAATATAATACACATTGTAGTTAGACGATAACATGTCAACAAACTGGCTTGCTTATTATCGCCTTGTTTTCCATGGACTGCTAGTTTACAGTAACATCGGTAAAAATGTGTGAATTTAAATGGCTTGCTTATTTTGCCCCATTCCATGTGCGTACAACTTACCACGTTCATGAGGGTCAGTATAACCTTAGTGTTGATTATATATTTTACATTTATAGTGCAAAAACTGTAATTAAAATTAAACAATGCTAGGATATATTTCTTTGGTTTAAATAATAGTACTCTGGATTATATTTTACTGATGACTGCGCCAGAATTCATCCCGCTATATTATTGTGCATGTTTGAACTTGATGGCCGGGAAACGTGTGCACAGCTGATTGTACGATAAATGTCATAATGACTAATATGTAATAATATGTTGAAATAACGTACAGGTTAATATGTATTTTATTCATCATTCACAACATAAACGCTGTAATCGAGGCAAACATCCTGACAGATGTACCGGTAACCTGTAACATCGTCCTGGCAGGGCACTGGCGAGCTAAAAAATACTTCCTTGAAATTGTATCTCATAGATAAGACGACCCCCCTTCTACAGACATATTTTTTTGGGTCCTCAAAATTAGGCTTATAGATGGTAATATATACAGTACTTAACATTTATCCTTCAATAATAATCACGGGTCAGGTCAAAGTTGCAGTGTGTTGGCTCAGTGACTGCACATGAAAGGGTAATTGCTAATTGTTCTAGCAGCAAACTTGCTGAATGAAATTGCTTTATCAATAAAACAGACTGTCCTTGTATAACTATTTTGGTGGTCCAGACTGATCGTCTATTATTGCATGTATTGGGATACATAGAAGATTGGGCTGTGTAAACCATGCCACTGTTACTGCAGGCTTTAGTGTGTAACTCCTTGATGTAATACAAGTAAACCCTATTGACACATACACCATGACATAAATACAGTGACTTTGGTGGAGATAAATTGGACATTTTCATGATATTTGCAAAGTTTGATAGGACCTATACATATACCATTATCTATCGGATATCATGTATAACATTTTGTCAACATCCGAGAAATGAGTCCATCAGAAAGCCCCAACATAGACTTAAGTCAAAGAATCATTTAAGACTCTGTTAACATCAGCAACGGTGTCTAAATCTGAATTGAATCAAACAACCTGTCTTATGATGAAATAAGGGAATACATGAAGGGAATGATGAATAATGATAGAATGATAAGAGACACGTTGTCAACATTTGCGCAAGATGTTTCAAGTAAATATTCAGATTTACATCATGAGACCTGGCTGATAGAAATTAGTTGTAGAAACAAGGCATGAACGTCAACAAGTTCTTGTCATAATGATTAACTACGTAACAGGGGTCCATAATTCTACAGAAAACTTCATGGACACCCTTTAATACCACACTGGAGGTTGACATTGTTGGGTCAGGATATGCTGCTCTAAATCATGTCTACACCTCAAACATACATGATTGATGCAAACAGTAAACCAAGGCACAGCATAATCACAAGCTGTATTTATAGGCATGATAGTGTACCACATAACAGTGTACAGGTCAGACATATACATAACATACAGGTACAATAACAGTTTTGAGGAAATGGATAACTATATACAGTAAAGTTTGGTCTTTGTCGTCAAAATTTGAAGTCTCCCATTACAAAACAATTCCTCAGACTGTCAAAAAGATTATTTTTATCTGACCTACATGAGGTATCTTCCCTGCAGGCTACACAAGAAAGTTACATTTGTGATCAAACTTAATGTCAGCCTCTATTCTTGACAACAAGGAGATGTGAGGATTACATCCATAAGATTTCTTCATATTCAAAATTCACAATTCAAGCCCAGAAACAAAGAATTACTAAAAAGATGACATTTCTATATTAAGATTTCTGTGTCACTCACATCCAAACCAGGAAGAAGGCATTGTGGGGGAAATATCAGACTCAAAAATAGCTATCTTCCAATCAGATACTCCTAACACTTTCAGAACATCACTACAGTCTTCAAAGTTCCACAAGTGCCAACCTGACAGAGTGAGTGACATCCCTGAATATGTAAACACATCTCATGAACACACTTAAACACTGACCTTCATTCAACAACTTCTCCCGACAGTGAAAGAAAATGTCTGCCAAGCCTGTGTCATGATAGAGGGGAATCCCCTGCTAAAAATAGCAATGACATCAGTGCATTGAGCCAGCTTGTCCGATCATGACACAAGACACATGCAGACATTTTGCATAAGCCCTGGACACATCATTGGGCCACAATTGTCAATTCACAAACAATGGTTAAGTGATTATTGATCTGACCCCAGCCATCCTGTCTCTCAGCTGTATTTAAAGTGATGTGGAGAATATATTCCAAACCACTGAACAGTTCCATAACTGAGTTAAATGCTCATGATCTTCAGAGGAAACTTTGTTTGAACTAAACACTAAACATACAACAGGCCTGTCATGAAATATCCTCATGGCAGTTCAAAATGAAGAAAACTAAGGACTATATCTGTGCCTAGACTGATAACTAGTCATCAACTTTCTGCTCGAGTCTATGAATCTACTTCAGTATCTACTTCACTCATCCTTATCATCACCTCGAATGATTGACCATTTGATCAATGACAACTACCATTTGATTGCCACAGGTTCATTGACAACTTCAGAAATCACAGATGTTGCAATGATGGCAATTTTTAAAATGTATTTCAATATTTTCACAACTTATTTTTCTTCGCATGATACTATTATTTGGAAATGCTAGATTGAAATAGATTTTACTTGAAGACCGTTTTGAGCATTCATTCACTCATGCCATCTCTTTTTTTTGAAGAACTGTTTCTGCAATAGAGCTGGTTGTCAGTCTGAACATACATAATCAACCAAACCAAAAACCTGACATTTAACTCAACCTCACAACAAGTGTTTGGGACTAAAGTACTGTCGGAAATGCTAGAAAAATGCTTTTCAGCCTTACTATCTTTATAAAGGTGATAAATGTACTATGATGTCAATATATCAACTCGCCTATAGTGTACCTAATTTTTATTTCAATCGATTTAATATTCCCATGCATTTAAAGGGCAGTTTACAGGAGAGAATTTCGTACCAAAACAACTCAACAACAGAAATCTTAAATAGTCTTTACATTAATGCTAATAATACAGGCGGTGTAAAAATATGAATTAGCGTTTTTCTTAAACAAATAAATGTTGAATGTTTCTGTTACTTTAATTTATTATAATGTTAGTCTTGATAAATAAGTTTCCCGTCATGCATGCACATCTTTATCACACTTCACTATGGCCAACTATTTGCAGTCGATTGTTGCAAAGGTTTATAAGTTTTTTGTGCGTGAAAAAGACAGAGGTACACCTTTCATTAGTTTAGAAAGGGTTTATTACAGAACTTGTAGAGCTGTTGGTATGTCTTACCAACAAGTTTACAATATTGTAAACAAATCAGATAAGACAGGGACCGTCCCTCAAGAGCAAAACCGGGACGTAAAACCATCCTTGACAACTTTGACAAGGGAGTACTAAGAAGAATATATATAGTCTAGACGAAGCTACACCAGTGACTTCGTTAAATCTTTGGCCAGTGTTCACAACTAGATTAAACTGACCAAATTACATCCATATTTTTGCACTGAAATATACTGTTGACATGCAAAACATTTATTTAAACGTTGCACATTTCTACAATCAATCGATAAGATAACACAAGTGATAGGATTCTTTCCAATGTACAGTAGTTCATATGTTTATTTCAAAACAAACACACACACACACACATACATATATGTATATATTAGGTATTGTTGGTGTGCGAAATTTGGATATCACATGATCCCTTACATAACCAACACGTATACTTACACATATTCAACATTTTGAAGAAAACATCTATTGAGATGACCCCTCGCACGAGCGTGTGCTCAGGTGTCAATTTCACCTGTCGATACCGTGCATGCTGATGACATAACACAGGCAGTTAATGTTTGTATCAAATAACGTCCCACTACCGCTTATTTTTCTAAGTTTTTGGTATTTTCATCAGTAAAAACACATTTTAGGGCATGTCTCAAAATTTATTCCCTCGGTCTACATTAGGTAGATGTTTCTTAAAGTGATATTTGTTACTTAAGTAACTGTAATACCTCTGAATTTTAAATATGAGTCAAAAAGCATTTTTCTAGCATTTCCGACAGCACTTTAACATGACAATGTTCCCCCACTGCTAAAGAAGAATGAAACATAACATATTTACTAGTTCTTATCTTTTCGTCACATAGAAGACTACCTTTTGTGTGATGCAATTATCGTTTTAACAAGATTTTGAAAAGTGTCATGTGACCTTGAAAATATGATCAAGGTCAACCTGAAATGACGGGTGTCTGCGGAATCACCCAATGAAGACTGTCTACATAACTGAGGACATTGGGTAGTGTTGGGAATCGGAAACCAAAACCACTATCAATTATCGGAGGACTTGAGGTGAATGATCATCGAAATATATACATTTTTAATGAAATCACCAATTATAAGGATATTTCCCCAGGTTTTTTCTAATTAATGTTTTTTCTAACTAATACTGTCATGCCATAAAATGCACACATGCAAGAAAGACACTGGAATTGTAATTAAACAATAAAAGTGGTTAAAATTTTACAATGCGCATAACGTTACGTTCTCGAGCACGTTTGTTCTTGAATATTCGTCAAATTTAATGGTTAGCTTAATTCATTCAGGTGTGTTATACTAAAACAACCAAATTCCGATTAATAGAAAATATGTTTTTTTACAATCGATCATCATTCTTAATCCTTCTTTCGATCGATTTTCGATCATCGGAACATCACTAACATTGGGTGTAACTTTTTATGAAATATTGCATTTACATAAGTTTGAAAAGTGGTTAAAGTGTCAAGGTGGTCTTGAAGATAAAGTCAAGGTCACCCAAATCGATTGGTGTCTGTGCAATTCCCAAATGTAGGCTGTCACCAATTTTGAAGACATTGGGTACAACAGTTAATGAGATATCACTTTAACATGAGTCGGGACATACGTACACAAGATGCTGAATACAGCCCCCCGTTCCATGTTGCAGCGGGAGGACAATGAAAGTAGTTTGCATTATTATCATTATGAATATAGATGTGTATCATACTGCCATCATCCACATAACAATAAAGACAATGAAAAAGGATTGCACTACAATATCAATTTATTGGGAAAATGATGCCGGACGTTCCATGACCTCTCCATGCAAACATAGCTCTGATTAAACTGTTTGAACAGAAGTAGACATTGCTGATTGTGATCTCCTTGGTGTGATCTTACAGCAACATAACGTCTCCTCATGGACAGAAGCACCTGTTGGAAGTTGGAACACTCTCACTGTATTCACCTGGCTTCAAGTCTGGGGAACAGGAAGGCCATTCGATGACATCAACATTATGTAAGAAGTTGCAGATGGGGCATAGAAGTGTCATATGGTGAGTGAACGAGTTTAGTTTTACGCTGCTTTTAGCAATATCACTGCAGGGGACACCAGAAATGGGCTTCTTACATTGTGATGAGGGGAATCGAGCCTGGGTCTTTGGCGGGACGAGCAAATGCCTTAACCACTGGGCTACCCCCACCACCCCGGTGGCAGGTGGAAATGTCAATTCCTGACATGTAGATGCATGAATGGCACAAAGGTCAAAACTTTGGCCAGATGCTTCTGGCAGTAAGATGCTGGACTACAATCAATTGAGGTCTCCCCAAACTATTATGCCTCCCCTTCCAAATCTCTCAACCTCACAAATACAACACTGTTCAATGTGCAAAGTTCAATGTGAAGCATGTCATGTCACTGAAGACAATCATGTTCCACTGCTGGTTGAATCTAGTATGACATATCTTAAACGTTGAGCACAAAATGAACTTGAGTCAGGATAGCTGTAAGTGTGCATGGTCTAGCTCAGAGACTGGAGATGTCGAGTTGAAGCCTGATAATCTGTGCTGACATTCTACGTCTGAACAACTGTCTCCTAGTGGAGGTTGCAGTCACAAGTCTGTTGCGGAGAAGACATAACCTGCTTTGTATGTCATCTTCACGTCTAATACGGCATCCCAGGTCTAGTTTGATCTGCAACACTGCCATCTTTTGCACTGTATAATGTCTGATGCCTACAGACCTGGGCTGGTACTACTGTTGCCATGGACTGACCAGCATTCAGCCTCACTTTGCTGTTTTGTCAGTCACAGCATACTTGCTTTTTGTAAAAGTTGCAATTTTCATGCTTTTTCAGTTTAACATTCCTGTTTAACAATATTTGTGTGCTTGTAAAATCTTTGCATTCTTAAAACGCATAGCCCCTGGAATCTTTCCTGAGTCCTTCCTTTCCCCACTTCCTTGCAGAGCATTTTATCATCATTCACAAGTTAAATCATCCTCGATAACCTACAGGGTATATGTTACGATCACTCTCCACTATACTCTGGATGCATCCACAGCTTGGCCCGATAATTATATTACCTCCCTTTGCTCGCTCCGCATTCTCACAGTAGCCAATCAGCTAAGCCGCCGTTACATCCGAGCTTGCCAGTGTCAACAAAGATAGTGGTCGCAGTCGCGAAGATTTGTTCGCAGTGCCACTCAGATTTTTGGGGAAATCATACAGACAAATTGACAGATCTGAAACTAAAATAATATATGAAAGAGCTCCTTCTACCTCTTTCAGAGTACCATCTGCATCAATTGTGTTGCCAAGTTTAATAGGTTAGAAAGTTTAAAAAGTGAAAGGGAGTTGTGATTGGTTAGCTCAACTTCCCAGTGTAGACACCTGATTGGATAAAAAGCCAGCAAAGGGAGGTAATAAAATCATCGGGCCAAGCCGTGGATGCATCCAGGGTATAGTGGAGAGTGATCGTAACGTATACCCTCGAGATTATCGAGGATGAACTCAAAGTAGCTGAGAGAAAGTATATTTTATTTTTTTTGTTACCTTAGAGAAAATATGTTTTTCAGTTACCTCTTGTGTTTCACGAACCATCCGTTCACATGTCCACAGTCATCGTCATTATTTTGCAGAAGAATCAACTTAACTTTCACCCATTCAACGAGTTTTACAGTTACATAAACAATTTGGGGTAAGTTTGCTGCATGACAAAAAATTCTTACGGAAACTCCAGCGATAACAACAAACATTACAGTAACGGGGAGATGTGGCCCACAAGAGGTGACTCAAAAATGTTATCTGAAAATCGTGAATAACAATATGGTATGAATTCGTGATATATATGGTCATACACGGTTCAGAGTTTTGCACGCCATCTGGCAGGACGCTATTTATAAATGGGGAATTCCAAGTTTTGGTAACATCACCATGTCAAAACGGACGATGTTACATCTTAGTATCCTGAGAGTTAAGGAAGTAATTTAGAAATGTAACTATCCACAACACAAAATGCCTTGTGTGCAGAACATGCAGGTAGAAAATACCGTGCGTGAAATGTAGATGTATTTGCGTAAAACATGCAAGTTTTTGCATTAACATGAACACTGACTGGTATTCGCTCCATTGTGTATCAGGGTTCAAAATACCCCATATATTAGCGTACCATGGCACGGTAAATATAGAAATGGCATGGATAAAAAATGTTCTTGTGCCCTTATGGCATGCCTAATTTGTAAGAGATATAACTCACATTTAATCTCCAAAATATAATCCTTACGCAAATAACAAACAAGCAAAAACATTTATTGACTTTATCGCCCACTGGAATAATGATGGATGATGTAAAGAAATCTGGTTGTTTTTCCATTTAGTGTGACGGGAGTACTGTAGTTCGGTTACTGAAGAGGAAATAGTGTATGTTAGATATATTGAACAAGTGAACCTGTCACAAAATTCTTAGCTATTAAAGGTGTTGGGAATGCAGAATAAATGAAGCTTAAGAAAGGCATCATAAACAGAAGACATATCAGTGAAAACAGAAAACAGGTTACATTTGTTGTTTACTAACAATATATTTCAAATGATCATCATCATTGCTGTAGTCATTTATTCTAAAAACATGTGGGCACACTTGACTTCTGAAAGGCACATTTAAAATATTTTCCTGGTGCTTAAGGGAAACACAAAGGGATTTCTATCCCAGTGTATTATTTGCATCTTTGTTCCTATTTTTTCTAAAAGGAAGCTACAATACACTTTTCATTGGCTGCATATTAACCTGGGCCTAGATTTTCAAAGCTCTCTTAGCGCTAAGATAGTCATAACTGCCATACATAACTAACTGAAAATCCTTCCTCATATAACGTCCCTTCTGGTTTGCTGCTGTGCTCTGGCAACAAAGTTACGTAAACTCTATGTGGTTTCATTGGCGGGTGAGAGTGAAGCAGACGACATTTTGGCAACTTTTAATCGCTCGGTATTTATTAACCACAAGTTTTTAAGAATGAAAATTTCTTTCATATGTAATGGTTAAAAGAGTACAAAAAACCCAAAAGTTTATTTGTTCTTTTATGTGAATTATTAGTGTACTTGATATGTTATATAAATCAATAGATTAACAAATAGGTTATGTAATTTCTTTGGTTGACACATGAGAGTGATATTGTTTTGTAAAGCCAACAAGCAATACATCGTTATAATGCTGTGAATGTTTGGGAAAACTGTTGCAAGGTGCTATTGCCTAGCTTTTACACATTTCATGATTCATATCTCACTTTCATAAATAACACACAATTTCAAGTTACAAAAACCCCACTTGTTTAAAATAAATTCATACATATATAACCACGAATAATGAACTGAATTCACAAAGGGATATGATCTGATTCACTGAATATGTTGGTTGGTTTTTTTATTTTTTAACACCGCTCTTAGCACTATTCCAGCTATGTGGCGGCATAACCATGATAACAATTGAGTCTGGACCAGACAATCCTGTGATTAATATATCATGAACATCGATCTATGCAATTAGGATATGATGACATGTGTCAACCAAGTCAGAGAGTCTGACCACCTGATCCTGTTAGTCGCACCTTACAACAAGCATGGGTTACTGAAGACCAATTCTAACCCGGATATTCACGGGTGGACTGAATATGTGGGCATATGGTAACAAACCTAATACGTTAGCAAGACTTTATCAACAGGTTTGACAGACAAGGTGCAAGAAAAATGGGGATGAGATTGGGGAGCACATCCCCATGCAAGTATACCCTCTGGATCAGCAGACACTATTGAGCATAAATGTCGTCTTCTCAGCGTAATGATGAAAGTTAAAACAACGTCTAAGTGGTCCCTTAGAAGCTAATACTGCAGTAGAGTCTATACAAACTGTCACAGAAATATTTATTTCAGTTATTGTTTACACCATGTATATGCTAAAACAGCAGCTATTACTAACCACATGAAACTATAAAACACATTTACTCTGGAAGTTGTTTTGTATTTAAGTACTTTTCCACCACTTGCAGGTATTTATCAACAATTCAGTCTAAACACCTAGTGCAGTGACAAAACTATAAAGATACAGTTGCAAATGGCTTAAGTTCTCAGTTCATGTTGCAATCTGTCACCCTGGACTGAAGCAAATGAAAGTGAAACTAGGTAAAATGCACCAACATACCCTGTAGTCAGTAATCAGTAGAGAAACTGAAATGGCAATTTCTTGTCACACTATCAATAACATATGGACACATGAGATCATAGTTACGCTGATTCATTCTGATTAACAATATACTTAATGAAGATATTCATTGAAATATCTGGATCTATTGTGTGTTGTATACACCATTTGACCATGTTAGTCATTTTGTATAACATGAACTCATGTCATTAAGATTTCTTGAAAACAAAATAAAAACGGCTCTTAGCTGTCTTAAGATTTGTCAGGCTTTGAACATTTGTGACATTTTTCCTGTTGTAATTTAGTGGAATAGCAATTCTCCAGTGTTGAGTCTAATGGCAGTATTGGTGGAGTTCCCACTGAGACACTCAGGGATATCAATATTGTAAGGCGACACAGATACCTAAAAGCATTTTCAACAATCACTGTCCACCATATCCCAATTATGTTTAAATATCTAAAGCACAAGTGACTTGAAAAATGTTCTATCACAAGGTATTTTACCTATACATGACATACTGACAACAATCAGAGCAAGGTCTTTTGTTCCAATACCCTAACAAAGTACACTGTACAAGTATCTCTCTACAGTGTCTCAATATTTAGAGGGATCTGTACAGTTTTTGATACAGTATGTGAACTTAGGGACCATTTACACCTTAACTCAACAATAGGACCACAGTATGAAAACCTTGAAATTCAGGCTTAATGTCAAACACTGATAAATATAAACACCAAAACATATAAAAGGAAGTGGAATGATGACATTAAACTGAAAATTTGGTACTGACAGTTGGTACAGTGCACTCTTTTCCTTCTCATCTGAATGTTGCAAAATGTCCTGTATAACAGTATATGTTTCCAAGGACTTTAATGTAATGTATACAAAGCTGTAAACTACTGACAGGCTGTATGCAAAATGAAACATGACAATGGAACTAAAAAAGTGTAAGATAACCTTACAGGGGTGGAAATAACTTTAAAATTGCTAGTGTACTCCGGTACAGTGGCACATGTAAAATCACTTGCCCTGATAATTTTTCCGCTATACTGACCGATTTTCTTGGTGATTGTTTAAATAAAAAACATAATTAAAATTGGAATGTCAAATGGACACTGGTACTGCATGATGTACAAATGTGCTTGCCCGACAAAAAAACCCACTGGACTCGGACAATGGGTTATTTCCACCCCTGCCTTAATGTTGATAAGTGAAAACATCATTACGTTACCACCTCATTTCCTAACAATTATACTCCACAATATCCATTCACAACATGAAAACCTTAAGTTCCATTAATTACAGTGTGGGGAAAAGATGTGAACACATAAAGATGATTAATAGATCACAACACACAAATTATTGTGGGTTGCACTTGCAGCATTGTTTCATATGCAGATGGCATATATGCCATTCCCTGGGATTGGGAAAGGCAGTGGCCATGGGCCATTTTGCACATTAGAATATAAAATGGCCCATTAAAATTTTGAAGTTTACTATTGATACAAGGGCAGTGACCCATTCTAAATTCAGAAAATGTTTAATAATCCTTAAAACTGGCCCACTGTCAAAGTTCTCTATCCCAATCCCTACATTCCCATATTGTGCTGGGAATAATACCCATAATATCCTAATACACTCTCCACAAAAGCTTTTTCAGTCAACTGATTCAAACTTGTAACTTGACTTGTCTATTAATCCCAAATCTCAATGGGCCAAACTAACTTCCACTATACACTTGATCTTCAGATCAAAATGTGCAGACTGTCTTGGACAATATTAAAATATATATTGACTAAATGGAAGGATGACCTACTGAAGCTGATAATGCAGAGGCATCTCATGCACACTTATAACATGAAAACAATGTTTTCATTCTATTCGCTTGTGAGCGTATGAAAGCCACACTACAAATACTGCAGTTGTCTACAATTAACTCTGTATCATGAGCATATAAAACAAACCATGTTCATCATATCAGCCTTACTTCCCAGATGGATTATATAGCTTAAGATTCTAATTTCAAGGTGCATGGGTCGCCACCAACTGTCATTGAAACAACAGTCAAAACTTTGAGGAAATAGGATAATATTTACCATACACTAGAGGATGCATTTGTAAATTCAGAAGTGAAACTCTCAACATGTACATCAGGGGGCTAACAGTTAAACTTTAAGCTCATAATACAAAAATCAATTAATGGAGACAGATCTTCACTCAACTTACGTATATAATAGCCTTATATAAATATGACCTAGGAATTTCTATACAACATTTACTACGGGAGCTGAAAAAATCAACAATTAAGAATCATTTTTTCCTAGATATTCCATCATGACTTGGAACAGAAATATAAAGGCAACTGATATTCACGCCTTACACATATTAAACACTGTGGCCTCCAGAATGAAGTTAAAACCCCACAAACTCACCCAAGCAGAGAAGTAGCCAAATATGTCAAGGTCTGTGCCTGAAAACTTCAAACTTCTTGGTGACACAATTTGACGATAATCTGTCAGAACAGAGAAATGAAGGCATTGAAAAGGTTGTCAAAGTGATTCATGACAGCACATGGCATCAACAACAGAGAGGGAAGTATACGAAAACGACATGGAAGACGGCATAGTCGAGAAGCGAACACAGCGGCTTGGCGACTCGAATTCCTTCTCAAAGTACGAAGCCATTTTTCCTCGGAAAGCCCGACAACTTTACACAACATCATTTCGACTAAGTTTCCATCAATCTTACCAAAACAATACCACGAGATGAGCAAAAATATCCGTGCGGTGTCTATTTTTAGTGTCCAGTAAAATGTTGCTCAGTGAAAAATCTACAACTTGTGCTATTTTAGGGAATGGAAATTACGATGGTATTTATAGCTATTTCCAATATGGCGATCCTTGCGCATGTCAATGTGGTGTCAAATTTCCTTTCAGATCCACTTTTTAAATCGGGAAATATTTAATATGAAATTATATAATATGCCAATGATAGTTACACCATCCAGATACACGATAGAGTATTGTGGTCGGAAAAAAGACACACAACATAACTAAACATAGAACTATATTATTCGGCGGATTGTCATGGCGACCAATTCCATACGTTGTGTGTCACATCCGGTTCTTAATAACACATAAATTGGTAACTTTTAGGATATATGAAGTTCCCAAAACGTACTTAAGAAAACATATTGTCAAACACGTTCAACGTCATACATATTAGGTTCACGGAAACAGTAACTAGAAAGAATGAAAGAAAGATGGCGGGAATCTATCTGATAAATGACGTCATATCATCGCGCACTGAAGAAGGGGGAGATAATTGTGGACTACTTTCGTCAGCAACTGACAGGGGGCACCTGTCACACATAGAGAATGATTGTACTAATGATAGGTGGTATTTTTCATTTTACACGTAACACGGGCCTATTTGTTATTTGGGCAATTGAGAATCAATGTAACTGACACTATTTTGGGTTGAGAAAAATACTACAGTGTCTATAGTTAAGACAAAAGATTAACAGCTTGATTACCTGTAAGTGGCCAAAAGCTCATTTTCAAATGTTGTGTAAATTATAGTGACGGGTTGACTTGAAAATAAATACAAAGATAGCTGTATTCGTAATTCAATACGTGCTGCTTGCAAAAGAAAGTTTCAAATGTCTCTATACTTTACAGGACAAACAAAAGAACTACCACATTTCTTTAAGAAAATGGAAAAAAATGAGTAAATGAAAGAAAACGTACAATATTCAAATGATTTAACACCAATCAAATAAATAGTCCAGGATAATTGTAAATGACTAAAACGCATATAATCGATTCCAAAATCGGAACCATTTAGACACTCTCTCTCTAAATCATTTCTCAATTTATCTCCATATTACTCTTACCACCTTATTCCATCGCAAGTACCATAACACTATACCGCCAGAAACACAACACCGTTCCGTTCCGTTCCTACAATGCTATTCCAATGCTCAAACAACCTGACCTGTCCAACACTGTACCCATGCCAAAACACAATGCCAGAGATGCAAAATCACTACCGATAACGCAAACCCATGTCCCTGTCAATAACATAAAACATAACAACACTATATACCTACCAATTAATAACAACACTTTACCACAAGAAATAACACAATCATACTATCATTGACACAAGACTATACCCTTACCTAAACACAACACATTGGCAATACAAACAACACAACACTATCATGACTATGCTATTATCAATAACAACTACAATAAACACATATCAATAACCAAACGCTATTTATAGAACTGTCAGCAACAATACCCTACAATTTGTCCAGTAACTGAGTGACTTTAGTTTTAGGCAGCACTCAGCAATATTCCAGCTATACGGCGGCGGTCTGTAAATAATCGAGTCTGGACCAGACTATCCAGTGATCAACAGCATAAGCATCGATCTACCCAACTGGGATACGATGACATGTGTCAACCAAGTCAGCGAGCCTGACCACCAGATCCCGTTAGTCGCCTCTTACGACAAGCATGGGTTACTGAAGATCAATTCTTACATCACCACATCTCGTCACTACCAATAACACAGTCCTATCCCATGTATGTATCTAAAGCACAGCTAAGAAGTCAAGAAAGTATAGGGTATCATATATAATATTGCTCAATTTCATTTTTCAAAAAGTGGACTAACACGGTTGATATTGTTCCCCATGGCTAGTTTTCGAGCTGAAGACTGACTGACTGACTGAGTTTAGTTTTACGCCGCTTTTAGCAATATTCCAGCAATATCACGGCGGGGGACACCAGAAATGAGCTTAACACATTGTGCCCATCGAGCTGAGGAGAAAGTTCACCAGACACGACCACAGTGTTATCTTAAGGATTTTGCTGGGATTTATATCATATTAAAATGGAGACACGAAACCCTAGATAACTTGGCACAACCAATACTACAACTGGTGCAGTGGGGACTACAGTAGAGTGGTCAAAGCGTTCGCACGTCACGCCCAAGACCAAAGACGCTGAGTAAATATAGAGTGCACATGCATTTGTACATGCACACACGTAGACAACAAGAGCGAAAATCCATTCCTACAATCAATAGAAATCTCCACCATGGTTCGATTCCGACTGTATCAGGACCACGTGTTTTTGAAGTACTGTATGTAAAAGAAAGACAGTATTCATATATACCTTGAATCAATTTGAACAAACTTTGAGAAAATGACATACCATGTCGCCATTGGCAGTTGTGACAAGAATGGTCTTCTATCGTAAATATGTGACTGTTCATGTTTGACGGTGACGTCAGGGGCATTTCCCGCTAACCTTTGGACTTCATGATGTATGTGCTACCCCCCTTCTAAAAATCATGGATCGCCCCTGGAGGGCATGCAAATTACAAAATACAGTAGGTTCATCTGGGTTTAAACCTGCTGTTTTTTTTGCAATGAATGATAATTATCTGTGAACATAACATACAGGAGGCTATCAGAGGTGGAACTGATTAGACTAGCTTACCCTACAAAGTTATCTGGTCCACACAGCTCTGTTAAGGGCCTTCCTCGACGAGCCCCCACCCCGTTGTTTTTACGTCACAGGGTTAAGGCAGGGCCCTGCTTCAATTATTATACGACGGTCATACATCGAGTCCATACGTCCTGAAGTGACACTGGCTATCCAATCGACGTCAGTTAAAATTAAGGTTACTTCCACAAAAATGTAAAACAAAATTCGTCGTCTAGATTACCAGCTGTCCGACTTCCAGTTTTGTGGAAGCCGCGGCGGGCGAGCGGGTTCGACGGCTGACTTTGTGTGCTGGCGATTAGGTGCCTCACTCTAAGGGTGTGGCTTCGAATCCCGCATGGGACTCCACCCAAAAACAAAAGTACTAGAATCTGTACTTTACTAGGAAAGTGTAATCCCAAATATTATATGTTACATTTGACCACTTTCTAAATGGCCTTGTGTATTCATAACTTACGAATCAGCTGTACCGCTTCAGTGCTTTGACGAAACGTCAGTCTGT
Source organism: Haliotis rubra (assembly GCF_003918875.1). NCBI lineage: Eukaryota > Metazoa > Mollusca > Gastropoda > Lepetellida > Haliotidae > Haliotis > Haliotis rubra. Next base: position 1,347,371 of record NW_025765570.1, on the reverse strand, counting down.
ATTCCACCCAGAGTATATACAGGACAGTAGATTCTATAGTGATTGTGGTTGCAAGGGTCGATATACTGCAGACACACCCAAGACATTATTGGCAGTGTCCGACTGCAGTTGGAATGTTCAGAAGCTCACTTCACAATCTGGGAAGACAGGGACACCGACCCAGCCTCATCTCCTGAAGTAAATGTCCAAGAATGAAACAATGCAGAAACTGGGAGACTGGCGAAGAAACTACCATTTCTCCAGGACGTACCAGTCACATGCTTTCAAAACGTCCCTTATATTATAGTGACTGAGTATATGTGAATTAGAGGTGCATAATCATACAAAAATGTATTGAGCGCCAAATGGTATTCTAAAGAACTTATGAATTATGACAAACTCTTGCGGACATGGTGCTGTGTAGTCGTCAGTGTATTTCTCTAAGAAACTTCAGAATCTGGACTCTATATGGTAAATATACCTCACCACTAAATCGTTTAAACTGTACCCAGTGCTACTGTGCCACACAAACAAGAGAATCAGCCTAAACATTTTAAAGCCCGAATGAAATGCTATTGCATGGAAAGACAGATGTTTCAAGGTATGGTAACGATCAACAGTCGAAAAGAACAGTGTACCTGGTATATGCAAATGAGCCATAACACAATGAGGTCGTGTGTTTGTGCGCGCGTGTGACATACACATTCAGCTGGTGAGTACCGAGTGTGTCCACCTTGTGTGCTGATGCAGTCCTGGTACCTTTGCCCTATTGAGGTCCCAAAACATCGATGAAAGTCTTGGGGAAGATCATTAATGATTACATACCCCAGGAAGGGTTTGACGGAGTTCTTACAGAAGATTCGGTTGACCTCAGGTGAGGTGTGAAGGGGAGGGCGGTGTGTGTGTGTGTGTGTGTGTGTGTGTGTGTGTGTGTGACAGATCGGGGGATGTCTTGCAGGCCAGAGCAACACATTAACATTCTTCTGAGTAAGATACTGGGTCCCGTTTCACAAAGCCCTCGTAAGCCTAAGATCTCGTCACTTTTCTCGTAGTATTCGTACTTCCCATACTATAACACAGGAACTTCGAATGCTACGAGGAAAGTTACGAGATCTTAGGCTTACAAGAGCTTTGTGAAACAGCGCCCTGGTGTACAACTCGAGGAATATATGTGGTCTGACGTTATGGTGTAGAAACGTCACTCAAGGGTTCTGTTGCCCAAAATGATAAAGCGATCCTTTGTAAAATCTCGTCTCTGTACCTCAAAGCATTCAAGCCTCCCTCTACCACAATCACTGGTGTCCTTTCAGTTGCCGGTATCAGCACCACAGATCATAACGCCTCAACCCCCAAAACTTCTGCCCTTTGTAAGACTTCACTGAGTGGGAATGAGAAGCGTCTTTTTGTCTGGCCTTATAAAGTGAATATTATTGGCTATCTCTCTTGTAAATTAAATGCTTTTTGAAAATTTTATGCCATTCGAACAACAGCTTTGTTGCCTTTCATCTACCATTTTAATACCCTTTCTCTGGTTCAAACATAAAACATCATCCTCTAAATTAACAAAAGAAAAATGCTTCATGTCACTATAAGTTCGGCCTCTGAGAGTATATTTAGTTTGGTTTTTGGTTTTGCCAGCTTGAATTTCATATTGTGTTGCATACCTCTGTTGTAACCTTCAGTGTGTGCACGGCAGTATATTGCTGGAAATAGCGTTGATGTGTTGTCAGGAGAGATGCAGGGCAGTATGTTGTTGGAAATAGCGTTGCTGTGTTGTCAGGAGAGATGCAGGGCAGTATATTGTTGGAAATAGCGTTGCTGTGTTGTCAGGAGAGATGCAGGGCAGTATATTGTTGGAAATAGCGTTGCTGTGTTGTCAGGAGAGATGCAGGGCAGTATATTGTTGGAAATAGCGTTGAAGTGTTGTCAGGAGAAGATGCAGGGCAGTATATTGTTGGAAATAGCGTTGCTGTGTTGTCAGGAGAGATGCAGGGCAGTATATTGTTGGAAATAGCGTTGATGTGTTGTCAGGAGAGATGCAGGGCAGTATATTGCTGGAAATAGCGTTGCTGTGTTGTCAGGAAAGATGCAGGGCAGTATATTGTTGGAAATAGCGTTGAAGTGTTGTCAGGAGAGATGCAGGGCAGTATATTGCTGGAAATAGCGTGTTGGTGTTGTCAGGAGAGATGCAGGGCAGTATATTGTTGGAAATAGCGTTGCTGTGTTGTCAGGAGAGATGCAGGGCAGTATATTGTTGGAAATAGCGTTGCTGTGTTGTCAGGAGAGATGCAGGGCAGTATGTTGTTGGAAATAGCGTTGATGTGTTGTCAGGAGAGATGCAGGGCAGTATATTGTTGGAAATAGCGTTGCAGTATATTGTTGGAAATAGCGTTGATGTGTTGTCAGGAGAGATGCAGGGCAGTATATTGTTGGAAATAGCGTTGAAGTGTTGTCAGGAAAGATGCAGGGCAGTATTTTGTTGGAAATAGCTTTGATGTTTTGTCAGGAGAGGTGAGGTGAGGTGAAATTGGGTTTATCGTCATGCTTGAGAATATTTCGCTCATATGACGATGTGCATGCGTGTGCATGTGTATGTGCGGCTGCTTGTACTAGCCCAGACTTAAGCTGGTTTTATAGTGCTAGCCCACTGAGATACCATGCCGCAGTGAAGCATGAATACCCCACTCAGACACATTATATTGACTCCGAGCCGACCAGTCCTTGCTGTACCCATTAATGCCGAGCGCCAGGCAGGGACCAACAAGTACCATATTTTAACGTCTTTTGGTATGACGCGGTCGGGGATCGAACCCGCGACCTTCCACTCTCCGGGCGGATGCTCTAACCACTACACCACAGAGGCGGTTTGTCAGGAGCAATGCAGGGCGGTATATTGTTGGAAAAAGCGTTGATGTGTTGTCAGGAGGGAAACCAAACAGGATCAGGATGTAAATTGTCACAATCAGTTGTATAACGTTGGTTAAATGTAGTATTCTCTTGTACTATGACAGCAAGATACTTCCTGGTCTGATGATTATTGAATTCCTTCACACACAGTGCATTCTGAACATCCTGAATGAATACAGCTGAATACATCCCTTTGATTATGACAAATATCACCAGTTTCATCAATCAGTCAACTTAAGTGTGCTGGAACGTTCATCACTGGGTGTGGTTTGAAGAAGACATTACTAATCATTATTGCTGAAATACAGATGCTCATATCCCCTTCCATCTCCTTTGAAAAACATTGTCATTAATATAGGTCATGGTTAAAGGCATGATTACATGTGACTGTTCCATACCTACTTGAGGTGAGGTGAAAGTGGGTTTAACGTCGTGCTTGAGAATATTTCGCTCATATGACGATGTGCATGCGTGTGTGTATGTATGTGCAGCTGCTTGTACTAGCCCAGACTGAAACTGGTTTTATAGTACTAGCCCACTGAGATACCATGCTGCAGTGAAGCATGAATACCCCACTCAGACACATTATACTGACTCAGAGCCGACCAGTCCTTGTTGTACCCATTAATGCTGAGCGCCAGGCAGGGACCAACAAGTACCATATTTTAACGTCTTTTGGTATGACGCGGCCGGGGATCGAACCCGCGACCTTCCGCTTTCTGGGCAGACGCTCTAACCATTACACCACGGAGGCGGTCATACCAACTTGAAGCTATATAGCACTGCTTTATGCCACTGAAATGAGTATCTGGTTGCTAACTACAGTGAAATAGTAAAAGCAGAGCTGTACTTATATATATTGATTTTTGAACATAAAGTGACAGGTCCCAGAGTGTTTGGTTAATGCCTGCTAAATTGCACCTACTTCTGCACATGTTCATGAGGGGACAATAGCTTTTTGCACACAATATCTACATAATGGGCCAGCATGTCAATCCACCGACTACTTCGAACAACAAACACCAGCATAATGTACAAGTGTGTCAGAAATACATGTAGTTTTTTCACAAAAAAACCCACACTTCCTCTTCCTGGTGACACTGATAAGAAACTATTGTAAAAGGTTTTGTAGCTGATCTGAAAGCTTGTTGAATATTATGCTTTAAATATTTAATGTCTCAAAAAGGCAAACATAGGTATGCAGAAAGCAGAACATTGCCCTGGCTGTTTTGTGATACTTATGTTACCATTGCAAGTCTTAGCAAGACACTGCAATGTTAAACTGAACTCACTTGCACCAACTTAATCGCTCACCAAGGCATTATTGGCCAACTGTAGATGGAATGTTCAGGTCCCTGTAGATCTGAGAGGAACACTGCTCCAGGCCTCATCTTGTGAAGCAAATGTCCATGGATCAAAAAGTGAAAGGACTGAGAGAGAAAATTTCATTTCCCACAGGCTTTGTGAAATGTCAGCAATATCCTTAAGAATAAATTACTGTGTGGGTGTGTGCATTTGATCATGCTCCAAAATCGTGTGCATTAAGCATTAAAGGTATAGAAAAAAACACCTTTATATGAATGCTGTTGCCACAAGTGAGTCTGTCAGGTTTAATATTGCCATGAGCAGTATTCCAGGAGTGAATGAGTGAGTGAGGTTAGTTTTACGCCTCACTCAGCAATATTTCAGCTATATGGCGGCGGTCTGTAAATAATCGAGTCTAGACCAGACAATCCAGTCATCAACATAAGCATCGATCTGCACAATTGGGAACCGATGACATGTGTCAACCAAGTCAGCGAGCCTGACCACCTGATCACGTTAGCTGCCTCTTACAACAAGTATGGGTTACTGAAGATTAATATTCTAACCCGGACCTTCACGGGTCCAGGAAAAAGCTCAAGTGGTGTTTGTTTCTTCAATAAGAAGAGTACAGTAGGTCCATCCTGTCACATCATAAGCCAAAGTTATAAAGGTTGATAAGAAAAATGAATGAAAAGTATGCGTTTTCAAAAGCATATCCCCACATCTAATGTTCAGTAAATTGATCCTACAGAATCACGACAAACACAAATACTTTTATATAATTATTTATTTGCATGAATAGTTGTCAGTTTGAACATTTTCAAGTGAATGCCAGGAAATGAGTGAGGTGAGCATCAAGGAGTGGAACCCATCTCGGGTCGGTCTCTCATGGATTTACTTCCGAATCAGCTGTCTTACCTGCTTCTAACAATGATGCATTCCACAACCTATATGTCAGTTGTCCTCCACACTAAGCATCTATCATTGATCACATTATAAAACATGTTATACATCAGAGCTGGAACAACCTGTCATAGTTCTGTCCTGATTGTTTGGATGAATTAACATGCATAACATTTAGACCCTGGATATCTTAGTTACTGCCACACCGTTTATTGTGAACCAAGTTTCTTGCAAAATAACACAATATCATATTTGGCAAGAGTAGTTTGATAAGGATTCTTTGATTCAAAGCTATCTATAATCATTATATAGTTTCTTATTACAAAACATGTAGATATTTACAGTGAAATTTGTACAGAAAAGATACACAAAAAGACAGAAATAAAATGAATGAAAAAAAAAATCACACAATAGGATCAAGAATGTCTTTTTCAAAAAAGGAAGTTGCTGCCAGACCTGATATAGCCACAAAACAGGGAAATGGTATGGCATAAGAACTGATATTCGATTAATTTACATTTACAATCAATTCAATAAAACCTTGCAACAAATGACATTTATATACACTTAGTAACAATATACATAAATATCAACCCGTATCATGTCAGATTTGACTATCAATAAAACACTTTCATCCACAAATGTTTGCAGATGCACATTTCAAAGAAAAAAAATATTTATACAGACTTTCCATCTCAGGGTGTCTTACTCGGGTATGCCAGTGCCACGGTACGCAGAGTGACGTAACAAGCAGCTAGTCTGCAATATCAACCATAAAACTTAACATATCACAGAATGGGAGGGTCAATGATGAAATGAAATATTGACATTTTGTTATCAATTTAAATGTTTGAAGGATGTGTCCTGAAGACTAGGTGGAAATATTACATATCGGTTAATCATATCCTTTCACTGTTGCAGTGCTTCCACCTGTCATACAGTTTTCATATCCGATCAGTTGTAACTGTGGGTATTACAAACACAAGCATGCTGTCTTTACACAGACTAATAGAGACAGGGTTGACACAGATTCCAACTACTTCCTTCTTTCAGTGTGACATTCAGTGCATATGTACAAGACAGTTGGAGTCCACACATCCACCCAGCTTCACTGTTACTAGGGCTCCTCAATACCACTTTAGAAGGTGGTAAGGGAATATTTATCACTGCTGTTTTCAATAATGTGTATGCCCTTATGTTTGCTGATGATGTTTCGGCTCTTTCAGACACTTGTATTCAATTGCAGAAAAAGATAAATGCCCTTGAATTATTTTGCAAGGAAACAGGAATGAAAGTAAACCTAAGAAAACAAAAGTGGTTGTTTTCAGAAATGGAGAGCCTCTTAGATCATATGAAAAGTGGTATTTTAATGGGGAACAAATAGAAACACTATCTTTTTATAAATATATTGGCATTATATTTACACCAAAACTTGTTTGGTCCAGGGCACAATTGTGTTTAGCATCTCAGGCTAGAAAGGCAATTTTATCAGTTAATCACTTTCAAAAGAAATTCGGAAACATTAACTGTACAGATTTATTCAAAATTTTTGATGCATTGATCACACCAATATTATGCTATGGCTCAGAAATATGGGGAACTTCTTATTGTAAAAGTATTGAATCGGTACAGCTTGATTTTTGTAAAAAGTATCTTAAAATAAATATGTCATCTTGTAATTCCATGGCCCTGGGTGAATGTGGCAGATTGCTAATTATATGACCCGTGTAATCAAATATTGGTGTAGATTGTTACAACTTCCTCATGACAGATTACCTTTTCAAAGCTACCTAAAGCTTAAGTCATTAGATGATAGTGGTAGAACAACATGGGCGTCAAAAGTTAAGTCTTCTTTTTAATTTTGGTTTTGGATATGTTTGGTTGAGCCAAGATGTTGGTGATGTAAAGATGTTTATAAGCTTATTTAAACAAAGATTATCAGATAATTAAAAACAGTCCTGGTACTCTTCCCTGAGTAATTCCCCCAAATGCAACTATTATCAGTATTTTAAATCTGCGTTAAATGTTGAACGTTATTTATCGTTTAACCTTTCTACACATTTAAGAGCTGTTTTAGCACAATTTAGGCGTAGTAAGTTTAAAATAGCTGTAGAAACTGGGCGTTATAACAACACTGAACAAACATTTCGTACATAATGTAAATCTAAAGGTCTTACCTATATTGAAGATGAATTTCATGTACTGTTCATTTGTGAATCCTATTCACAACTAAGAGAGAGATTTATTACAAAATGTGTTAAAAAGCCTTATACTGTATATTCTTTAGCAAATCTTTGCAAGAACACTAACATGTATCTATTTTATGTTAAAAGGATTGCTACAAACACACTTGAATGATCATTGTGCCCCTGACTACAATGTGATTTCCTTTTGAATGTATTTTGGGCCTACGGCCTTTTACTGGAAATAAACTCACTCTGTCTCTGTCTGTCTGAATGCCACTTTATGACATTTCACACAGGAGAGACAAAATAAGAAAAGTACATTTCCAGAGAACAAACACACAAACAGATGTATTCAAGAATTCAAACCCTTATTTACCTCTGCATCTGTTTATGAAACCCCATACTCATTCCTATACTCAAAGTATCTTTGACAACAGCCAATATAGTCAGCTGTTGGCAAACAACTACTGTTTTTACTTTTTTTCATAAGAATGGGTGACAACATGTTTTCCTTGATGAAAGTACTATGTATGATAATGCCTTGGTATGACTAGATTTCAGATGTTCAGGTGTGTCCACCAGTCCAGGGTCCCGTTCCTCAAAGCGATCGTAGCGCTACGACAGTCATAAGTCTATATTAAAGTATGGGAGTAACGATCACCTTAGCGTTACGGTCGCTTTCAGGAACAGGGCCCTGATCCTGAATTGCTGTTCAGATTGGCAAAGTAAAAACAAGGTAATTTGTCCAAGAAGTTTCTGCTTCAGGTACATTGATGATCTGAACAGTCGATATCCTCTTTTCCACTGATTTACCAACCTGAATGAGAAATAATGGAAGCCACATAGCACCATTCACTGTTCATAGATAGCTCTCCACGACACATATTGTCTGTTACTGGTTCAGACATGACCATGTACTCTGCATGTAAGCAGGGTTTCAGCATGTCAGAAAACAACAACCCAGACTCACATATGAACAACTGCTGGTCAAGCATATGAACAACTGCTGGTCAAGCAAAGGCAAAGTAGCTGACTCACATATGAACAACTGCTGGACAAGCCAAGGCAAGGTAGCTGACTCACATATGAACAACTGCTGGACAAGCCAAGGCAAGGTAGCTGACTCACATTTGAACAACTGCTAGACAAGCCAAGGCAAGGTAGCTGACTCACTCACATCTGAACAACTGCTGGACAAGCCAAGGCCTGATTCACTCACATCTGAACAACTCACAAGCCATATGAACAACTGCTGGACAAGCCAAGGCAAGGTAGCTGACTCACATATGAACAACTGCTGGACAAGCCAAGGCAAGGTAGCTGACTCACTCACATCTGAACAACTGCTGGACAAGCCAAGGCCTGATTCGTAACTCATATATGAACAACTGCTGGACAAGCCAAGGCAAGGTAGCTGACTCACATATGAACAACTGCTGGACAAGCCAAGGCAAGGTAGCTGACTCACATATGAACAACTGCTGGACAAGCCAAGGCAAGGTAGCTACTCTCACATATGAACAACTGCTGGACAAGCCAAGGCAAGGTAGCTGACTCACAATGAACAACTGCTGGACAAGCCAAGGCCTGATTCGTAACTCATATATGAACAACTGCTGGACAAGCCAAGGCAAGGTAGCTGACTCACATATGAACAACTGCTGGACAAGCCAAGGCAAGGTAGCTGACTCACTCACATCTGAACAACTGCTGGACAAGCCAAGGCCTGATTCGTAACTCATATATGAACAACTGCTGGACAAGCCAAGGCAAGGTAGCTGACTCACTCATCTGAACAACTGCTGGACAAGCCAAGGCCTGATTCGTAACTCATATATGAACAACTGCTGGACAAGCTAAGGCAAGGTAGCTGACTCACTTATGAACAACTGCTGGACAAGCCAAGGCCTGATTCGTAACTCATATATGAACAACTGCTGGACAAGCTAAGGCAATGTAGCTGACTCACTCACATATGAACAACTGCTGGACAAGCCAAGGCAAGGTAGCTGACTCACATCTGAACAACTGCTGGACAAGCCAAGGCCTGATTGACTAACTCATATATGAACAACTGCTGGACAAGCCAAGGCAAGGTAGCTGACTCACATATGAACAACTGCTGGACAAGCCAGCTGACTCTGACTCACATATGAACAACTGCTGGACAAGCCAAGGCAAGGTAGCTGACTCACATCTGAACAACTGCTGGACAAGCCAAGGCAAGGTAGCTGACTCACATCTGAACAACTGCTGGACAAGCCAAGGCAAGGTAGCTGACTCACATCTGAACAACTGCTGGACAAGCCAAGGCAAGGTAGCTGACTCACATCTGAACAACTGCTGGACAAGCCAAGGCAAGGTAGCTGACTCACATCTGAACAACTGCTGGACAAGCCATATTAAAGTAGCTGACTCACATCTGAACAACTGCTGGACAAGCCATATTAAGGTAGCTGACTCACATCTGAACAACTGCTGGACAAGCTGACTCACATATGAACAACTGCTGGACAAGCCAAGGTGACTGACTCACATCTGAACAACTGCTGGACAAGCCATATTAAGGTAGCTGACTCACATCTGAACAACTGCTGGACAAGCCATATTAAAGGTAGCTGACTCACATCTGAACAACTGCTGGACAAGCCAAGTCAAGGTAGCTGACTCAAATCTGAACAACTGCTGGACAAGCCAAGGCAAGGTAGCTGACTCACATCTGAACAACTGCTGGACAAGCCATATTAAAGTAGCTGACTCACATCTGAACAACTGCTGGACAAGCCATATTAAGGTAGGTGACTCACATCCCCAGACAGGCTTCATGAGCATTAGCTTATTAGCATATTTGCCCAGCTGGAATGCTTACAATACAAAGCTTAGACACACAAAAACAATAAATACATGGTGATATACAAATCTTAAACAAAGACCCGTTTCATTCATGAAAACAACAAACGATGTGTGATGTATTTCCATGTACAGTATACCTTCAAACAGGGTATTCTTGAGAGCACCATTTCCTGTGTTTCTGATTAAGACACTCCCAATTCCCTAAAGTTATTTTTTATTATTTTTTTTGAAATCATCATATCTGATCCTGTTACTGCATTGAACCAGCATTCGAAATACCTGCCTGCCCGACTGTCCTGGACGGGTTATTTTTAACACAGACTGCCAGATTCTCAAATTCACCTGCCCGACAGAAAGGTTAAAATTTAGACATGTATATGAAGATATTCATCATATTTCTGGATAATAAGTCATTATTAATTCACTCGTAAAAATAATGATGAATTCCAATTGGATGATAAACTTGTCACTTGTCAAACCTAAATTATTTGCGGGCAGGTAAGTTTTGGTCAGGAATGACAAGTTTTACATCTAACCAGCCCTGTGGTCTGGCTGACATTTTTGGGAGTTTCATACCCCGATTGAACATGAATATATTTTCATATCAATAATTAAGGTAATTTTGACAATTATCACCAAGAATTATGTAAACAGAATTACAGATTATACAACCCTCACTAACAAGAAGACAAAGTCATCAATATCCCCCTCAATGGCAAAATACTCTTCATGATTATGTCTACGAGTTATGATTATGTCAAACATTTAGGTGTGTATATAGAAAAATGGAAGGTATTGAAAGTTTTTTAAAGTTCTGCTCCAGAATGGAGCACTATCACCAATTTCAGTCTAAGTCAAACTTGTTGCCATGGAAATGCCAAAACTATTTTATTCAGAATTCCAAAACTACCAAAAGGCACCAGTACACCACCAGACCAATCTATGTGCCAAGTTTGGTGAAGAAATAGTGAACGGTTTTAGAGTTCTGCTCCGAAAAAGAGCACTATCACCAATTTCAGTTTAAGTCAAACTTGTTGCTATGGAAACGCCAAAACTATTTTATTCAGAATTCCAAAACTACCAAAAGGCACCAGTACACCACCAGATCTATCCATGTGCCAAGTTTGGTGAAGAAATATTGAATGGTTTTAGAGTTCTGCTCCAGAAAAGACAAATGTGCACGGACGGGCAGACGGACACATGCACGCACGGAGTCCATTTTAATACCCCCCGCAAAACGCTGCGTTGGGGGGAAAAAAAAATATTGTCTAGAAATACTTGATCTGGACCTACTAGAAAATGTCATGTAATTATGCAGTATGATATGCTTGTCTGCAGCAGAGGAAGGAGACACATCCAGTGTTCGAAATAATCGCCAGCCTGGAGGCCCAGCATTGGCTGTTATTGTATCGGTTTCAAATATGTGCAGGCCCTTGCGGCCTTCAGTAAATTATTTGTCATTTTTTTTTCAATTGGAATCTTTCCCATAATTTTTTTCTTTATTAACATTTGGGAATCATCCATGATCCACCATGTTACGATACTTACAGTTTCACTTCCTGGTATTTCAGCACTTTGCACATAGGAATGTCAACACCAGTCTTTAACAAATAAAAACTTCTCCCTGCGACATAGGCTTCGCTAGTTGATTTTGCAGAAAGTGTGTACTGTGTAGTCTATTTTGTTTTTACTGGTTTGACTTTAACAAAATGGACCGGTAGATTTCATTCAGGGCCAGAAGATTTTAAAGCCTGCAGGCAGCAGCAGGCCCTGATAGCTAACTGGCAAATTAAAGTATTGCAAACACTGGACACATCCCTGTAATAACGAGTAATCTGATTCCATATTACCTCACAGTTCTACCTAATGTGAAAACATCTGTTTGGTTACTGGTCCTAAGCCAGGGATTCAGATATAATTAACGTTATCTCCTTTTAGAAAAACAAATCGTATCACACTCTTATTATCAGGATACAGTCTCATCACATCATTAGACCTCTACTGGAAACACAGGTTCATTCTTCTTGAGCCTACGAATGTGTTTTTTTAAATTGAAACAGCATGTTAATTTAAACTAAAATGAGGATGCAAAGTGGTTATTTAAACTTAGCTTCCAGTGGGTTATGGGTTATTTATTTGAAATAATTCTCCAAATGTGACGGTTCTATGATACCAAGATGAACACGGACAAGACGACAATATCTCAAAGCAGCTGGTTCACCTAAACAAACTGGAGTATCCCAATCCAAATTTGAATATATTTTGTCAAGATGGTTGACAGATATTATTTCAGATATTACTGTTATGGTTAGTTCATATATTACTGTAATGGCTTGCATAAGTATAAGTATGTGAGGATTCTGTTGACTGGAGTTGTTCCTTCTGTATCCTATGTATATTCTTCATAAAACTGTTAAAACAGTTGGTTCTTGTGAGTATTGACATATAAGGCAAGACAGTCTCCAACAGACCTAAAAGTGGATGAAAATAGCCTTATAAAGTAAGGAAATGTTCAACAATTTCTACTTTTACGACAGCTACCTAGGTGGCATTGTATAACAATACAGGATGACAGCCACCATGTATTGGCTACTGCTGAGTCAAGAATGTAGTGTATTAATGAGATAATGTACATATTAGTGACATGTCACATGGTCAAGTCACTGGCTGTGTCAAGAAAGTGGACACATGGCAAGTCACCCAACACGTGGTCACGTCATATCAGATGTATTTGTATTTAGGTGTAGAAATAACAAGCATAGAAATATACAAAGACTCTGTCATCCAAAAAATAAACATAAACTATTTACAGAATTATACATAAACTGACAAAGTTTGTAGTGAGTTGACCCTGTATAGTTCCCAGATTATGTCGCACATCAAGGAGAGAGGATACACAGTGAGATTACACTGCATGAACGATACAACACAGGTGTTTCTCGCTGCTCACTAGTAGATGCATGAAACACATGTAGACAAGCTGTCCTCTGTGACCAGTACTCCAACTTTGGCACAGGATTTGACTATTTCGTTTGCTTGGGACATGTTACATACATAAAAGATGACAGATTCACCTCACTGATGCTCCGTTAAGCCAATGTAACCTAATTCTGATCAACAGGCAAATGGTCTTTGTTTCAAGTGTACATATATATTCGAAAATATTGTGCACTACCAACATAACAGTACAGGCATATCAAGAATATAGCCTTTGTATGATATAGTCACTGTGATCAGCACCATCTGAGAATCCTGCCTCTACTGTTTCCACGATTGTGTCGTCCATCTTCTTGTGTTATCCCTTGGAAACTACAATAAATAATCCTACAGCTTCCCTCGTGACTAGATGAGCATCTCACGGACTCTCCTCACAGACAAGTCCTTCTACTTCAATGGAAAGTGGTGGAAACTGACAGTACATTATGACACATGCAGTTACCAAGATGTCAAGTCATCTACTGGATAATACAAAACTACATGTGTTTGAATCCCTGAAAATGTTTTGGCCCAGGAAATACTTGAACTTATTGAGCCAAGTGTCAGTGCCCACAGCACGCAGATCCCTTCTGTTCATATGGATTTCAGTCACTCATCATTTGCACTTCATCTGCTTAAACTCTTCCAGTCACCTTTGTTTGTCAGTCTAATGATATCACATCATTATACAGGTTAAAAGTATGCTGTGAGGAACTCGTGGAAGATGGCGGCCGGAAGTTGAGCATTGAGGCTGACTGAGAGAGAAAATCAGGAATCTGAAATAGACATACAGAATATAAAGCAAGGTTATATTTCTAAATTCATTTACGTAAGTTTGCAGATGAAAACTACATTGGGTAAATGACTTTAATCAGAACAAGGGACCCGTGAAGGTCCAGGTTAGAATATTGGCCTTCAGTAACCCATGCTTGTCATAAGAGGCGACTAACGGGATTGGGTGGTCAGGCTTGCTGACTTGGTTGACACATGTCATCGGTTCCTAATTGCGCAGATCGATGCTCATGCTGTTCATGCTGTTGATCACTGGATTGTCTGGTCCAAACTCAATTATTTACAGACCACCGCCATATAGCTGGATTATTGCTGAGTGCGGCGTAAAACTAAACTAACTCACTCACTAATCAGAACTGTTGTTTGTCATATGCCAGCTTCATGTGAGGTGAGGTTTGAAGGGACCCACACCAGTAATGACCACTCCTGCGGGTCAGCACAAGAATGCTTCTCACAGACCAACTGGGGCAGATCTTCCATTCAAATCAATGACCAGCAGATCCTGGTTTTTTGAAGGAACTCATCTTGTATAAATATAGATCAAACATCTTATATCTCAAGGATTTAGGTTATCTCCCTAAGATGTTATTGTAGAGCATCAAAACAGGTGAAAGCAAACATAGTCATATGGTTGAATTACTGTTATCAAATGTACATTTCTAATATCTTTTACTGTTTCATGTTCATTGTACAATTCTGCTAGTAACAGCTTCTTCCTGAATACAATGGTCAGATAGAAAGTGAAGGAGGGTCAAGTGTCCCTCTCTTCTGAGGTATTTGAATCTAGGGAGCTTTACGAGGGACGAGTGGGTATGGTTTTATGCTGCTTTTAGCAACATTCCAGCAATATAATGGATGGGGACACCAGAAATGGGCTTTACACATTGTATCCCTGTGGGGAATTGAACCCGGGTCTTTGGCGTGACGAGCGAAAACATTAACTTAGACTACCCCCGGCCCCCTAGGGAGCTTTTAGCCATTACATGAAAGCCCGTGATCAATATAGTGAGCAACGATCCACAATGAGGCACATAATCATTAAAGTCACCAAGTCAGACCACAAGATCTATTTGGCCATGTCTTAAGCCATCATGGGTTTCTTGGGACCACTTCTAACCTGCAGTCCACACAGGGCAGGGTTTTCACAAGCACCATTTGCTTGAAACTAAGGAAGAACCTGTGGTATTTGATTCCAGTGAACCCGATCTTCAACTTTTAAGATTACGGTAAGGATACTGATCCCTTGGGCTTTGGTGTTACATTTTAAACACTGTTTACCCATGTCCATGCATGTAACCACATAATGTGTAACAACAAGGGCAGGCGAGAGGGAAAGGTCATACTTACACCGACCTCCTCATCTGATGCTAGGATTGGCAAGAGGTCATCATCTGATACAAACAAAAACTACATTAACCACAAAAATGTTCAATGTCAAATCACCTAATGAGTATGCAAAGGAATAATAAACTTATTGGATCAACAACAAATACAGGGAAATATTCGTTGTACCCCAAACTATAATCCTATACCCTTTACTTTACCCATAGCAGAAACTACTTATAAATCTTATATCAGAAGGACATACAACCAACCCTACCTGGGCTATCTAGAGACTGATGGAGATTAGAACTTGTTTGATGGACATAAAATCCTCTTATTATCAAGGCTTATTTTTTCTCTCTCATTTTTCTCCATAAGTGAATACAGCAATATTTGCTTTAGTACTACTCTTTGTTTTCACCAACAGCGTAAATCCTCAACTAAATAGAACAAAACAATATTTTATGCTATATACAGTAGATGGGAAAGGGAATACAAACTGAAGCGTTCAACAACTTATCCTGTAAGTTGGATGCAACAGAAGAACATACAATCCATGCACTAACACCAAGAAAGAAGACTTGACATGATTCACAATAAGTTAACTTGATGTGATTAACTTAAAGCACATTTACTGTTTTCTGAGAAAACACTGTTTTGGTATGGTCAACTGGTCAAACACAAGCAATGTCTGTGATTCCATACTATGGTAATGTTATGATCATGATTTATGATTTGAACTATGGATATTATTCTTATAATTTCAAGATTTGAACATGTCACAAGATAACTCCCTGTGTCATGTCAGTTCGGACCTGGAAAGTGACTGGATTGTGTTCTCAAGGTCATAAGTCAACAAGAAAACAAGGAAACAAGAATAACTTCAACACTTCAAATATCCAAGCTCATTTTGACACTTCCAAAAGTATGTTCTTTTGACAAACAGAAAATCTTATCTTAATTTTTCCCTTAGTTTACTGTCCTGATTGAAAACTTCACGAGAAATGTAAGTGAACTTCAAATAACTTCAGATATTTAATCCTGAAGTAAATCCCCCCAAACGATTCTTTACTTAGTTCACAGATTCTTGGAAGTCTGGGTGAAATGTATTTCAGTTGTAAAACTGTTTCACTGATGAGCCTGGTTGAATTGTTGCAGATGAACTAGAACAGCATAAAGGAACAAGGTAACTGTGTTGGAGGGGCTACTTTGTATTGATGTCCTGCATGTGTGATAAGGCTGTGCACTGGAGACAGCCCCTCAACATAATGTACACTGACTTATTCATGGGGCGGCTGGACTATCAAAACAAACGTTCACCGACGCTAGATGGATCTAAGTATCTTGTTTGAGTGGTATTTTAGAAGTTGAGACGTACAATACAAGTTTTAATGGATAACAACTTCTCTTGCTTGACAACGGTACAAGAATTTGAATCTGTATCGAAACGTCGCACTCACGAAATAAAGAAGTTGTTATCCATAAAAACTTGTTCCATATTGGATCTAAGTATCTCGTACTGAAGGTTCTAACTTACCAAATGAAGGCACATTTGCAAAGGGATGAAAATTTGAGACCCCATTCCTGTTGAGACCTGATGCAAGAGACAATGGAGCTGGTCTGGGTATCGTCAGACATGATGACATTGGCACAGCCGCCATCATACTCAGGGGCGATGTCATCATGGGATGGACGTAGCCAAACGGGGGATACATTTTCGCTGTTGGAAGGTGAGTAGGTAATGGTCTTGGTACAGGTGACCGTTGTTTGGCAGGTGGTGAGGATATTTTTGTCGGAGACTCTCTTTTACAAGGAGAAGAGGAGAGACTCTCAAGAGATTCATGTTTAACTGTCGTGCCAAAATGTATTGGTGACTGCAGATGAGATTCCAGTTTTGGTGGTGAGGCAATGTTGTTTGGTGACCGCAGTCTAGAATGATAATCAAACAGCGATGCTGAGCTCAAGAGGGAGGATTGTGATCGCAGTCGACACAAGGTGTCCAGTTTTGGTGAGCTGAGGGGTGGGGAGCATATGCCCCGCGGTGACTCCAGTATCCTGGGGGAGCCTATGTGTGGTGGAGATCCCAGGTTGTTAGGGGTGCTCATGTTAGAGAGTGAGGGGGAGGTCGAGGGAGTTCTGTTAAAACAAAAAAGTCAGTATGAACAGGTGCTTTAAAAAATCTCATCAACAAGTTGTGAATGTGATGTGTTTACAAAAAAAATCATACACTATCCACAGTTTATCAAATATGGGAATATACCCAAAACATGTTTCTCAAACGAAACTGAACAAGTGTTCAGAGGGCCTATTCTGTAAATGCATCACAGACATTATCAAACACAATCCCAATACCAACAGCAAGACTCATCAAGTGCAAAGATAGGATTACTACTCTATGCGTATTTCACTGTGCTCCTGGGATGCACCACGCTGCTGGTAACACCTGGCCCGAGCTCTGCAATAGGTATACACGCAAGGTATCATACAATTAGGTCATCACAACTAACTGTGTACTCTGTCATCTTCAAAACAAATACTTAGCCATATGTATATTTAAGTCAAAATGTAGGATGACAGCTGTTTATCTGCCATGGTCAGAAATGGTACATTCAAGCTGTTTTCAAAGATAATGTTCTTTCATGTATGAATGGGTACAATGAAGTATTTTACTGGAACTCTAAGTGAGCAGGGCTAGACAGTTAGCACTTCCGTTGAACCTATTCTGAGTGGTGTGGTAACATTTATGAAACCTCGAAAGAATATCTGGAGAACCTATGGCTGTGTTGAATCCTGATTCAGTGGAGGTCCAAATCAAATCTTGATGTACTTAGATGTTAGTGCTCCGTATCGCCACATTCAGATCCTATGAAACATCCGCGAGCTTTGACCGACCAATTAATGACTACCACGAAATTGACATTGGCCAATCAGAGAGCTGTTTCTCAAGCTTTACAGAATTAGCTCAAAACTGGTGACCTTCAGACTAAACGTTGAAGAATATCTATTTAAAATTTGAAAATCAAACAAAAGTAAATTCTGCAAAATCTTCCAGATAGCCAAGCACTTCCTTCAGGATATGAAAAGTCTCTTCCATTTCTTAAGTTTATCCACTTGCAGTGAAAGGTAGATGAAGTCACTGGACATCTGAACCACCCCATGCTAACCTTGTACAATTAAAAGACGCATTCAGACCGTCACTTTCCATATCAGGTTAGTGACACTCTGATTGCTTGGATAATAAGTGACTTGTAATTTGTTGTTTGCAGATCTATGTTATGCGGTAGTGAGATCTATGATCTCATTTGTTTAGGGTTGGACAAGATGAAAGCTATCGTCTTACTGCTGTCCCAATTGAGAAGTTATTAACAGCTCAATTGGCCACAAGTTTCACTGGGTGTTTTTTTCAAGTTGCTTGATTTGTACATGTTGATTTTGGAAAGGGTTGGATCATATAGTTTCCTGAATGCAATGAAACGTTTACGTCAACATTTATCACTTGAACACACATGGTACCAGCCATCTAAGGTTTTCACATCCATCTGATCTGGCAGAGCTGACCTTGTTATCTAACCTGTCCACAAACATTGGAATTTGTCAGTTGTAAAACAGGACTACAAATCACAAAAATATACCTAAATGGTCGAACGGTGGAGCACACTGGTGACTACTGATACACCTCAGTCCACTAGCAGTTACAGTTTTTAACGACCGACATGTGAGACATGTAAGAGTGTACCAGTAACATGGCAGTGGCCCAAATCAAATTGTGATGATTATCAAAAGGCTCAGGCCGCACGGAAAGGAGAATGCTCTTCAGTGTTTGACATTTCTGTTGGCCTTCGGTTGACAATTAAATGAAACATGGCCTCACAAACAGGTCTGTCCAAATTCAAAGCACTTCTGATTTCCTTACAAACTCCCATGAAAAAATAGGTATTCGTGTCAGAAATATGGCCAAAACAGACCACCAGCAACAGAATCAAAATCTAAATCTAACAATCTGACATAGCAACACTTTATCAACCAGGTTTTTGTGTGCACAAAGTTTCAGGAAAGAATATCATTTGTTTTAGAACGAGAGCCAGACAAAATTGAGTATAGACAGACAGAGCTGATTGATATACACTCTTGCATTGCACATTGGGGGACAAAATATATTTCCTTGATTGAAACGGCAGGGTTATTTTCAGCTGTGTAGCCCCATGTCTTTACTGTTACTTTGGTGATGAATTTCTTGAACAGATGAAGCAAACGTGTGTGTTGTATCTCTACAGAAAGACTCTGAAAACACATTCAATGTTGTTGCTCTGGATGTTGATGTTTTCCGGATCATATAACCGGTTCATATCTCATCGGAGGTGTTTGAAGATGTACATGAGTACAGGAATACTCATTTTGTATTTCAAATCTGTTTTCATAATGAGTTTCCATTGAGTCAGAACATGCTGTGGATCTAACCTTTGTTCAGTGAACAGTCAAACCTTGATAGTCCACAACCTTTCATCTAGGAACTCTACCTTATTTCCTACTTCGAACAATCACATATCTGTGTTCATGTGTCAGGAATCAAGAGGACTTCACAGAGAAAAAGGCTGTTTCACTGTATTTGTAAATTCACAACAAATGTAAAACCTGCACTGAAACAGTGTTCATGTGTGGTTCATCAACTCCAATAACCTTTAAAGCAAATATTCACTATATGGATGTTTAATGTGTGATTTGTGCGAGAAACCTCAATTATTTTTATAAACTGGTTAAGTTTGTGTAATACCACCAGACTATTGCGAAGGTACAGTAAACAGAAACATAAACTAAGTTCACCTGTCCTGCAGAGATTAAACAACTGGCACTGGATGGTTCCTTGGTGACGTGTGAGCTGCAACAGTGCCTTACACCACGCTGATACAACCACAACACATATTTGTCTTGGCTATTCCACCTCCTTCACAGAACTAGCTAGATCTTGTGCCCAAATAAAAGACGCTTGGAAAGGACAACAGACAATGAAGGATCTGTTTTAATGATAACTTTAATTACACTTTGTACAAGTCTGTTATAGCCCTTTACCAACTGATTTGACAAAGAGAAATGAGTTGGTTTGAGCCGACATAAATGACCAGTGGATGTCATAGGCAAGAGATTATGTACAGTAAGAAATGTACACAGAAAATAGTCTTCCTAGTGATTAATGGACAACAAGCAAAAAGCAGCGTCTTTTACAAGAGCACAAAATGCAAGCTAGAACTATTCCTAACATCATCACAAACTTCCTGCACCAACTTCATGAGAACTGGATTGTTTTGACGAAACTGAAAATTCTCAAGATGGCATCTGTCCTTAAATTGGAACTGATGTCTTTGATCTGGGCAGTTTTGGTAATTTTGTCGAAAAGGTATCACAGGAATGTTTTTGCTCAAATTAGAAAGAATGCATACCTGTGAAGTATTGTTGAGCCCATGAAAAATGCCATGTTAAAGTTGAGATGATGTTGAGATGCAGAGATTTGCTATCTACAATGCAGATTTCAAATTTGAAGCCGAACATTCGCCCCAACATAAATATCTGACACTATGTACATAATCTCTTTAGCTGAGACACATGAAAATAATTGATGCAGTTGAGTGTGAACATACACGTGGCTAACAATGCATGCAGGTGGGAGCAGGGGGAGACTCTGCACAATAGAAGCAAGAGAACAGCCATTTGTCTGCTGCTGCCACTGAAGAAGAACATAAACATCACCCTTCAACAATTACCAAAACAGAAGCACTAAACATGGCTTTGTGTTCATTCCCGGATGAAGTCTCCATCCTGCTCTCACATGTATCCTCCGATAATACAATGCATCAAACTATGAAACATATCTTGAGTATCAAGCCACACTCCAGACACGTCAGTTTTTGCAATGAAGGATAATCCCAATTGATGTTATGAGTTTTTGTCACTATAACTGAGAAAAAAATGGTTATTGCTGTGTAAAAGTCCTGCTTTTCCAAAAGCTTTTTAAGTCATCCTTTATTCGTGTGAAATATGGTGTAAAAGATAACCGTTGTGATACAACATCCTGTATTGGCCATGTATGTCATCATTAACAATAAGATGTGTGAATATTCTAGGTTTGAATGCCTCCACTAGTATGTACAGTCCACATAGTCAACCAGTATGTACATTTCTACACATTAAAAAAACCCCACTTGCATGTGCTTAACAGAGGAAATCAACATACACTAATAAAACATTTAGACACTTGGCAATTCAACGTACTAAGTGTTCACATAAAACATAAATATAGTACTCTATATTGCAATCGTACCTACATTAGTACAATACGACGAACAACAGGCTATCAAATAATATTTATCTCTGGCAGTATGTAGCAGTTCTATTTGTCTTTCATAGACAGTGAACTTCCATTGTAGTATGCAGTTAAGGGGTTCATGAAACTGGAAGTTGTGTGTTTGAATGTAATTTTTAGCACTTTTGCTGTCAAGCTTTGGAAACCAATTTGCTGACAATAAATGGGTGGGTTGGTGAGTCGGGTAAAGGTAGCCCATAATGTTGACAACACTGAATATTACTGATCTCATATGTATATCATAAACATGATGGCACAAGAACACACACTAAGCACTTGCAATATCTGAAAATTAATGTGAGAGGGAAGAGGGTAAAGATAGGGGTGTGTTTGGGGCCAAAGTTGGGTGATGGGTGAAGTTTTGATAGGGGGTGGGATATGATATTGGAGAATGAACATGGCTGTCAATGATTCGAAACAGCTGTTTATGTTTTAGGGGAGATACAGACCCACAAATGCAAAAGAAAGTCAGGTCATGAAGGTTATTATACTATGGTCTTGCTGGGGTAAGGGGTAAGTGTTTTTAAATTGTAAAAAATATTTGCACAACCATAAAACAGATTTGATATTTGTCAAGGTATATACAGATTTGTAGAAATTCATTGCAATTAGAATTTTCATTTTCAGATCTGAAATACTGAAATAAGTTCAAATTTAATACACATGAATGTGGAGTAAAGTGTTTTAATTTTTAAAAATATATCAGAAATGTACAGTTCTTTATGCAACTACACATTTGTCAAGGGCCCCAGGACCCAGTCCAAATGTGCAGTTTTTGAGAAGCATCCCCCTTGACCTCCATCAGGCAAATTGAAAAACATCTCCAGGTATCTCATTAGCTGGGCCAACAGTGGCCCCCTGCTATGTTATTACAGCACCAAGCATAGCAGAGAGGTCACCTGAACACTGCTCTGATCAAATGCAACAGACATATCATTAAGAATTAATTCAGATCTATGAGTACAATTTCATGCCAAAGGTTCTACCAGTCACAGGTTAATAGCAGGTCAAAGTAAATGTCTTGTAATCTTTAATACAGATATGTTTTGGCTTTGTTAATGTGCTGCCTTTGATGAATAATAGGACAAAATATTGCGTAATATCGAAGTTGTTTATCTGTGACGAAAATAAAAGTAGGAGAGGCTTGTACTGGAATCATGGATTGAGATGTTCTGAATGTTCCTTATAAAACACTTGCATTCAAAATAAATACGCCAAATGATACCAGCTTGCACACACACAGACAGCTGTCTTACTTGGAAGCGTGTGAACTGATACTCAAGCAGAGTGATAACCTGAGTTTGTTGTTTTTGTGGGTTGCCGTTTCACCAAGATAAACCCTGAAGAAACTCCTCAAACTCACGATCCGATAATGCATCAAGATTAAGTGTCCCGTACTGATTGTGACTTGGCCCTTGCGTCTGAGATGATGGTATTAGGGAGGGAGGACGGTGCTGGGGGATAGGAGGAGCAGGAATTGACGGGGCAAGGGGTGGGGGCAGGAGGGAAGGAGAGGAATTAGGCAGCATGCTGTTGGTTGGGAGGAGTGGAGGAACAGAGGGCATAAAACTCATGACATTTGCTGCCGAAGGTGACTCAACAGATGAGAAGGAGGCAACTGAGTTGGGGGAAGGGGAAGGTTGGGGTGAGGTAAGGGGGGACTGGGGGTTTGACTGAGTTGTGGATAGCGCCACCCCTGAAGGGCTGCTAGATACAGAGTGTGTGGAGCTCGCATGTGGGGGCGTCGGTGTGTCCAGGTTTATAACGGGGGGACTCACACACCCTTGTTCTGACGGTCGACTGCTGGACACGGATGCTGGGGGCGATGATTGATCATCATCTGAACTGTCAATCGTAAGGTCAATAATTTCGACAGATTTCTTTTTGGATGAACCTACAAAGAGAAAAAAAATAAATGACATTAATATTCAAAGTTACGAATTACTACAAATGAAATATCAGCCAATTTTCAAGTTATATCACAGTGTCCTTCTAAATTGTCAAACCAATGGCTAAAAGACTAACCAGTGCTTACCTGTGCAGGTTTGCAATACACACTTCCATGTGCATCAAATGATGTTTCAAGTATTACAAGGATGTCAATACATGTCATCAATATGTTTTCTTGCTGTGTCGACACAAATCTACACCATATCCCAAATAATTCAATGCCCCAGAAACATTCACACTTATGATGACAACCACAGTGAAGATGGGAGCGGGAAGGCCAAATCCAGTTTCAAATGTTTAACAGATAATCTTCGCACCTACTTAGTCTTAACTTGTACGCAGATCATTTTACCTATATACAGAGAGAATCTATTTCTAGTGCACGAAGGGTTACCTTTGTCTGATGAGGGGGCAGTTGAGGCTGATGCAGCTGACGTGGAACTTGAGGCTTTCACTGAGGGACTAGATATCACATGTGTTTCCTTGCTGTGCTTCATGGGGCTCCAGCTGCCATCCTCATGGAACTGAATCTCACTTCCCTCTGGGGACTTCCGGAAGATCTCCACAAAATACCTACAACAGTTCAAAGTTCATTGAAGATTTCCACATCATCAAAGCAAAGGTAATTTTACAAGATTAATGTAACAACAAATTTGTGTCATGTCAAATCAGAATTGGAGGCAATATCAATGATTATCACTGACTTCAAAAAAGCAATAGATAATCAACTGAAAATCAAGCAATGATTTGAAGGTGAATGAGAGAAGCCAAATTGATTTGTTACTGTACTCTGAAATACTTACAGGCCCTGAAACCTCAGTGAATTAGATTCAAAAATGAATTATCATATGAGCTTAATATGTAACATGATGGAAAGTCATCAACCACACAGGTTGGGACCCTGAAACAGGCAATCAATAATTGGTGTACCAAATTAATTTTCACACTATTCTTGTAATGCACTGTGGTAGTAAGTCATTTGTGGTAATATATTTTAGTTTAGTGAGTATGGTTTAACGCCGCTTTTGGCAATATTCCAGCAATATCACGGCAGGGGATACCAGAAATGGGCTTCACACATTATACCCATGTGGGGAATCAAACCGGGGCCTTCGGCGTGACGAGCCAAAGCCTTAACCACTAGGCTACTCCACAGCCTCAGGTAAAAGTTTAAAAATCACAATAATTTCCCTATGTCCTGCTCCTGACACTGCAGTTAGGAATTCGTCACATTTACTCTACTCTGAAACAAAGAACGATTCTTCTTTTGTGTTGCAAACACTCCCTACAGAAGCTAGCAGGTACTTCATACATACCCATCTATCAATAGCTTGTCAAAAGGAGCAGGTTTATCACACACAGGGCACACCCATGTCGGCTTCTTCTCATTCATCATGAGGAACGTTGTGGCATCAAAACACTGGAGGTGAGTGCACGTACTTGCTCGACATGGAATCTGCATGCGCATCTTGCCCAACTGGAATCAACACAATCAGTTAATGTCATCCAAGAGACAACTAAGGCACCTAGCATGGGACCCTACACAACTGAATAATGATGTAAAATATAGGCGAGCTATTCCTACTATCCCAATGCATTCAATAACATCAATCTCTCACAAAATGTGCATGTGAATGTGGTTTGATGCCACACTCAGTATTATGATGCCCTGTGGGGGAAGTTATGTTAAGATCAGACAATCCACTGATTGACATTGCAGGCAAGTAAGGCACTGAGTCTGACAACCTGATACAGCCTGACGCCCTCTTCATAAGTTGCTGGACACCAATTCGAACCTAGAAGTCTAACAGGGGTGGACTAAGACCAGGTCGCTTCAATGATCATCCATGAAGGGGAAAGGAATGTATATAAGGGGGAACATCTTGAAGTGTTCTGTCAATGCCAGGGTGTACAACCAAAGACTACTGACAGGTGTCTTACATCATCTCAGTGTGAATACTTACAGGACAGACCAGAGATACTCGTAGACTTGTGGTTGCTATTTCACTGTCTGGATCATGCGCTAATTTTTCTTTGACTGAAAGAAACAAGTTACAAAATGTAATATATTCTACGCTTGGTATGTGACAACTTGATATATCTGCAATAATGCTGTTAACACATAGTGATTTTGTTCCATGATAACAAGTTGGGAGGAATTAAAGGAGAAAAATATGATATCAACCATATCCACTATACAGACTATATTCTCTGTATTGCCAGATTATGTCATTATTGTGAAGAGGTAAAGCTGAATACTAATATACATGTGAATCAGAGGCACATTATCATGATTTCACGCATCACATAAACAGTAATTCTTGGATCCAACATGTTCAACAGTCATTGTAGATGGGAGAGGAAGATAGGAGCTATATTGATTGAAAACTGACAGCTCTTGGAAATATCCCCAAGTACTTTAGGTAATCACCCAATTACTCAAAGGAGTTTCAGTGTTTGTTTCCAGAAAGGAACTTACTAAGCGCGCTCTTGTATGATCTGGATGTCGATTTCCAAACTGTTTTAACCTCTGTAACAATATATCTGATGTGAGTCTCCGCACCAAGTAAATAGCCAGACAGTAGCCCTGAAACAAACAACGAATGCATAAGATGTAGAACAAGGTATATGGAAGCAGGTCTGTGGGGTATACAATTCTAGTAATTAGGTATAATGCCCCCTGAACAGTTTTAACAAGGCATGCAGAGTATTTCCCTAGGTCCCAGGCATCAGATGCTTCAACCTTTGCGAATCCCATGGGCATTCAAGATCAATGCCCACTACTGGGGTAAATCTAGAAAATAAATCCACAACCTGAAACTCTGGACATGAAGTTCCACTATGGAACACTGCGTAAATTGTATAGAACATTTACTATCATCCACATACATATATATGTTTGCATCATGGACATTGTTACATTTCCACAGTATTAGAACTGGCTAAAATGTGGCTAAACACAGCTTTTAAAAAAACAAAAACAAAGAAGAGATTTGTCAAAATACTATTAAAAAATTTGTCTAGAGTGATTAACATATTTCTTTTTCTATCTCCAAGAGTGTCATAATCATCAATAATGATTTTCTGTTGTTCTTCTATCAGTTGAAATCAAGTCATGCATAGGAACTTTTTATTTCTGAAGGAAAAGGTGTCTTGGCACCAAGCACCTTTGCTCCGTTAATGAGATTCCCATCACCCAGAAATATAACAAAAACAGAATGTCAAATAAGGTCAACAACTGTGCCATGCCAGACATAATTCCATTTGTACACATCAACAAACAACAAACATAGGAAAGCATTCAGATAATAAAATATCCTAGATCAAATTATTAAAAAGGTTCATGGTTCTTTAGATCTTTGTCTTACTTTGAAATACATAAAACTTCAAAATAGCTCTTTAAAAAGCTTTTATGCAACTCTGTATTATCAGAATAAATATTATTTATCCACTGGTTATATCTTCAATGCAGTGATTAAGCTCGAACATCTTGTCATCAAAACAGTTAAACAAGTATCTTTACATACATATAATAGGAAAATTACTAAAGTGTTTAGTGAGAATGACATAACTAACTTATAAAGAACCCTGGAGATTAAACATTTGAGGACATTTCTGAGGTTTTTCGGATGATTGTTGTGTCAACAGTTAGTAGCAGTGAGGTGGAACAATGTAACATTTGTCGGTGACTAGTTATAGTCTGGGGTGTTAAGGAACAATGCTCAACTGTGCCGTGAGTTTTCATTTTCCTATATACCTACCACCCCCGTTTTCATTTTCTACCGACCATGACAAGTGAAGTTGTTGTGTTATATTCTCTATTTTGGATGTGAGAAAAGAAATGTCCAGTGGGCGCGCCACACATGGTTTGCTTCTATTGGTGATTATCTGAAAGAGAAGTACAGTTGTGGGACAGCTGTGTACTACACTAGGACATACGACATGACGTACCCGTCCAAACTCGGAGGCCCATGAAACATCCAACTGATTAGATACGGTTGGTGATAAGCGACATATGGAGGTTATGTCGACTGACCTGCCCGGTCGTTTGGGTTCTATACCTGGTTTACTTGTGGGAATGGGATTCTGAAAAGTAGCAAATGTTGATCAAACAATGTAAAAAACATATATGAATCAGCACTAGTGTGATAGCACAAACCATCTGCATCTTTCTGGTATCACAAGTTGTGTAACCTTTTCAGGAAGTGAATGTGTAACACACTTTACCCAGGTATATTCTACACCAGCAACATGGGAATACCAGAGGAGGCAATCAATCAGATAGAGCTGACACCACAAAATTGTAAGGACAAAATCAGAATTGGTATTAAAATTATTTGAGTTATTTATCAGTTTAAGAATTCATTGTTTGTTTTTTCTTTGTTTAATAATGTTTCTTGGAGCCATGAATTTGACTCACTTTAAAAATGAAAATGCAGTTCACAACAATATTTAACAATTAGAAATATTTCTCTGAAAAGCCAAGAAAAACTCACAGGCAATGGTGCCATTTTTCCATTGACCCGCTCACAGATGCTAGGAGGGAAATTGTCCTCTTGTTCACAACTTGTTTCTAGCAAACAAAACCTGCAACAAATATCATCATATTTACATAGGAGCCATTCGGGAGACTGAACAAGCAATGGTAACTGACACCAAATAGTTCCAGACCTACCTGAGCTGTACTTGGACTGTATATTCACACTTGGCCCCAGGCCGGAAATCCCTATAATGAGAACATAGTCATTTAGATATACTGGACATTAATGATGCATAGTGTCATAAAATTAGAGAAAATCAATTCAATAAAAGTGGGTTCGAGGGAATAGCCATCTATAAACAGATGCTGTCACGTGGGTGCATGTGACTGGAGCATGCTAGTCAAAACCTTTCTGCCTCATTGGAAACTTGATTCCAGGAGGTTGCCTGACACTCTGTAATGCTTTTCACCCAAAATACCTGTGTAAACACAAAGCAGGGTTTTAAGCGATGCACAAATGTGCTTCCAGTACACACAAATGTAGATAATGGACTCAGAAAAATCATTCACTGCATCCACAGGGACGCACAATATTATTCATTGTACCCACAACACATCTAGGACTTTGTAAATTGGTTGGCTGTTTGTTTCTGAGCAGTTATGTGTATCATTCATACATCAGTCCACATGCTCAATGATTCATTCCAGCCTCTAAAGAAATTATCAAACACATGATTACCCTCTACACAGTTACTTTACAGGACCCTCAAAGACCCTTAAAACTAATAATTAGGGGTCCACGGGACCTCCATGTTCTTGTGTCAAGGTAAAACCTAGCAAAGTAACCAGACAGTCAAAAATGAATAGAACAGGTGACATTTATCACCTCCGTCCTGTGACTGTCATGACTCCTAATCTGTTGCCGGTCAATCCTACATATCTTCTGGCTACTCCATCTCAAAACAGATCACAGATGTTCATGCTACTCCATTACATTTACATCCTTCCCCCTTTAACATATTCCATCAGAATCATGTCCACATCAACTCTGGTCAAGATGCATATTCCATCAGTTTCAGGCCCAGCCCACCTTGTTAAGACTCTAAGTTATGTATCCACTTACCTTGACATGGCAATATCTTGTGCTTGCTGAGGTGTCAGGTGAAAGACAAAGAAGGACTCTTGGAATCTGCCATTGTTCTTTGGAACTGTTAAAAGATTTCACACATTCACAACAACAAATTTAAAGAAATATATCCTCATCTAGATATGGGATAATGATTAACTAATCCAACAACTGTTAAAACTTTATTTTGTGTTTTCTTAACACATTGAGACTCATAAAAATGTATGAATTGCCATCGACAATATGGACTGCAAGAGCACAATACACTGAAAGCAGGCAAACTGAAACTGTCTTGATGTATCGCCTGACACAATTTAACATTTCCAGATATTACATTTTTACGCATCATTGATTTATCTCAACTCAAGCCTTTTTGGGTCAAAGTCTCATGGCCACATATATTTGATAAGACATTGAGTATTTAGTATTTAGTGACTGAGCCACTGTATACATTCTTCTGTCTGCAGCAGTCATGGCTACAATGATGCCTTCAACTTACCTAGACTAGTTGGCTTCATCAGTTCAGCAAGGACGTCATAGAAAGGCAGGTGCTTGAATCGCACATCAGGGTGGACGGGTAGACCTGAAGGTGTGGGGTCTGGATGACTACTTGACAAGTGTTTGTTACTGAAGTCTATGGGACCTGAAACATACACAACAACACATGTCAGACAGAAGGGCAACTTGCTGTTGGACATTCACCTGGGAGTGAGTGAGTGAGTGAGTGAGTGAGTTGGGCTTAGTTCACTCCTTGTAAAAAAAAAAGTTACCCATATCTTCAACAAAACAATCGCTTTTCTTTAAACAACTTTGCTGCTTGGAAACCTTTTTAAGAGAAATGAAATTGTTCATTTATTAAATTTAGAAAATTGAATAGTTTCCACTGTCTCTGAACAAACTGAAACCATGTTTAACATTTCTCAGTGATCTTGACTAAAACACACAAATGAAAATAATTTTCATGTCTTCAAAAGTGTATGCCTATAAATTAAGTTGTTGTTATTTTAAACTACTGTCAGCAACATTACCCTTTTGACCTGTAACTGACAAGGGTGATGGTCTGTAAAATTGAAAATTTTAACTATAAATTGTATATTTATAAAACTTATCCTATCTCACGTATTGTACTCTCTCTCTTAGGTTCGACAGTTGAGTGGAAACGAACTGTAACAAAGTTTTTATGCCTCTCTGAACAGCTGCCCCAAACACACCCCTGCCTCCCTATCAGGTCTGGACAGCTGAGGCAGCTCTTGGGAAGCGTGCAGATTGTCCCCTGATTGGTCATGTGACGCTCCTTCATAGTCATTCTCGAATTGGAGCAGATAGTAGTAATCTGTGTAGTGTTGTTGGTCGGGTGGGAATCCATCACGTGAGATAGGAAAAGTATTATATACAATTTATAGTTCAAATTTTCAAATTTTTAAACTTATCCTACATCACGTATTGTACTTATCCCATGGTTGGACGGTTGATTACCCTGCTTCTATGTTGATAGATGACAACCGTGATGATAATGGTGATGTAACACAAGGAGGCCAGCTTGAATGCAATCTTCCATTAACTTGCATAAGCTCACTTGTGACGGTTGCTCCATGGAAAACCCCTTAGCACAAAACTCCCAGGGTTTTGGCGATCCCGAGTTTACGTGTTTTTTGCCCTATCAGTTGTCAATACAAATGATGGAACTCAGACAGGTACTCCTGCTTCGTGACGATTTGAAAAGTACCCCAGAATCCACCATCTTTCAACCCCTGCTTCGAAACTGTCTATGACCTAACCGCCCTGTTGTGATTGCAGTGTGATGACCCAGAGTGTTGCTGATGAAGTCCTTCAACGTCCAGAACTGATAGGTCGCGTAGGTAGTGGGAAGCAAAGACCATCTCCAACCTCCAAAAAACATCCCTCCATAATCGATGTTAAAGAGCAGTTGCAATGAATAGCCATCATTGATGCTTGGGCCCCATACTCATGAGGGTTCGATGCAGCTGGAGGGGGAAGTCTGGCGAATGTGTAGGCTTGCAAGATATGTAGTACAGGAGACTTCTGCTTAGGAGTCTTTTGAAAGCGGGATGAACAGGCGTTTATGTAGCCTGCGATCTTGCAAGAAAGTTAGTTATGTACATCTTCAAAGCTTTGACAGGACAGTGAGATCTATGTTGTCAGGCCTGAGTATCATGGACAACAGCGGTATAGCAGTGTCTATCCGGTTGTCTTGGCAGTTATTTTTCAATATGAAGACCCAGAAAATAACTCTGCCATGCTTTTTCCTCTCAAACTGCCTAGGCATGGAGTTCTGACATACGTGCAGCAGTCGGTAACGGTACCAGGAAGAAAGTCTTGAAGGTAATGCGATCAAAGTTCTTTTCCTGTAGAGGTTCATAAACATCCGAGATGAGATGTCGTAGAACGATGGAGAGGTCCCAGGTCGGAAACTTCTTGGATTGATCAGACAACTTGTAGGAACGCAGTAGGGACTGGAGTTCAGGTACAGTGGAAATCTTAATTCCTGTTGCGTAGCTACAACAGTGTTGATAGCTACTAAATAGGTAGCAAGGGTACGCATTCAATTTCCTAGACATTCTCAGATGTTGTAGATATATTCAGCAACAATCTGGGAAAGGCATAAGCAATTAGGTTCTCCCATGAGATTGCAAGAGCGCCTTGATCCCATGCGAGTGTCCAGGGATAGGTGATACAAATCTGGGTAGCTGATAGTTAAACCTATTCGCAAATAGATCTATATGATGGTTGGTGATTGGGAGACAAACAGATCTGAAGATAGGAGACGGCTGATCTGGTCGAGAAAGAGCATCGGCAATGACATTCTTTACTCCCGGTATGTGTCTGGCTCTTGCGGAACTTGACAGGGAGTCTATCAGTTGGAAGATGTGCATCGCCCCATTTAGAAGGTGTGACGATCTTGTTGAACCCAGATGATTGATGTACCACACTGCCGTTGAGTTGTCTGATTGTATGAGAAGACCGGTCGATTGTAGATCCTTAGCCCAATGTTGTATGGCTAGGATAACTGTTTTGAACTGAAGTTTGTTTATGTGTAGGGATTGGTCGGTGAACGACCAAAGCCCTGCCACTTGACGATTGTGAAGATGAGCTCCCCATCCTTGAGGTGATGCATCAACGAACAGGTGATGAGTGGGTCGAGCCACCATTGAAGCTACTGATGGAGTGACGAAGGTAGTAGGATCGATGATCCCCATGCGTCGATCCTGCTACTTTCGTCACTCCATTGACCAGACGTATAAATCTCTGGCTTGGGCGCATTTGTTGTTGACCTCTGATTGTGAGGGCTTGGGCTGATGTTAGCAGACCGAGTAACTCCTGCCATTGCCACTGCCACTGAGTTCTCTCTTGAGCCAACGCTAGTGGTACTATGCGTTGAATCTTGACCATCTGTCGTTGGGAACGAACAGCTTCCCCAGATGAGTGTTGAACATGGCCCTGATGAACTGAGGTCGTTGAGTTGGAATCAACTCTGACTTCTTGGTGTTGATAATCCACACTAGCTGGTGAAGCAGCTTGGCAGTGAATTGTAGATGTTGTAGGAGGATCTGTCGATTACTGTGGGCCTTTACAAAATCTTTGATGTAAGCCTCGAAGGCGATTCTCCGGCAATGTAGAAACTTCCCGATGGGTTTCGTGATGCGGGTAAATAGCCACAGAGCCTTAGAAATGCTAAATGGGAGGACCTTCCATTGGTAATGGATGCCTTGAAACATGAACCACAGGTACTTCCGATGGTCAGGGAAAATCAGAACATTTACACATCTTGTAGATCAAGACTGATCATGAAGTCTCATGGTTTGAGGATCGTTCGAAGCAGAGCAACAGAGGACATTCTCAAGTGTGGGGGAGGTTCGAGATATGTGGCATTGAAGATCTTCATGATGAATATCAGCTGAAGTTTGTCTGAATCTTTGTTTGGTACCAGGACTACCAGGTACTAAGAGAGATTCGATTGCTCATTTCTGTAGTAACAAACTCAGAATGGCTTGAAGAGCTAATACCTGTGCTGAAGGATAGGTTCGTTGAATTGGCATGTTTGTCAAAGGTAGAGATCTGA
Organism: Haliotis rubra; assembly: GCF_003918875.1. Lineage (NCBI taxonomy): Eukaryota > Metazoa > Mollusca > Gastropoda > Lepetellida > Haliotidae > Haliotis > Haliotis rubra. Next base: position 1,314,155 of record NW_025765570.1, on the reverse strand, counting down.
TGATAGGTAGTTAGTAGCCCAAGCTGACTAGATACGATGAAGGGGTCTCCCCAAACTGTCCAGTTGTACGCATATGCGCCAATTCTCCCACCCACTGGAGAATCTAGTGTCAGAACGACTAAGGGTGGAGCATCCAAGTTGTGCAAAAGTCTCTGACACTCTTTATTTACTTGACTCACCTTTGTGAGCTGAGTTCGAGCTTCGCGAAACTCTGTCATAGGGTTGTCTTCTTGTCCTGGGATGAAAAGAACCTTTGTGTCGCAATGCTGCCTGCAGATCAGGGTTCTTCGGAGGAGTTGTATGGCGAGGCATCAAAGGAGATCCTAGTCATGTGAAAGTCTCTGACAGTCTTTGTTCACTTGACTCAACTTTGTGAGCTGAGTTCCAGCTTCGCGAATGTTTGTTGTAGGGTTGTCCTTTGCGTCGCAATGCTTCCCGCCGATCAGGGTTCTTTGGAACATTGTGCGTCGGTCGTTTGCATCGCATTGATTCTTCAACCTGCAGTTTTTGACGTTTCAAAGGTTCCGACAGTGTAGTTGATGAAGGAGTTGTATGGCGAGGCATCAAAGGTCTCCCCAAACTGTCCAGTTGTACGCATATGCCCCAATTCTCCCACCCACTGGAGAATCTAGGATGGGAACTACTAAGAGCAGAAGATCCTAGTCGTGTGAAAGTCTCTGACAGTCTTTGTTCACTTGACTCAACTTTGTGAGCTGAGTTCCAGCTTCGCGAATGTTTGTTGTAGGGTTGTCCTTTGCGTCGCAATGCTTCCCTCAGATCAGGGTTCTTTGGAACATTGTGTACCGGTCGTTTGCGTCGCATTGATTCTTCAACCTGCAGTTTTTGACGTTTCAAAGGTTCTGATAGTGTAGGTGATGGAGGAGTTATATGGCGTGGCATCAAAGGTCGGCGCGACAAACTTGGAGGTTGGACTTGGGGGCGTTGATCCGTAGACTTAGGTTGCGACTGCTGAGTACTCTTCAACGCTAGGAGTATAGCCCGCACTATCATATCAACGTCATCATTGGGATTCGACTGTGTATCTTGGGAACGATGGTTCCAAGACACTGGAATTATTGGCTGCATCGGTGTAGCAGCTTGTAACATCTGGGTGCCTGTTGCAATGGTAGGCTGAGTGATTAATGAAACTATAGGGATCATCTCATTCAGGAAATCTTCTTGGCCAAAGAGGGACCAAATTTGTCTGGATTCTGTCTGGAATCCCGGTCAGAAAGGTGTCTACTTCCCACCTTCCCATAGCTAGCAAAGCTATCGTCGTCCATTTTGTGGCATAAGCTGCAATGGCTCTCCCTGCCAGAAAGTCCAATGCAGTAACTGCAAGATTCATGAGGGTCTAATGCAGACAAGGTTTTCCTACATTTGGCGCAAACGTTCCTTTTCCTTGAAGAAGAGCCTTCTTTTCCCATGATCACAGAATAAGGCAACAATATACCAGTCAATGTATTTGATAAAGTCACAGCACATCTGCACTCAAGTGAGAATGACTACAAAGGAGCGTCACATGACCAATCAGGGGACAAGCTGCATGCTTCCCAGGAGCTACCCAAGCTACCTGATGGGGTAGCAGGGGTGTGTTCCGGGCCAGCTGTTGAGAGAGGCTGAAAACTTTGTTACAGTTCATTTTCACTCAACTGTTGAATCTAAGAGAGAGATAGAGTACAATATGTGAGATATGATAAATTTAAAAATCTAGAGTTTGCTAAATGTGTCTGGCCACCCAAAAAGGATTTTCCACTTCATTTGGTGGCATTTGACAAAGTATAAAGACAAACTTGCAACTGTCAAACCTCAATGAAAATGTGATGACAAACATGGCCCATCAAAAGTTGAAATTTAAGATACAACTACACAACATAATGATTTATAATAATAAATTGTATTTCCTGTTCTAACACTAGTGACAGGAATTATTTTATACACAGATTAAGATTTGTGTATTTTTTTTAGTAAACCATATACACTTACCTACAAGTGATTTGGTCAACAACTTTGATGCATCACAAGAATTTTAATTATAGAATAAGGAACAGTATATTCCAAAATTGTGTTTTCTTAAGAAAAAGAAAAGCAAGATTTTATGGATGTCAGCTTCTTTATTGTGAATAACATGACGTTTCGGAGTATGTTTGCTGCTTCATCAGGTGAAAACGTTGTGTTACTCACAATAAAGAAGTTGACATCCATAAAATCTTGCTTTCTTATGCATTCCACATCTAAATGCCCTTCAAAGATGTGTTTTCATAGTTCCAGCCTTTACAATACATATTTTAAAAAATCTTTCCATAAGCTTAGCACTTTGGTACATGTGACTTGATATGTTTCAAAATATTGAACAGTTAGACAAGCCACTGTTAATGGATTACAAAAAACATTGTCGACTTATATTAGTTAAGGAAAAACAAAGGATTTTTCACAAGTCAAAGTATGGAATTTATGATGACTATATCCAATCTGTCAACTGAAGTTGCTGTCAGTGCATAAATCGCAGTAAACTCTTAAAGAATGGTGGGTTGGCACACAATTTCAATAAAATAATACAAGCAAAACTGATTGAAAGTTTCAATATAATCATTAAAATATATTACTAACATAATTCCTGATATACAAACACTTTTCCAAACATAGTGTATAATAACAGGATGATTAAACTGTGTAATTCAGTACAGACCTGCAGAACATGGTGTTACATGCTCACAGTAATGTTTTAGAATGAGGGTGAAACATCATGATTCATTATGGAGTGTATAATTTACTTATCCCCTGCATAGCTGTGTTTTTTACATATACATATACACTGAAAATATGGAAATGGATTGGTTTGTACAACCACAATGTTTAAACACAGCCATGTGGGTATATCTACATACTGACAACACCGCTTTGATGACACAGGTCCTACAGGTGGGCCACAGACATCCTTATCTATGACATTTATACCACTCTTGGCAAAGGCATGTTGAAATTTATCACTGATGTTTTAATTCAGCAAAAACTGTAACATATGTTATATTTGGGATTACACTTTCTTAGTAAAGTACAGATGCTAGTACTTTTTGGGCAGAGTCCCATCTATGACTCGAACCCACACCCTCAGAGTCAGGCACCTAATCGCCAGGACACAAAGTCAGCTGCCTAACCCGCTCCGCCACCTTGACTTCAACTGAAAATGTGTGCTGGTGTTTAGGTGCCTAACTCTGAAGGTGTGGGTTCCTATCCCAGATGGGACTCTGCCCAAAACGTACTAGAATCTGTACTTTACTAAGAAAGTGTAATCCCAAATATAACATATGTTACATTTGACCACTTTCTAAATGGCATTGTGTAATCAGCAAAATCTATTTTAAGACCTAACTTTCTCCTACTGAGATTGACTCATTTATTCTACTGATATTGAGCAACTCTGTTACTTCATGTCATTCAACATCTATGTTTGTAACGATGAAAATGTAGTTGTCACACACATTTATCTGAGGGACACACGGTAATTGAAGAGTATTTTGAACACGTTTATTCTTATCCATTCTATGTGTTATTTAGAACATGGTGATAATCCAAATCTGTGGCCATGCTGGTCAGATGACAACTAATCTAATACAAGTAAGAGATGACATTTAAAGCAAGGCAGAATGCCAGAAGACAATTCAATTACTGCTGAGTTACAGCGAGACTGTGACACACTATAGTCAATTATCTCTTTTTAATAGTTGGCTACCTCGGGCTACACTCCTAATTACTTGATTCTCTAATGGGAAAAAGATCAATGTGGCTACTCCATATGATACGTTGATTCCATATTGGTAGTAACTTTACTGGTAGGCCAAATAGTGTTCATGATGCACTCCCACATTCAGGAGAAATGCCAGCACTGACCCTACCAAACATTTTCACTCTCTTCATTTCCTTTGTGAAAATCATCTAAAATAGGAGGAGAAGAGGAGGAGAAATAAACAACTGTTGGTAGGGAAGAGGTAGCCATCATGATTTACCTATCAAACAATTAACCTATTGTATGTAAGAGAGTTAATTCACATCTTGGAGACAGGAATAAAATACATTTTAAAGTTAGAAGCAAACTAAGAAACACACATGGGATTATTTCGGACCATTCAGAATTATTATTAACAAATGTTTTTTCAGACAATTACACACATGTCATCATATCCCATAGGGCGGTGGGGTAGCCTAGTGGTTAAGGTGTTCGCTCGTCACGCCGAAGACCTGGGTTAGATTCCCCACATGGGTACAATGTGTTAAGCCCATTTCTGGTGTTCCCCGGCGTGATATTGCTGGAATATTGCTAAAAGCGGCGTAAAACCAAACTCACTCACACTCACTCACCCAATTTTGTAAATCGACGTTCATGCTGTTGATCACAGGATTGTCTGATCCAGACTGGCATATTTACAAATAAAACAAATCTTGCACATGCAACTCACTACTGATTTATGACAGTGAATTTCAGAGTTAAACAATGTTGTAATTGTATAATACTATTTCAGTTAAGATGCAGATGGGAGTTTATAAGATTGAGTTTGAACAATAATCAGGTGTCAGAAACTCCATCTGATGTATGCAGTGGTGTGAAAGTTTGGTGCTTTTAAGTCTAGTGTAATCTGGAATCTTCTAGAACAGCTTTCAATTAATCCAGAATAAACTTCATATTTCTTTTGACCACATTAGCTCAAGTTCATGCCTTTCTCATCTAATATTACATCAAGACAAGCAGGGGTGTGAAAATCTTATTTTCAATATAAGTTATATGTTGGTTTTGTATTATACTTTCTCAGTAGAGTAATGACTCACGTTTTGGGTTGATTCAAACTCACACTCGCAGAGTAAGTCACCCAAATCACCAGCACCAAATCAACCAACTTGTTTTTTCCCCAACCTAAGTTTGATGACTAGCAGTCCAGGTCACATATTTTCACCCTTGGTATCATCTTAGGCTTATTTTAGAAGCTTTGCCACAGAGCCAGGTGAATAATTATTATCATTGCTAATACCACACATATTGCAGTTTATACTGCCAATGTATTTTGCAGTATTTTGAAGTAATTTTTACATCTAGTTGATTTTCTTACACAATTGTTAATATTATACCATTACGTTATTTGTTGACTTCACACTACATTTTGTGTGCAAAGAATTCTGGGTTTTGGAAGTCAACCAATAAACATATGAAGGGAGCGTATTTACATCAGCAGCCAGAGCTGGAACTTAGTACAGCATGTGGTTCAAAGCATTTTATCCAATGTTCAAAGATATCCCAGGGACAAGTAGAATTTCAGGAGTTTTATAAGGGTGAATATTGATCAGAATTGTTACAGGTGAAATTGCATCTCTTCTTTTATTTCATTAACTGGTTGTTTGGATACATGCATTGCTTAGAATACAGTAAATTCTGGTGGCCATTGCTAGGTACCCCTTAGACTTTTAAGGACCCTTGACATTCCTGCTTTATTCAACAACCTTGTGTGGTTGTTAGTCCCTGAGGTCCCAGCTACATCCCTGTGTTGTGATACCACAGGCATGACCATAATAACACACAAGTTGACAGATGGCTGTCTTGTTCTGCTGTCAGCAGCATTACTGATACATTAACACAGAGCAAACTAGTGGCTGACATTATGAGCAACAACCCTCACCACTGAGAACAATCACACAATCAGTTAGGTTACACATCTTAACCACACAATCTGCCTACAAGTTAGCTCTTGCACTGCTTTCTTAATCATAATAAATAATAATAAATGTGCATTTATAATGAGTGCAATCCAGACAGATATGCCTGCTCAAAGCACTACAAAGGGAAATATGTACAGATAAAAATCAGAGGAAGTGTTCACTGGATTTAAACGTCATTGTTATACTTGAAGAACATATGGGTCTTCAGTCTTGATTTGAAATTGAATTGCTCAAAGGTTGGACTAGAGCTGTTCCTTCCAAACTTGCAAGCATAATTTTTTTAACCATATCTAAGAAAAGGAACATTTTACGGCTCATTACAAAGACAATGCAATGGCATGGTCATCCAAATTCCGCTTGAGGTAAGCCCCTCCAGTAAACAGGCACAGATATACTGGATTTCACCAGTAGAGTTAGAACCATTTACCTCCTCACATAAATCTACATATAACTGATTCAACATAAAGTGATAAATGAACAGAAAATGTTACTGAATGATTTAAGCTATTCAGTTTCCACTGTTGGCAGATCTCTTCACATAAAAATGACCATGTAATCAAAAGGATCAACACACAATTGTTTTATATGCACAGAATTATCATCTGTTAAACTCATGCCTACACTGGGCATGAGAGACATTTGAAATACATTCTGTCCACTAACTAACATACGCAGAGGAAATACCAGGTTATCTTTGTTTCGCAGATCACACAACCCAATAACCACAAGCAGAATCTAATCCAGGATAGCAAATTCTCAACAGAAATATAATACTGCAGTTTGATCCATATACTTTCTGTGAAATAACCCTCGAAACATACGCTAGTACACTAGCCTGAGACTAATTTGTGCTGAGTACGAGTTGAAATCAAATGATAATAATCACTGATGAGTAGCAATTGATGGCCATGATTCTTGAACAGTTCTCAAAGTATCAATTTTGCTACCAATTGGAATTAAAAGTAACTGACAAAAACAAAAATACAGTAAACATTTGTTTTCTAGTCCAGGCAGGGGCAGGGCAAAACTCTAAGGACAAGTAAAGAGGGCTGTGTTCAAATGGCCAAGATTTTAATAATAATAATAATGACTTGTTATTTTCTTGATTCTCCTATCCTGGAGTAGACCCTATACAAGCAACATACAATGCATACATGATTACAGCATAAAGGTGCTTTACAACAGTAAAGATTGGAAAGACAAAGACAAGGATAAGCTTGGTGAAGTATATTTCCTGAATTGTGAAATGAGAAAATCATTATGAAAATGTTATAGATGAGCGAGTGATAACCATGACCCTATAGCGACCCTTGACCCAACACAGACTGACCATGATATTGATGATCAAGATCACTCACCTGCAGGGTCAGAGGTGTAAGTGCCGTAACCTGAAATGAATGTTAGGTAAACAATTGTTAATCATTTGCCTAAATTTCAGCTGTCAAAATGACTTATGTGCAGAAAGAAATTGTACAAAGTTAAGAAAACATAACAAAATAACTACACAGAAACAAAATGTAAACATAAACATCAAGAGACACCATGCCTCTGGTTGAATTTATCAAGGATGTTAAAACGACAGATTTTGTTTCAAAGTCAAATACCTGTGCCTGTTCAGCAGTTAAACCCTTAAAAAAGTTCATTCATTAATGCTTCAGAGCATACAATGTCCCTTCCAAACTGACAGAGGTACTGAAGCTCACTCTAGCAACATTGCTTTGACATACAGAAATAAAGAAAAGAACAACCAGTAAACTACATGAAAGAAAGCATACACACTTTGTGTCTGCACAGTTCACACTTCAAACAGCTTCACTTAAAGGTGAGGTGAGATTGGGTTTTACGTCGTGCTTGAGAATATTTCCCTCATATGACGACGTGCATGCGTGTGTATGTGTATGTGTGGCTGCTTGTACTAGCCCAGACTTAAGCTGGTTTTATAGCGCTAGCCCACTGAGATACCATGCCGCAGTGAAGCATGAATACCCCACTCAGACACATTATACTGACTCCGAGCCGACCAGTCCTTGTTGTACCCATTAATGCTGAGCGCCAGGCAGGGACCAACAAGTACCATATTTTAACGTCTGTTGGTATGACGCGGTCGGGGATCGAACCCGCGACCTTCCACTCTCAGGGCAGACGCTCTAACCACTACACCACGGAGGCGGTGCTTCACTTAAAAGGTAACAATCCCATATACATGCAAAATGCAGGTAAATATACTCATGGAAACAAATAAGGGAACACATGAAAGTACAAGTGTTCTTTTATTCTTTCCCAGAATTTCACCCGCAGTGCTTGTGAAGAAACCTGGAAAATAATAAAGGAACACTTTCATCAGATTTTTTAGGCCATAGTATTGTGCATCTTATAGGCTCTTTCTTATGTCAGCAGAAACAGATACTATTTTTCATAATACTGCTCCATAACAGCTTTTAATAATGCCTCTAACATTCTTCAGGCCATTTTCAAGCAAACAAACATGCAGACTCTAAGACCCTATGATTCTTAATCATGTCAATATATATTTGAAGCAGATCAAAACTTGATCACTTTGGTTGAAACGAGTCAAGAAACTGTCCAAATTGATGAAAGTATTCGTTCTTAATCTGTCCATCCCTGTCTGCAAGAGTATTTATTCAGCTACGAAAAAAAAAAAAGAATTGGGCTTCTGAACATTGTATTTGTATGTCAAGTCATTTTCTGCATCGATATGAGTTAATGGATGTCACATAAGAATGACAAATTTTCCATCAACAATATCAGCACCAGTTTACATTAGGTCTTGGTGCATGTGTATTAGGGCAACAATGAATGAGTTAAGTTTTGCGCCACTTTTTGCAATATTCCAGCAATATCAGCGGGAGATGCCAGAAAATGGGCTTCACACATCGTACACATGTGGGGAACCAAACCGGGGTCTTCGGTGTGATGAGCAAACGCTTTAACCACTAGGCTACCCCACCACCGCTGCAATGAATGAGTTTTTATGTTTTACGAATATATAGTAATGGCGAGGTGAAATGGGGTTTAATGTTGTATTTTGCTCACATGACGATGTGCATGCGTGTATGTGTGGCTGTGTGTACTTGTCCAGTCTTCAACTGGTTTTATGGTGCTGGCTCACTGAGATACCATGCTGCAGTTAAGCATGAATACACATTATACTGACTATCGGGCCAACCAGTCCTTGTACCCATTAATGCCGAGCGCCAGGCAGGGACCAACAAGTACCATATTTTAACGTCTTTTGGTATGACACAGCCAGGGATTATACCAGTGACCTGCTCTCCTGGCGGATGCTCTAACCACTACACCACAAAGGCGGTCTATATAGTGATGAATCCGAATATTTATTCATGAATGCATATCAAGAATGTAAAATAACAAACATCTCATGTAATTGCTTAACTTGAAACATATGATACTTACTATATAAAAAAAAAGAGAAAAATGCTGCTTACAGCTTAATAACATTGCTGTAATCAGTCTGGCAAACTAACACAAGTTACTCTACTGTGTGGCTTGAATATATTCCATTTTGCGTATCTCACTCAGATAAACAACAAACTTATTATAAGTAGATCTCCCATAAAAATATCTGATTCTAGTGAGCACAAATAATGAATTCAAGAGAGATATGGTTCCATTCACCAAATACAAGAGTGAATTGTCTCAGGACTAAAGTGCATGTATGTGTATTTACTTCATCGATATTTCTCAGTTACGATTATAACTGTTGCTTTCTGCAAAAACACATTCCTATTAAATGAGTCAAAGTCACACTTGTTACCATGGAAACGAAAAACAAAGATTTAAAAAATCCCACATAGCAAAATGTACCAGTTGACCACCTTATCTACGTATTTCATCTTTTATCACTTATTGTACCTTGTCACATCTGTTGCTATGGACACATAACTGTGAATTCAAATTGTGAACTATTTTAGGCATTATCCATTCCAAGTATCTACTACAAGATATCTAGTGTAGATATGTGATGAAACATGTAAAATATTCTGTCCACAGTCAAAATGCTGCAACATGATAAAAATTCAAAGTGTCGAAAAGATTGGTACATCAATGCATGCAACAAACTATAGGTCATGTATTATATGATGTATTCTATAAATAAATCTGAATGATGAAAACATGTTACACAAAACAGCTGGAGCTATATACCTTCTAACCCTGCCATAACAGGACATGAGTTTCAAACATTACTACTGTTTTCAATGAAATTACACGTTCGATTCCAAACCCTATGAAATGCCACCTACAGATAGTGACCTGCTCACAATCAAGGACACCCCAGACATGGTGATAGAACCTGTCTGTACTGTGGACATTGCCAATACACAAATCACTGACCCACATACACAAACCAAGAACACAAACAACAGGCCACACAAATTTTGAACTTGAAGAATTCACCTCCAATTTACACTGACATATAAACAAGATAAGTGCAGATTCTAACATGACAATGCAATGTAGGACACAAACATGGCAAAGAGAATTTGGATAAAAGGAAGCAGTTCACTGCTGTTCTATAACATGCCATTCTGTTTTTGTTGGCCATGGAACAGACAAAAACGATTAAGTTTGTTGAAATATTGGCCTCCAAATACTACTGTGGGCTCCATCTTCACTTTACCCATTGTCATAGAATTCAATCCCAGGTAGCAAGAAAACTCCCCAACCCCCCACACATTTGCTGTTACAGCCAATTAGAGAAAACTACCTTGACTAAAGCCTGAAACCAAGAAACCTGTGAAAATCCCACTCATTCTTCAAACTTGATCAGAGTGACAGAATATCGATCAAGGACAAGAAGCCTTACAAATGGACGCAATTCTTGCACAGACTGACGACTTGTCTAATGTTTCCTGGAGACGCCATCATGTTTTGACAACTTATTGAGACAATACTGTATTTGTAGTGCCTTTGTAGAAAGTCGTTAGGATGTACCTCGTTAGGATGAGAAAGCCACAATAACTCGGTGCGCCTAGTGGCTGCAAGAGTTGTATACTCCCAAGGGAGTTGAGATTGATAATACGATGTGCCGTTGAGATTGACATCCAATGATCGAGGGGAAAATACCAGCGCCTTGAGCATGCACTAGTTGCCTGGATATGTGCGCTATATAAATATCCTATAATAATAATAATAAAAAGTCCTTGGGAGTTCAAGGGTGAGAGCATTGTTAAATTACTGTGTGTTTTTTTCATCTCAAGGGTAAACATTAAGAGTCTATTTGTGAAAGAAATTCAGCTTATACATTATTATCACTATGATAACCAGGTTTGGTTGAGTTGATTGATGCAGCACTCAGCAATATTCCAGCTATATGACAGCAGTCTGCAAATAATTGAGTCTGGAACCAGACCATCCAGATGAACAGCATGAGCATCGATCTATGCAACTGAGATGCAATGTCGTGTGAACCAAGTGAGTCGAGTGAGTATGGTTTTATGCCACTTTTAGCAATATTCCAGCAATATTCCACCAGAAATGGACTTCACACAATGTACTCATGTGGGAATCGAACCCGGGTCTTCAGCATGAAGAGCGAACGCTTTAACCACTAGGCTACCCAATTGCCCCTTCAACCAAGAGAAATGATGTTAGCAAATAGAGATTACAAAGTTCAGGCCTGACACATTGTTACAACATTACAAAATGAGCCGTGTACTTGGGACAACATAGATGGAGACACACCTAACCAATCATGAGGAGACGACAAGGACAATGTATGACACGGAAGACTGCAACACATCATGCCCATATCTGTAGGTCATCAAGGCTATTTGCCCGTCATGATCAGAAATCAATGCTGGCAGACTGTAAGACAGATCCTTCATAAAATACTTCTGCTGGTGACAAGATTGATTTAGACTTACTTGCAACTAATATCATTAATAAAGGATGTCTGGCTTTGGATGATGTGAAAGTGAGTGAGGTAACTGGATCCTACACCACTGACAGCGACATCACAGTTGCATGATCAAGGTTGCCTGCAGTGTTAATGTGCCAGTCAGCCAAGCAGGCAAATTAGCTGGATAAATCAACCAGTCACAGCTCCATCTGACAGCACCATCCATGAGGGTTGAGAATGTGATTAAACCAAAAATATTAAGATGCCAATATAAAATTACGGTATACACAAATGAAGGAGACAGGCTTATGAACAATATGCAACATTTAAAATTTTGGGCATGAGAAAAGTTATTCATGTCACAAACATCAAAACAATGTTTTTCATGTGCTTGATGACACAGTTAACCTATTCGATCATGTGGAGAAGACGTTCGACTTTGGATGAGGTCAGTGGTTCACATTCCTCTTCACAGGACGTCATAGCCGCAACACTGCATCAACATTGGGCTGACCATGTTCAAAACATATTTGAGAAATGTGTCCGAGAAACCTACTAAACAGTCTTGGAAGTGCCTTCTGCAGACAGCAGACAATGTAGCAGGGCACAGCATCATCCTTAACTTTTCAGCTTACTATCAGACTTCTTTGGTCATGCGAACACGTCATCCAAAGGCATATCAGAAGGTCCATGGTTCGAATCCCATCACAGAACTCAGAAATTGTAACAATAGTTTGCATGGAGACACATTTAATTGATTCCGTGACATTTCAGTAAACAAAACTACAGCCCTACTTGTTACTAATTTCTCCCTCTTTCATTAACATAATGACACATACCAGTAACTGTAACAGTGGAAGCCAAACATACATTGTTCTTTAAGTAAATAAGGGTACACCAACCATTTCTGCTGGCATTCTCTGTTTCAATTACTTGTTGGATGTGATGTCTATCTCTTTCCAGTATTGATAGTCTCTCAATGTCAGTTCCACTTGACTGATACATTAGATCAGCTCTAACATTTGCTCCAGGAGTCGTCATTACCAAAGACACCTCTGGCACTACAGCATATCCTGGCCTTACTGTGGAGGCTGTTGCCATTAAGGTAGATGAAACTGGTATGGGGGATTCTTCAGGAACACTATCATAACTCTCACTAGAAGTACTGAATCTGCTTGCAACAGAGAAAAAGCTTTCTTCCGAGATGGAGCCAGCTGTCATCCTACATTGTGATGTTCTGGCACAAGGCTGATTGTAAGGAATATTGTCTCTCCTGGCACTACCAGGTAGTGAATTAGAGGAATCAATATTGTCAGCCCTAGAGTTTGAAACATCCACACAATCAGATTCCTGAGCAGCTGTATGCCCATCTGAAGGACAACTCTCAGGCAGTGCTTGTACTGTTACAATGCTCTCTTCTGTACCAGATTCTGAAGGGAATGTGAATGAAGTCATACCAGATGTGCTATCTGACACTGTGTTGCTGACTTCTTCAGACCCTCCCATACAAGCACCAACACTTGCACCAGAAACAGAGGCAACAACTTCAGGTCTATTTCTACGACGCTGGACTCTGCTGTTTGGTTTGTAACGCGTTGATCGTTCACTGTGCATAAATGTATCAGTTATATTTTCCTTATCAAGACCAAGTCTTTTCATAATGCAACTTGTTTTGGAATTTGGCACAACTTTGGAAGGCAATGAATATGAGGAATGTTTTTCTTTCCCATGATCACTCTGATTGGTTCGATCCTTCAGGGAATTTGTTCTTGCTCCACTTCTTGTCACAACCATCATGCAAGAGCTCTAACACAACAAAGCTGATACAACTACCAGCACTGGCCCAACCAACACTGTGCAGTAATAACCTTGCCTTACACCATCAAGCTGTTACATAATAGCTTGGACTACCAATCACATGGGAGTGTCAAGACAATTATTTTATGCAACAAGCCTTGAGCTCGGGTTATGTAATGCTGTGTAATGGGATACAAGGTTGTCATGGAGACTCCTGTCCTCACACTATGTCCCAACAAATACACCACTATCACATTAATGTTCAGCCAATACACCTCAAGAGCCTTAGATGACTGTCTGCAAATGGCTGTCCTCTCATGCCTACAGTGCAATGATCAATATTTTTTTCAGCAATGTTTTCTCATATTGTTTTCCGATCATAAACACACTGGTAAAACAACTGGTGAAACCAATCCCCCACCTATCTGAAACATCAACACAATCTCAGTATTGCTTAGATTGACAGGAACGTAAAACACACACGTCAATATCACTTTACAACAGCTGGACCACAATCAATTTGCACTTTTCAAACTCAGGTTACACTTGGACAAAGCATGTAACCGACCAATACATTCTCCTTTTACACTTGTGACAATCTTACAAAAATATAAAGCTTACAAAAATATAACGCTGCTAGACTATTTCAGCACTATCATGAGTGGAATAGATGCAGATTTAATCTAAATGGTGAACATGTGAACAGCATTTCAATTCTGAATGTTTAATTTGGTCATGAGTGAGTGAGTGAGTTAATATTTAATGTCACATTGGCAATATAATTTGGTCATGAAGTAGGTCAATGATATTTGCCACTTTTGGTCAATCCAAGAGTTATATTACAATGTCCCACTTTGTTGAAGTCAACAATCAACCATGTGACAAAACCTAACCACCCAATTCTCAAACCAAGCATAAGTGGCTGAAATCTGACCTGCAATTCCAACAGGGTTGTATCATCAATACAACTAGATGTACTTTCAAAGTTTTTATGATGATGTTTGAAATTATTATCAGCGTTGCTTCAGCAGGTGAACCCTCATTTGAGTCGAAATTCACTTGTTACTGCCTTAGAAGGCAACACAAAATTTAACAGATAAAAATACAAATAACAAACCCCAAAGAAGAAAAGAACAACAAAAAAGAATAAGAAAAGATTCCAATCCAGTTTAGAACACGTCTGATGCGCATACAAAGTTTCACCCAAAAAATGAAAAGTTTCAGAGTATGCACAGGAAAATTATTCACACCCTAACATGAACCCCAGCTCTTTCTGCCTGGGACATGCTGGAAATGCTAAAATACAGTTTCAGAAGGGCAAAATTCAGCAGTTCACATCATGCCGCATGTGGATGCAAAGTTCCATGATGATGTATTAAAGGGTTTATGATGCTCCAGAACACTAGTTCAAGTTACTGTCACTGGAAAAAGATGCAAGTCAAGATTTCCTGAGGTTTAGCCCCTGAATGTATTTTTCTGTCATTGTTTTCCCATTTACAGTCATGGGTACATATTCTGTCAGAATCTGTCCTCACATAAACCATGAAGTAGGTGTACTCACATGTCCCAAGTCCTGCGGAGGTGGGGGGAGCATCTGTCTGCGGTCTCACTTGAGGGGGACTTGTGCCCGGACCACCAGGATATCTTCTTCGATGCAGGTTGGAAGAAAATATTTGCCTGTTGGCAATAAGTGTTAATGTTCAACCTTTGTCATGTGCAAATTCATTTAATGAAACAAGGTAACACCAATGTGATAGTTAATATTAAAGGCAATATCTATCAATCCACAATATGTTACAAATACTAGAGGTAGCATCTTGACACACACAAATATTTTCTGTGATCAAATACTGACTATTCTAATGACAATATTTTCTGATCTTAAATTTTCCATCTTTTCAACTTGAAATTATCAGATGTCCCTGCCAAGAGAGCATTTCAAAATCAGATATCATATGCACAATTCCTCCCAACAGTCAGAATGGTTTCTGGAATGACTGTGTTCAAAGTATCATTATATCAGCGAAACTTGGTCAAACCAATAGCATAATCAGACAAACAAACAGCATCTGAAACATGGTCTTCCCTGGTTGTCAATCGTTTAGCATACCAATACTTAGTATTCATACTAACTAGACTCCCTATTCCAATTTTTACCATTGCCATGTTTAAAGTATTCCACAATATTTGAGATGGCTGACTGACAGTTTGGTTTTACGCCGCTTTTAGCAATATTCCAGCTACATCACGGCGGGGAAAATGGGTTTCACACATTGTACCCATGTGGGGATTCGAACCCGGGTCTTCAGCGTGACGAGCCAACATTTTAAGACCTAGGCTACCCTACCGCCCCTTATGTTCTAAGAAGCACATGATCATGCATGTACCTAAGGGAGGTAACAGAGAATAAATCCCTGTCTTTGTGACAGGGACTGGAAGAAGGTATTTGACATTGACATAGCATTACACACATGTTAAACATTGTTATATGTAATAATCTGATTTACTGAGCATTCCAAAATTGAGACTGTGAAACTATTGTGCAAGAAATAAACCTCAGTTCACCAATATTCCATTTACTGCACAATCCCTATGACCATCCTGCGACTTCTCTTTTTTACAATCAACGGCATATTCTGCTGTGGTTTTAGTGGACATATTTACACACACTTCATATCAAACTGCATGTAGCATTGATTCATCCAATGATACACCATGACTTCTCTGATGTAATTAAAAAGCTTTGCATTTATACCCCCACACAAGTTTCATAGGTGTTAAAAATGAGGTAACAGAGGCACCTGTACTGCAATATATAATCAGTGTTCAAAATCAAACATGAAAGGCACAAAGGGGTCCTTGTCAACCATGATAATAGCTAGCACAAATAATGACTCCTTGAAGAAAAAAATGAAATACCTGTAAAGTTGTCATAGTCCTGATACTAAATGTTTAGAATGAACAGGACCCTCAAGGGTGAGCGAGTGAGTATAGTTTTACGCTGCACTCAGCAATATTCCAGCTATATGGCGGCAGTCTGTAAATAATCAAGTAAGGACCAGACAATCCAGTGGTCAACAACATGACCATTGATCTGCGCAGTTGGGAACCAATGACATGTGTCAACCAAGTCAGCGAGCCTGACCCACCGATCCCATTAATCGCCTCTTCTTACGACAAGCATGGGTTACTGAAGATCAATATTCTAAGCCGGATCTTCATGGGTAAGGACCCTCAAGGACCCTCATTTCTCATAATTAATGTTTTGCATCAACCATGTTAATAACTAGCACAACTAATGACTCCTTGAAGAAAAAATGAAATACCTGTAAAGTTCCCTAATTTTTATCTGCACAGGCATTGTGCAGCCTTTCTGTACAAGTTGTAGTGCTCTCTGGAGTAGTTCTTGTTTGCGGCCGCTTTTGTTCCTCCCTGCAAAGCCCAAAAGGACTTGCAGTTCGGACACCCGAAAGCTCATTATCATGTGCTGAAAAGACAACATCAGTGCTTATATATTAATAAAAACTGATACAACTACATCAAAAGTAAATATGATACGATAATGTTCTTGTCTGTTTACAGTAATTTACTATGTTGCCAATTAGTGATCAAAAGAGTATATTTAAAAGATCTAATCATGAGTTCATTGTATGATTATTCAAGACGAAACTATATGTTTTATACCTTACACACGGCTGTGCAACATCTAGATGTCACTTGTTCCGAATCAATGAATGAATGCATTGCATTCCTACATACATCAGCAATATCATTTGATGACGTACATGAATAATTTTTGGTATTAAACATTACAAACATGTTCAGAAGTCATCTTGTAAAATACATTGTAATTTTAACACAGAATAAACAATCTTGATGCACAATCATTAGACAAACTGCACAGGTAATCCACCTAAAACCTTGCCAAAGTGAGAATAATATTCAAGCTAACTTTTGATCATGTATGATGTATGTATTCTCCACTTTCTCTTTTTTGATGGCATTGTTTATAGCGATCAATTTCAAGAGTGTGAAAGACCTGAGGTTGATAAGATGTAAACAATGTAAGTAACAAATATAAGTACAAAGACAACATATTTCATATCAGTTGTTTGATGGGCATTCTAGAAGTTGGCGACTCAAAAATGAAACATACAACTTTATGGATGACAACTTCTTATTTATTGCATAGAGTGACATTTCGATGTAGAAACTTACATTGCTATCAACCTAAAAGTGAATACAACCAGATGATGAGGGGTATATATACATAGTATGTTTTGACAACAGCAGATTAACATTAACAACAACATGTAATTGAATAACAACTGGTACATAATTATGACAGGCCAGTGGGAGACTAAGAACAACAAATGAGACTGGCGATGAAGCCAATAAACAAGGGGGATTAAGTTGTAATAACAAGCTGATTGGGTGCTTTTTATAGAGTCTATAGTTTGATTAATTCTTTTAGCTTGATAACAATGTCAGAATCTACATCGAAACGTCACTCTATGCAATAAATAAGAAGCTGTCATCCATAAAGATGTATGTTTCATTTTCATACCAGTCTTTCTAATTACCAAATTGGTTAATCACTAATAACCATTTTCAACAGTAAAATCTCAAAACATCCCCAACTTCACACTTGTCTACTACACAGCTAAATCCAAAAGTAGATAATATAAACCCTTAACATGGCCAGGTGCATGTGCAAGCAAATGTTTCAAAAAGCTTTGTGGCTCAAAATACAAAATCTTAAATTCGTAAGACTGTACGACATCACACTTGGTAGACAGTTTTCTGCTTTGTTATCTTAGTCATAATTTGAGCTCCAATAATACATTTTTATGTCAAGAATGGTTTCCTCCTTCATTCTTGGGTCTTTTCAATGCATTGTTTCACCCATTGACAAACTCTTGAACTTAATGCACTGCAGCCTAACTTTGTTTGGTATGATTTTCATCATGAAGGGCTCCAGATACTTTTTCAACATCAGGAGTATGTACTCTTTATTTTTTCAATACAGGAGTACTGGAAAACCTTAAGAGTACATTTAGAGTACCGAATGGAATTTAATGGAGTATCAGTAATCTTGTGTTTCGTTTCAAATATGCACCACAACATTGCTACTCTTGTGTAAACAGGTCAATAAACAATAAATTTTCAGATAAATATGTCTGTAAATGATTCTAAGACAATATACCATTGCTGTGGTGTATATCTGCTTACACGACTTTGTGTGTATTTTCTAAATTATTTGCTACCACAAATTTTGTATCGTTTAGTGATATTTGATATATCCTATTTGAAAAAAGGTGACACCGATGAGAATGGCCCTTATCTGGAGCCCTGATCATGGTAAGAGCAGACTTCCTTACGACAATAAACATGACTTTGTGTGTAATCTATATAAGACAGTCTAAATGCATCTGAATCACAAATTGATGATCTATTGGTAAAGTAAGAAGCATAAGACTTTTCTACAAATTTTTCAACCTCTGGAGCTCAAAATAAATCTTTCACATGTCAACTGCTAAAAACAAGGAAGTTGATTTAGTGATAGTTGACATGTCCTTGACCTTTGAAAAAAGCCTGGCCAGCCACGGCCCGACATGGTGGTCAGAAATGAAAACATTGTTTAGATTTGGTCAAAATTGAGTGGAGAGTTTCTAGAAACCTGCCCCAGATTTTTGGCCATATCGCTTATGAGTTTGTTAGTCAAATTGACCCAGGAGAGGGTAGTCAAAATGGCGACCTCCAGTGGTAAGTGTCCTCTACATGTCTTTGCGAGAGTGATGATTTGATGTTTGTTCGTGGTAGTGTGTGAACAGCATCAGTTTCGACATCAGTTCCAATGTGCAAGAATTTAACGAAGTTGTGACTTGAGCAATAAACTGACAACTGTTTTCGAAGAAGTTATGCAACGCAAATTGTTTACCCTGTGCTGCTGATCCATCCCAGTTTTCGTGCACATCTCTTCATTATATCATTAACTTTGGAATTATTATATCGTTCCCTTTTCTCTGTGGCTTCTGACGACTGAGAAGGAATGTCGTAATTTTCTTTACCATCGGTTGAGACCAATTTCAAAGAAAGCTGAACTCTATACTGTTTTGAATGTTTTTTTGTGTACTGATCAGGTGCCTGAGTGATTAGGAAGGCGTTTCCTATTCTCGCGGTACTTACGGATATATGATACGTATCACAAATAATGGGTAACGAATGAACGAATTTGTTATTAAATGACGAATACAATATTGTAGTTCAGCTGATTCCATCAGTTGAACGTCCATGTGACCCGTTGATTGCCATCCCAATAACCAGTGACGAAACGAAATTTGGCTTCTCCCATTCTCGACAATTAACGTGCGGCCTATAACCTAACATGACTACTGCAGTGCTATGTACAGATTCCATCCTTGCATCTCACATTTCAAAAGTAACAAGAGTTCAATAAAACCACGCTCCTTCCCAAATATTCGTGAATATTCGGTTCTGCCACGAATAACGAATTGAATTCATGAAGAAGCACTTGGTCCGATTCACTAGAATACCAGTCGGTGATGTAAACAACCGCTAAGCGTCACGCATCAGCGTGAGATTTCTAGCAAAAGGGTGTAGGTTACCGCAGATGGGACTAGGAAACCACTAGGGCTAGAATGCACTTGGAGACGGACCTATATAACTAGTATGAGGGTGTAGGTTCGAATCTCAGATGGGACTACATGCAACAAAAATACTAGAATCTGTACTTGACTGAGAAAGTGTAATCCCCAAGATGACATGTTACATTTGACCACATTCTTAATGACATGGTGTATTCACAGAATGTTTTTATGTTTAACTTCTCTCTCACCGAGACGGCGAGAGCCACGATGGGATCTTACAGTCAAGTCATGACCCAACTTCACCATGTTCACAGCTGAAAAGACCACCTTCATAAATCCTATTCAGATTGTGGTGGCTGTATAACCCTTGTATTTTCTTGTGATTTTTAGAAATATATCTCCTGTGGGCTTTTGACTGAAAAATTGATACTGATGTACCCCCAGGTCATTTCCCTGCCTGGACCCCTGTATATACATGTACCTGCCATCATTCATCACAAATTTAGGTAGAAACAGCTCAATAACCTGTTTACTTTGTTTCAACAGTAGCCAGCTGACATGTTGACAATGCATGCATGGTTTTGCAAGATTACACAGTTGCACTGTGATGTTTTTGAAATATAGTCCTTTGTAACTTTCACTGACTTAAGTCTAACCCTTAAGATTGTACTTTTTTATGGATTGGTGTTTGAAGTAAGGCAATGTATTTTGTAATACATGTAATATGTATATGTTTGTTTGTTGTTTAACATCGCATTTAACAATACTCCATCAAGTCCAGTGTCAGATCAACAGCATGAGCAACGATCAACACAATTGGGATACAATGACCACCTGATCCTGTTAGTCGCCTCTTTCAACAAGCTTGGCTTAATGCCAATTTTTACCCAGACCTTCATGGGTCATACAATATGTGCAGAGTAATGTTTTGAAGAACACAGATAAGAGTAACAAAAGCATTTAGTGTTTTGAACTGGATTTATTTTTCCCATGTAGATTTAGGGTTACATATAACAGTCGTATTCAGATCATTCATATCAGTGGTTAGTTGTTTTTTTTAAAAAATAATAAATTATGATGTATATACAATGAGGAATATTTTTCCATTTTGTTATTACTAAATGATTTTCTAATTGTCAGTAACATTTGCCACTGGCAGCCCCCCTTCCATAGTTAAAAGATCAGAGTTTCGAACTGATTTATATTTGGTAAGTTTATTTATGATCCTGTTAGCTGATTCAGTTTTAGCACATGATAATAAAACTTCATTTCATAGTTCATATCCATCAGTTTAGACTTGATATATCTGTTCATGATATAAAGTTACCCTTCTAAATGGATGTTTTTGTTCATCTAGTCCCATGTCATTCTCTTCCCACAGAGGTTACTCCTGTCATATCTTCCTACGTAACCTCTGTTCTAATACGGCCCTTTCATGGTGTGAGCATTTAAGACTCGTGATTGGAGGTAATCAGATTTAGTTGTGCAATCAGCAACGTTGTTTCAAAAGTAATCAATCGCAAGGCCTCAGTAATTTCCGTATGCTTCGAGAAAAACTAAACTTCTTCCCCTGCGCGATGCGCAAACGTTTCTTCTAGACAGAACTCAGTCATGTTATGGCGGATCAGTGGCGTCTCCATCGCCCTCGTTGACAACGGACAAGGTAGCCATTAAACGTCTTGTGTGTAACATCAACACAATTCCCCGGCAGATGGGGAATATTTGTGGCCCCACATTTGCTTGTGTTAGTCAAGTTGAATCTAAGTCGATGTAACACGTGTTCTGATTGGATAGAAAGAAGGGAGATAATTCGTGTTGCGATCTTTTGCCGCTAGGGGATTTTCCGAGAACCAAGAAATATGGCCGTATTAGAACAGAGGTTGATAGGAAGATATGACAAGTAACCTCTGTGGGAAGAGAATGGTCCCATGTATCCTTTTGCATATTTTTATGCCAATTCTTTCTAACTTATCAGAGAGCAGTTAAGTTTGTCCTCCTAATTCCCACCCCAAAATCATATGGTGTGGTCTGTAATAGCCATCCTATATATTTTGTCAACATCATTAATACAAGTGTTTTCACATGGCTATGGTCTGTTTGCATTCAGTGAACAGAATACTTTCTTTAATTAATTTATCACAACAATGTCCAGTGACTACATTGACTGACTAATATCCTGCCTGTCTTGATATATTCAATTTTGCAGTCTCATTGAGATGAAAGCATACCATATCTGTATCCTGCAAAAAATATATGTATTTGTTTGAATAGAGGGTCTGAAAATAATCCTTTTCATTGGCTCCGAAGTTTGTGTGCATTAGTACTGAGACTTATTTACAATAATCACAATAAAATTATAGTATTTTTGTGTATTTGATACACCTTTGTTAGTAGATGTATATTATCTATGGCATATACACATATACATGTAGTTAATGTGTAAACAAACCCGTGAAGATCCGGGTTAGAATATTGATCTTCAGTAACCCATGCTTGTTGTAAGAGGCGACTAACGGGATCGGGTGGTCAGGCTTGCTGGCTTGGTTGACACATGTCATTGGTTCCCCATTGCGCAGATTGATGCTCATGTTGTTGATCATTGGATTGTCTGGTCCCAGACTTGATTATTTACAGATTGCCGCCATATAGCTGGAATATTGCTGAGTGCAGCGTAAAACTCACTCACAAATGTGCAAACACACTGCAAGTAAGTGTGTGTGTATTTTCAACCAATGTTGGTAATTGCTGAGTGAGTACTGCATACAGCTAGAAGAAGAACCTCCTCAAACAGACTATAGAAATCCTGTGATGCGAACAATATGTCAACATGTCAGCTCACTGCAGTTGAAACATGAAGTGAACAGTTTACTGGGCTGTTTCTACCTAAATTTGTGGTAATAAGATAATGAGAGGTTCCCTTATAGAATGGGAAGTGATCTGGGACAGGGAGAATCCTGATATCAACTATTCAATTAAAAACCCACAGGAAATAGTTGGGTTTTTGTTGAAAATCTTAAGAAAATATGAGGGGTAATCGGCCACAACAATCTGAATAGGGTTTATGAAAATGGTGTTGTGCATTCCTACATTTAAGACAGGAACCTACATTGCATCTGAGCTTTTGGCTTATCAGCTACCTGTGCTGATATTGGATATTGTGTGTTAAACTTCTAAACTGTTTGTTTACAATTAACAGTTGCCCTCAGTGTCTTTGTAAGGATCTTACATCAGTATCTTCAAGGCAGAGCTCCAGATAAGATTTAGCTCATGTGGGTACTGTACCCACTGTATTTTTTTGGAGTGGGTATTATAAATGTTGAGTGGGTATTTCATTTTCCGTTACCCACTGCTTCCAAATATGTGCGTATTTCAGTCATTTTACTCACCTAAGTATTATGTCATTGAGTAAGTTTACTAAGCAGGTATGTTCTGCCTTATGTCATACCTAATCAAAAGCAACTTAAATATATTGGAAATGATTTCATGAAAAATCACTCATCCTATACTGACAGTACAACACTAGTCCTATACTAACAGTACAACTTGATAGCAATTGATGTCTTTGTCATTATGCAAGTGATTTTTATAAATATATTCCGTACGCATTTGTTTTAAACTGTTTGCGTACATAACATTGTAAATGCGTAATTGGTACGCAACCATTATTCTTCAATGCGTAATTTGAAATTTTCTATGCATATTTTACCTGGATACGCAGCTTATCTGGGCCTCTGTTCAAGGTTTGAACCTGTTCAATATTTTCTGTCAAGAACTCATTTCCTTTGCCAGGTGAAGGTGATGGAGGCTATAATTTGTATAAAGCGTATGCTATTTGTGTTTTAGTTTTGCGACTTTCGGGTCTGTTTTCTCCGACTTTGGGGTCCCTGGTGAGTCGGCAATCCCCAGCACTAGCAGTTCAATGTCGCAGTCTCTTCACGGACAACAAAGAGGATGACAAGACAAGTGTCAGGTACTCACCACGTTTTCATTCATGCATATATATTTTCCATTTGTAGTGTTTGTTTATAAACCAGAGTTTTGTAATGTGAAAAAACCCATCATTTCTGTTCTATATTAGGCATAACTCAAGCAGTAACAAATATGACAAATAACAAGTCCAGAAATGTTTTTGTTTCCAATGAGAAAGATGAACTGCAACATAATTCAATACTGAAACAGGGTTCTACATAGCCCTGTAAAACTGGGAGTCCTGGTCACTCAGGGCATATTTTTGGGGGAGTCCATTTCCAAAATTGGGAGTCCATCAATTTGCATGAAATCAATTATCATAGACACTTCCCATTTAATAATGATTATGTTATAATATGTGTTACTTTCAAAGTCATTAGAATAATAATTGTAAACAGAATGTTTATATTTTAATATGGGATATCATTACCAACTTAGAAAGTATTTTACCAGAAAAAAGATATATTGCGTCCACAAGGACCCACGTGATTTTAGTTTGGGGGTACTTCATCAAATGTCTGCATCCAATACAAAGAATCACGCATCCCATAAAACCCTGCCAAAGTAACCTACCAATGTGTAACTCCTCTATTAGAGATGTCACACATAACCATGATAACAGCATGATAGTTTCTTACTTTCTTCAAGTGATGGGTATAAGGTGAAATTTCAAAACTGTCAGTGTCAAATTAAATTAATTGTTTCACATTTCAGTGTTGTTCCAAGTAGAGGGCAGAGCACAAGCCAAGGAATTGTGCCAAAGAAAACATATTCCCCTTTCCAGAACACTAGCAATAAGGCCGAATATGCACTGGCCAGGGTGGATGACCTCCTCAACTGGGCCCGGAAGGTCAGCAGTTTACCTTCAAATAGAATCAATGAATTGTAGATTGCTGGTCAGCTAAAATAAGGTCACTCTTACACTGTAAAGGATTATGTTTATTGATTACGCCATGTTTATCTCACACGATTTAAGGCAGGCCTCATCAGATAAACCTCTTTTGTAAGACAACCAAAATAAGGCGTTACTTGCAAATAGAAATTGTTTTTGTGAACAAAAGTTCAGTATTCACTGATAGTGTGTGGACATGTGTCCTTTAAGAAGCTGATTGTGGGTTCTAGATAACAGATTCGTCTTTTGAAGCCCGAAGGATTGGTTTCAGAGAATATCAAATGGAAATATGCCCATTGGACAATGTCAATGAGAAAATAAGGATTTCTGATATCCAGTGACCATGATTTAAATCTGGGACTGAGATATGGCCATCATGATGCTGGCAGTATAATGATGTGCATTGTCCTCTCAGAGCTCCTTGTGGCCCGTCACGTTTGGCTTGGCCTGCTGTGCTGTAGAGATGATGCACTTCGCTGCCCCCAGATATGACATGGACAGGTTTGGAGTTCTGTTTCGGGCCAGCCCTCGACAGGCTGACCTCATCATTGTAGCAGGAACACTCACAAACAAGATGGCTCCAGCTCTGAGAAAAGTAAGTATGAAGAAATGTAGGAAGGTCACTGTAATTCCTAAGTAAGACAGTGCTGTGACCTGTACCTGGCCTTACATGTTGCTGGTGACCTGTACCTTACTTTACATGTTGCTGGTGACCTGTACCTGACTTTACATGTTACTGGTGACCTGTACCTGGCCTTACATGTTGCTGGTGACGTGTACCTGACTTTACAAGTTGCTGGTGACCTGTACCTGACTTTACAAGTTGCAGGTGATCTGTACCTGACTTTACATGTTGCTGGTGACCTGTACCTGACTTTACATGTTGCAGGTGACCTGTACCTGACTTTACATGTTGCAGGTGACCTGTACCTGACTTTACATGTTGCAGGTGATCTGTACCCGACTTTACATGTTGCTGGTGACCTGTACCTGACTTTACAAGTTGCAGGTGACCTGTACCTGACTGTACATGTTGCTGGTGACCTGTACCTGACTGTACATGTTGCTGGTGACCTGTACCTGACTTTACATGTTACTGGTGACCTGTACCTGACTTTACATGTTGCGAGTGACCTGTACCTGACTTTACATGTTACTGGTGACCTGTACCTCTCTTCACATGTTACTGGTGACCTGTACCTGACTTTACATGTTGCAAGTGACCTGTACCTGACTGTACATGTTGCTGGTGACCTGTACCTGACTTTACATGTTGCAGGTGACCTGTACCTGACTTTACATGCTGCAGGTGACCTGTACCTGACTTTACATGTTGCAGGTGACCTGTACCTGACTTTACATGTTGCAGGTGACCTGTACCTGACTGTACATGTTGCTGGTGACCTGTACCTGACTTTACATGTTGTGGGTGACCTGTACCTCTCTTTACATGTTGCAGGTGACCTGTACCTGACTTTACATGTTGCAGGTGACCTGTACCTCTCTTTACATGTTGCAGGTGTACGACCAGATGCCTGAGCCAAGGTGGGTGATCTCTATGGGCAGCTGTGCCAATGGTGGAGGCTACTACCACTACTCGTATGCAGTAGTCCGAGGCTGTGACAGGGTTATTCCTGTGGATATATATGTTCCAGGTAGGTTCAAAGCCTTCATTTGTAACTTCCTGTTGTAGAGGATCATAGAAGACATCATTGAACACCAGCTAGGACATCATGTCCCCTTGTGTATCCACACCATACCTCGTAATACAGCAAACATTTAATGCTGAAGTAACATAGTGTTGAATTTAAGTCCTTCTTTACTGATGAGGAATATTTTTGGGGACACTTTCTTAGTCAATACTGTGTGCAATTTGATAATAATATTCATGATCTCTGATGTTTTACTTATTCAGTATACTTTACATTAAATTCTGCCCTTTAATTAGTAAGCCATGACACTGATATATATACCCATGCATTAATTAAGCACCACCCTATTTTGAAAATAAGATGTGATGCTTCAGAAAACTTAGGGTATAGCCAGCAATTTAATTAACCTATAGTTAAAGAAGATTTATCCATTAATAATAATAATAATAATAATAATAATCTACTTCTATAGCGCCGAGTTCCAGCTAGACTGCTCACATGCTCTTGTGCAGTTCAGTTTATTTCATTTCAAATAGATGTGTCTTTAGATATTTTCGGAAAGTTTGTAGACTTGGAGCAGATTTTAGCGACATAGGGAGGTTGTTCCATAGCATGGGAGCTGCACATTCAAAGCAGCGTTCCCCGTATTTGGTCCTGGATGGTCTGGTGATAAGCAGATCTTTATCTTGTGATCTAAGAGTTCTTGTTGGTCTATGGTTGTTAAGAAGAGATGACAAGTAAGATGGAGCAGTGTTGGTCTTCAGGCACTTGTAGATAATGGTGAGCACCTTGAAGTTTATGCGTCTAGCAACAGGTAGCCAATGCAGTTCTCTTAACCTGGGTGTGATGTGGTCTCTTTGAGGACAACAAGTTATTATCCTGGCGGCCATATTTTGTATAACCTGGAGTCGATGAACCAGGGAAGCTGTTATCCCATACAAAAGTGAATTGGCATAGTCAAGGCGAGATATGACTGTTGCTTGAGTGAGAGTTTTGGCGGTTTCATCTGAAAGATATCGTCTTAGTTTACCAATCTGATGAAGATGGTAATGAGAAGACTGGCACATTTGGGTGACCTGTATGTTCATGGTCATGTGGGAGTCGAAAACAACTCCTAGATTCTTCACTTGAGAAGAGGCAGGCCCATTCACAGGTCCAATATTGACTGAGAATTCTGTCATACGTTCCTGTAAGTGCTTTGGCCCAGTCAATCCATTGACAGTTTTACAAATACCATGACCTTTTCTATTCTTTATGAAAGAATATGTTGATGAAAATGTGATGGGACTGAATTTTTACCTAAAATAACTATTCCACTCCTGCTCAAACTACACAATTAAATTAAGTTTTGACTAAAAATAACAATTCTGTTATATACCAAGATGACATTTACACATCAAGTAAGCTTTAATTATGCATAATCAGGAAGAACCCGAATGTCAAAGATTCAGACCTTTTTCCAACAATTCAGATTGCTAATTGACAAGAACTGAAATGGACACATTGATAAGATTTTGGAATAAATCTTTTATGATTTTGAGTTTATTGTATTGAATAAACACTTCTCCTTGCCAGATACTGATAATTACAGCTAAAATCTGTTTTGTTTGTAAAGCAACTGTTACTGCATTTTAAAAAAATGTCTTTTTAGTTTGACTGTAACTTTTTCTAAATCTTAGTTTTACAAACTTTCATCCAATCACAATAAATAACGAATTTATAGGTCACATAACAATCAATTATTACTTTCACTTTTCAAAATAAGGTAACTTGTTGTAGGACAGAAAAACACCTGTTTTAAATATAGGCAATTATCCTAATTAAAGTACATGGTAATTTCAATGATGTTTTCGTTTATGAAATGTTAAATGCTTGTTCTCTCAAATTATAAAGGTTGGAAAGAGTTTAGAATTTCATTTCATCCAAAATTAATTGGTAAAATACAGGGTGGTGCTTATTTTATGCAAATATTTTGAGTACTGCTGCATTTTTACAGGCAATCAGTGATTTGTTTCATGTAACTCAATATGACGCCTTTATTTCTCCATCCATAGCGCTACCTGAGGTGATTAATGAGGAAAGGGAAATAACTCTTTGACATGTCTTTTCAAGACACTATTCAGGCAACAGATCTTTCACTGATGTTAGTTTTAAAATATATTTTAGGGATGCTGTTTTAACTACCAATATGCTAGAACCTAGCTCAGTGACTAACATTCAGGCTGGAGTCACAATGTAATTTTAAAAATGTCTGTATAATTTAAAAGTTTGAATACGGAATTCGAACTTCAAGTTATAATAATAGTGACTAATGCTAGGGTTTGGAGAGGTGATCTGTATTTCACTGATAACAAACTAACAAAGAAGGAAGAGGTTATAATGACTGATTTTACCTTATTGCATTGAATACAGTATTTAACAACATTTTAGAAAATAAGAACATCTAAAACTCCCGTTTTTGAACAAACATTTTTCTCAAATTTGGCTGTCACTGCCATTTAGTTTTGGATCCTTAACATATCCCTGAATATTCCTGCATGAAACCATCTCTGATTATCAAGGGCAGTATACCTCCAATTTTCCATGACAATAGCATTTAGCAAATTAGGTAAGTCAGTCTTATAACACTAACAAAATCTGATACCATGAGCAGGTACTCTGATTTCTCCTGTTGCCAGGTTGCCCCCCGACGGCAGAAGCGTTGTTGTATGGAGTTATGCAGCTGCAGAAGAAGATAAAGAAGATGAAGTCCGTACAGATGTGGTACCGGAAGTAGTGGGCCTGGTATCCTGTACATAGACTACTTATGTTATTTTGGAGATAAACCTAGTGTGTTTGAAAATCAGAGACATGCTTTACTGAATTGATGGCGACTAAATTTCAATTGGAACCGAACGCGTAGCGTGAGGTTTCAATTGAAATATTTAATCGCCATCAATTCAGTAAAGCATGTCTCCGATTTTCAAACACACTAGGGTTATCTCCATTCTACCATGACCCATTTAAAATCGAACTTCCTCGCTCTGCGGAAAGACACTGCGTAATCCGGCATGGGACGAGAGGCGAATTGAACTTCGTCTGTGAAGGGGCGGTAGGTGCCGTTCGTATTTTTTTAACATTACAACATAACAATATTCTGTCCAAAGAAATCAAACTACTGTTTATTCAATGCAATTATGTAATACCTGAGATCTTGGGGTTTTTTTCATCCCAACTCCACACGACTAAAACCAGCCTATTGTTTTGTATGCCGTGAAACTGTACCCCCCTGGCCACACTATAATGGAATCGTC
The DNA here is from genome assembly GCF_003918875.1 of Haliotis rubra. Lineage (NCBI taxonomy): Eukaryota > Metazoa > Mollusca > Gastropoda > Lepetellida > Haliotidae > Haliotis > Haliotis rubra. The sequence continues at coordinate 1,284,354 of NW_025765570.1, read as the reverse complement.
TGACCTACTTATTTTCTTCCAAGTAGACAGTTACGCAACAGTTTGAAATGGCGGACGAGCCAGTGTTTACATTTTGCGAAAGGTTGAAATTTGAAGTGACAGTGGACAATACTTGACTGACTGTCGAATCTGAACCCTGCAGAATCGAAGAATAGATCCTTTACTGATCATCCTACGACCTGTAACTCATCAAAGACTGTTGATTTTTATGACCGGCCGATCATGATTTCACGTACTGCCTCCACCCCGGCATGCGAAAAGAGAGTGACAGTGCTGCTGCTTAGTGTACATGCGACTGACTTGTGATTCCTTGGAACTTTGTTTTTATCGTTTGGGACTGGACTGTGTCCAAGCGTTTTTCAAAGTAGATGAACATAACAGTGACAATCATATAATTGTATTTTTCAAGTTTAAATAAATGTTTTATCAGCATTTCCATCATGTCTGTTGTGTTGGTATTAGTCATGTTGGTGGTCAAGCTGAAGTAGTGCGGCAGTGTTCTATACGTGCGCAGTGAAGCGCAATGAAATCAAACGCATTTATAATCCAAAAATTTCCAATTGCCTATGTGGAATATTCGAAAGTCAGCGTCAAAATCCACGGAGTTGTTGTTATGATCCGCCATCATTGTGGTCAAACGGAAGTAGTTCTCAAAATAAGATTTGTCAATGCACGGTGAAGCGGCCTTACAATCAGATGAGCGTCAATCCACAATTGATGCCGTCTGCTTTTTCTGAACAACCAATCAGAATCTAGTATTTTCTTGATTCATGGTAGAATTGTACATATTTGTTGTGTTAGTGCAAACAGTAGCACACTTGGAACACTTGAACTTTTGACCAGTGTGGGTATAGGGAAGCCTCGCATTTGAAGTCCCCCCTTGAAATAACTCTGGATGTGAAAGTACATGAAGATTTTTCATGTTTCGGATACGAATCTTCAGTGCCACAATGGACTTGTTTTGAAAAATGCGAATTAAAGAGAAACTGTGAAATAAAAACTTTCCAATAAAGTTTTCAGAGCATATTTTGTATTAAGCTGAGCATACATGTTCCAAATGACTTTGGGCATTGTCTGTTGATGAATTTACGACAGAAGACACGTATGTTGATATATGTAATGTATATTGAAGTTTTTGAGTGTTGACAAAGACCTTCACTTGTTGTTGACCATTAACATGTTCAAGGGCAGTTATACCACTTTTCACAAAGACCTTGACAAGCCATTTGCCTTTGCACGCTGGTACTTTGATGTACAGTGAATCTTGAACACTTTATTGAATGATGCAAGTCATTACTTCCTTTATCATGGAAGTATTTGAAAACATTTTAGACAAGATGACAGAATGTTTGAATGCAGTGAAAGTGTAACATAGCATCTGTTTGGGTAGTTCATGTCCATAATAAGCACTGCAGTAAGGTCCTCGACGGAGCAAGACTCACACTTAGTGTTAAACAACAATCCATGGAACGAGGTATCATTGACGTCTCCTTCCAACAGTAAGTACTGATCATATGGCTATGAGTCATCGATACTTACATGCAACTGAATGTCATTATTTGTCAGATCCCCTTTTAATAACAGGTTTGTTTGGACAATTATAAAATATGAAATATTAATGTTCAAAATGTAACTGAATTTATGCAATGCCGCGAAAATAGGTATCGTGATATGTATCGATTCATGAAACTTATGTATCGTGACATCCTTACTGTTCATCCTAAATATTTACATTATCAACAATTGTGAAACTACAAGATCTATCATTTTTGTATGGAAGATCCAGAGCTAAAATAAGTCACCAGTCCATGGTAGTCTGACACAAGGTAGTCAAGTTGGGGTTTTTTCAATGTCAGCCTAACCCAGCAGCATGGGATGTCGGTCATTACATCCATATTTTCCTGACAGACAGAATATTGCGGAATTGTGACTTAAATCAAATACAAAATCACAATAAATGTTGAGGTGAAATGGGGTTTAACATCGTACTTAAGAATATTTTGCTCATATGACGATGTGCATGTGTGGCTGCATGTACTAGCCCAGACTTAAGCTGGTTTTATAGTGCTTGCTCACCGAGATACCATGCTGCAGTTAAGCATGAATATACTGTCTGAGTACTGTCCGACCAGTAACCATTAATGCAGAGCCATATTTTAATGTCTTTTGGTATGACGCGACCAGGGATCGAACCCGCAACCTTCCGCTCTCTGGGCGGACTCAATAATGTTGTTGTTTTTCATTCCTGCAACACACAGAGGTAGATTATGGTTTGGGCTCCATCCTTAATGAACATGTGCGGATCAAGTTAAAAATCCACCATCCAGAACTAATATTGTTCAGAGTAAAAACCCGTCTCTCATATATTTGAAAATAGTGCACTGTGCAAAAGAGTGGACACATTTTCAACTGAAAGGTCTTCATTATTTGAATCACTTGTGTTACGATCATTTCCTGACATTATCCAACTCTACAAAGTGGAGGCTGTTCAAACACATGACAATGTACTCTCACCAGAACTCCAGCATTCGTCTCCACTCCAGTGCAGATTTTGGAGTTGTGACAGATCATAATCAGAACAGAATGAACAAACGTGAGATTGCAGCAAAGACAGGGATTGACGTCCTCCATCCAGTACAACGACTGCAGCGTGGACATTACAGGTCAAATTTGAATAACAACAGAGTTATTGCCCTTTAGTAGTTTACCATCACGATCTTGGTTTTTGAGTAGTGCAGCAAGTTGAAATTTTTTTCGAGAATAATTATTTTGCAGAAAAGTGGCCACTTGTTCCAAATGATCCCATGCACATATTAGTTTCTTTACAATAGTAAAATCTTTATGAATTGAATTCATGTAATCAACCTGTGACTGGATCACAGCTGCCTTCTGGTGAACATGCCAAGGAGCAAGGGAATGTAATTGTGAGACAGACAACAAATCCTGGACTGATGTCTTCTGGAACGATGTTGATCAGCCCTGTACAATGGTTTTTGGTGTCACTGCCACTGGAGTCTTTAAACTGGTCAGTTGGTTTAAAACAAAATAACAATCAGCTCCTTTCACTGCAACACTTCACTGTACCCATGGATCACTCAAAAAGACATCTGATGCTTTATTGTAAGAGGGAATGGGTGGTGTCTTGGCAACTTGATGCATGTGGTCATAAGAACATCGAGAAATTCCATATTCCCGTCAATCCCTGGACTGTTGTCCAGACTATTATTACAGATCACTGAATGCAGCAGTGAACAACAATCACTCGGCTGCTCCCTTCTTGTTCTTCAACCTTGAGTTTGGGCTGCATAATGATTTCAATTATAGAGATTGATAAGTAAATATTGCTCATCGACTAATATCGGATAAGTTACATACCAAAAATGCCTAAAATGTATTTCAACATATTTCAGATCACTGGTCTAGTATTTATGTATGCATTACTAACAAAACAGCCTCCTAAACATAATTAGGAAGCAGCCTACAGATACGACCTTATTTTGTGTTTTGTAAATTATAACTGAATTTCGCCACAATAGTTAAAGCACCACAATGAGTGAGTATAGTTTTACGCTGTTTTTTTAAGAAGTGTTCCAGCAATATCACAGTTGGAGACAACACAAATGGGCTTCACACATTGTACCCTGTGGATAATCAAACCTGGGTCTTCTGCATGAGCGAACGCTTTAACCACTATGCTAACCCCTATGTATGACAATATCGACACAACTTTCATATCGATAATCAAGCATATATCCAATTACTTATCTTTTTTTAGCCAGCCCTTCTTTGAGTGTCAACTTTATGAACATCAAAATTCCCTGACTTTCTCAACAATTTCATCTTTCTTAAACAAATAAAAAACATGTCCAGCTTTGTTGTAGCAGCTTTATTGAGTATACATGGCTCCCTACTTGAGAGGGATGAAACGAGAGGAGTGGGTGGCACCAATACCAGGCCGACCGTGCTTCACAGGCTTGTATGTGATGCTGAACTCTCCTAGATAGTGACCAATCATCTCCGGCTGAAATTAAATGTACTCCAGTAAAGCATCCTGCAAAGTTCTGCCATCTAATTTACACAATCTTAAGTTTCCTTCTTTAATGTGGCGCCATTAACAAACATTTAAGGATGTTCAGTAGTTTGTGTCATGGTCTCTGGGTTGGTTTATCTACATGCAACTGGTTATAAAAGGATTGTTCAGATTAAGGATTTGTCCCGAATCAAGATGCAAGTTAAAGCAGTTACCAAGGAGGATTGTTACAAAACATAAAAGAGTAAACAGGAAATGAGATACGGCACCATGCAGAGTTTGGCAACTAGGAACCCATTTTCAGTTCACTGTCGCTGGATAAACAAGAAACATTAAACAGTTTAGTTCTCCAGAAACACCCAAGATTGTTGTACCCCTGCATTTTCCAAATCAGGGTGGAATAAAAGGATCAAAGGACTAAACCTTGATTTCAAATGCTTTCACATGAACCATAACTGTACAGTCCACAACTGTACAGCCCTGGGCTTCGTTCCTCAAAGTGACTGTAGCGTTAAGACTGTCGTAAGTCTTTGTTAAAGTATGGGAGTTACAACTGTCATAGTGCTACGATGGCTTTGTGGAACAGGGCCCAGGTTGACGAGGACCAGCTTACCTTGATTTCCACCTGGTTGAAGGTCTTGCCTTGGTACACTCCCACAATGCTGCCAATCATCTCAGGGACAATGATCATGTCTCTCAGATGGGTCTTCACCACCTACATAAAAACAGAAAGTTGTTTATTTGAAATTTGTAAATGGTCAATTCCGACCGGGCAAAAACGGTCATTCATGTAATGAAAATTAATCAACGCTATTGGAATACAATGACATGCATGAAGCAAGTCAGCTAAGCTGACCACATGATCCCCCTTATATTGGACAGGGCGTTCAAACAGTCAGTCAAGCACCTGCTCCAAAGATTGTATCTTGCTTATGGCGGGTTTGTTTTTCAGCCTATGGACCAATAATGGGTACAGTACATGCACTTTGTGCACAAAAATGAACCCATACATCCCACTGATGAATTTTTTTTGTTGCAGACACAAACACATCTCATGCGCGGATCCAGAGGGGGGGTGCATCCCTCCCAAAGAGTGTTCCAAATGTACTACATGTTTTATGCCCAGGGTTCCGAGGATTGGGGTGCACCCCTCCCCCAAACGAAAATCCTGTATCCGCCCCTGCATCTGACGTATGTCAAAATGTGTTGAGTCACCCTGAGCATGAAGCTATCTGATATGTGCCTCTTCACCAAAATGGCAATGGGTGCCCTATATGTGAAGCATGGTGTTAAAACAAAGCAGCCTCTTAGGAGCTTGGGTTAGTCAACACACCAAGGAGTTGAATGTGGTAACTAGAACACATACAGATCCACTGGCCAAGGAAAGAATAAATGGTGCTTAAGCAGATACTTGCGTGGCTAATTGTTATAAATACTACTACTACTACTAACGATGATAACAGAACCACAATAGAGCATGCTGACACAGTATCAATTACATCATTTAAGCCAACCACCTGACCTATAGTTAATGAAGTTTCTGTACACAACGAGCAGGTTGCTGGGTACTAATTCAAAACAGACTATGCATGGGCATGGGGTTCACAAATTTGTGCAATTTACAGGGACGTGACCAGTGGATATCAGTGATAGAATTGGTATTCAGCAATCCATGCTTGTCGTAAAAGAGACAAACGGGATTGGGTGGTCAGGCTCGCTCAGACTTGATTCACACAATATTGTATCCCAATTGCATATTTGATTCTTATACAGTTGATCACTGGATTGTCTGGTCCAGCTTTGATTATTCACAGACCGATGTCATATTGCTGGAATACTGCAGAGTGTGTTCAACGACAAATAAGTATCTGCAGTAAAACCAACATGCCAAACATTCAAGGGGAACAAGTTTCTGTCTTCCTAAAGGAATAATGGTGTTTTGAAGAAATGAAATATACATTGACCGGAAGATGCAAATGATCACATCTTTCACCCTATCACTGAACAAAAATAATTCTGCCCCCTTCCTTCAAGCTCAAAAGTTTGGATCATAACCTTGTTAAACAGCTAAATGATGCTAACCTAAATTTCAATGATTGATCTTGTGGAAAGATCCAATTATTTTACAACCTTTTCCCATCACTGCCATGGGGACTTAATGAGAGTCCTGAGAAAAATTAAAACAAAATGCAATAAAACCACCCAATGAAACTCAGTGCATTGTGCGTATACTTGCCTCGGGTTTTTCAAGAGGTCCTGCTTCTTTCTTAGCCTTCCTCAGTTTCTTGATCAGTCCCAGCCTCTTGCGCTTCAGGCCTCTGCTGAATCGGCGACGAGCACGGCATGGGAACAACTCCATCAGCTGCTCACTGGAAAAGATGATCTCAGTATAATAAATTTTGTTAGATACTTCATAAACATCTTAGTACAAATGTGTTAATAAAATGTCCCAAATATCCTGTTTCTTAAAGACTTGAAAATGACAAATATGAAAAAAAAAAAAATTAAACGTGATGGTATGCTAGGAGTGAATTGGCTTATTCAATGTCTTTACTGCTACTGTCCAAAGAATGGATTGTTGCTCATGCTACAAAGAGCGGGTCTATCTGGTTGAAGCTGATTTTACATGTTGCAGTAATCAAAGCAGTAATCAATTTCTAAATCAGTGATTTGCATATCACTACCATCAGCACTGGATCGAAACATAACTGTGCAAATGTTTGTGAAGAAAAAAATTATTTAGTGGGACTCAACTTTCAATACTTGATTTAACTTCTATCAGCTGCAAGTTCATATGGAAACAGTTGTGATAAAAATAAGTAAAAATTCTCTGATCTCTGCGAGTGTAATAATGATATTTCATATGATGGTTACATTACTAATGCGGAAATAAAGCTACATCAAGCCCTGTATGTTGTTTTGCTATATTGTCTGCAAAATTGTTCTGATTTGCTTTAAAAAAAAGTCAAACTGGTGAGTGAAAGGCAACACTGCAATTTCCTGCTAAACACCTGCACTAAGTCAAACCAGCTGTCATCATGCCGGTACTGTGGGAAATGATCAAGGAACTAAAGTTCAAATGACATACAATGTGTACGATAAAGTTATTGCACAACAACGGACAACTGGAGTTTCTATGCTTTGTATTAGATTATGGGGGTAGATTTACTTATACCGGTACCACTTAACATATTTTCTGCGCATGATCAGAAGGAAGCTTAATGTTAGGGTTAGAGCTAGGGTTAGACTCTCTATATACAACAACCGGAATTAGCTAAAACAATGGTACTGGTGTAAGTAAAGTGCTCCGATTACAGTTGTATTATTGTATCAGAAATTTACAAAACAAGTAGAAATCAATCATGTACATAAACCTGACAATGTTAATGTGCTGCAAATGTCCATATAGCTTGACAAAATTAAAAATTGTATTTACATTTGTTACTCGAGTATCTTCTGTGGATAACTTGTGTAGACAAGGTGAACAAGTGTATCTGCTTAACTCAGGGTGTACATCACAAAGTTAAAGAAATGAATAACACCATGACATACTGCCTAGCATAAAGATAAAATACAGACGCATAAACATTAACCCATTCTTATTGTGCTTCAACTCGAAACTCGACAAAATATTGGTAACATTGCACAACTTCTATGCAACGAAACACGAATGCTTCTTTCAAATCTTCATGGTAATTATTTAAAAACATCAGAAAACCAACCTAGTCATGTCCAGAAGCTGGTCCAAGTCTACGCCTCTGTAGGTGTATTTACGGAAGGTCCTTCTCTTCTTCTTCTCAGCCAAATCGGCTGCAGATTGTTCGTCCGTCTGCATAAACAGTCACATCAACCAAGATCAGACTTACATACACACTTGAGATAAAACGCATCAAAACATCACTGGTGTGAAATGTTATGTCAGTACGAAAGAAGGATCATAGCTTAATACAAAATTATTGTCATAAACGAAATAAAACAACAAGATGATAGATGATAGTGGATTAGATTTGGCATAGCGAAGACACCATCCTACCATGTTGATTTCTTGGACAGGAAAAGGAAGTTGCAATGCCGGAAGTTTATGTTTACGCATTCGCAGTGAAATATACTTTCTCCCACACAACTACTAACAATCTTAATTTGATTTATTTGAACCTTATATGGATGTTCAGTTTAAAACCGACCACAAATCAGAGGGCCATAAGCTTTGCCTTTTTCTGCGAATAGATCCTAGAAAAATATATAGCAAGAATTGATATGACGTTTCTTTACACTGCAAATCACTCACGCTACCCTCATCCTGCAAGGACTCTATGTCTACTGGAGTGTAAAGATCAAATGAAGATATCAAGTTTTGAAGCTCTTTGATTATGCATGCATGATACAAACCTATGTTAACAGTACTATAAAATATATACATGTACCTCCACTGCTTGGTCCGTTTGTTCTTTTCGGGACACAAAAATTGTTATTCCATGGGCTGTAGTACGCACGCGTTTATATAGAGTTGGGAATAGTGAGTGAGTTTAGTTTTACGCCGCACTCAGCAATATTCCAGCTATATGGCGGCGGTCTGCAAATAATAGAGTCTGGACCAGACAATCCAGTTATCAACAGCATGGGCATCAATCTCCGCAGTTGGGAACCGATGACATGTGTCAACCAAGTCAGCGAGTCTGACCACCCGATCCCGTTAGTCGCCTCTTACGACAAGCATGGGTTACTGAAGATCAATTCTAACCCGGACCTTCACGGGTGAGTTGTAAATACTTCAGACAGTTATCACCAATATGTCGACGTCTCAGCTTGCACGTGTACATGATTCATAGATAATATGTTTACTGAACGTATATTTGTGTATATAATGTGGTGTTCATTGAAATGTGGTGTTCATTTGACAGGATGAAAGTCTGTTTCAGATACACGTTTGTGTGACTGATCCTAGACAGTGAGCAACTGTTTTATGCCGGTGTCGCTAATCAAGTAGAATCTAACGGCCTAAATAGTGAATCGATGAAAGCAGCATGAGAACGTGTAACAGTAATACACGTTCCGAATACCATGATGGTATTCGATCCACGGACCTTCTGATACGTGGCCGCACCCCTTGTTCACTATTGTGGGGTGGGGTACACTGCCCCCCACTCGTCCATTCCTCACAGGTCTCTGCCCATTTCGCTCATCTCCCACACTAAAACGTACTGTGAGGTACAGGACGTCTTTCACCCAAGATCTCCACAGTGGCACTGACTCTGGTGTCCCCCGCCGTGATATTCCTTGAATATTGATAAAAGCTGCGTAAAACTAAACTCACTCACTCACACACTGGCACTAACGCTTAGTCTCTGAATATATTATATAGATAATTTTGATAGTAACACACAAGCCCATTAAAACTGAAAAGGAGCCCCAGGGAGACCAGAGATTCAGAACCTGAACCTGGGGACATCTAGACTTGCTTCATTTAGGGCTCTGCAGGGAGGGCTAGGCAGTAGGGAAAATAATATGGTTCATGGACTGTGACTAGCGTATACTGTATATATGGTTTGTTGTGGTTTTGATCAAGTTGTAATGTTAGAGTTTTGTATGACACTCGTGGATGTGAGGATGCATCCGTTGTTCTCGACACTTTTATGGTAAATAGCATTTTTTTAAACTCCGACTTTATCAAAGTGGGATATTTCAAAATTAAAATATTGTAACCTCTAAAATCGCAGATGTCGTTATTAACCCTGACTAAATGACTGTTAGGTACAACAAACACATGTGACTACCCATGAAGATCTGGTTTAGAATTGGTTTTGAGAAACCATTCTTGTTGTACGAGGTGGCCGGGACCTGGTGGTCGGGATGTCTGACATATTTGATGCAGATCATTAAATCCATTTTGCGTAGTTCGATATTCATGTTGTCAATTCCTGGATCGTTTGGTTCAGACTCGATAGTTTACAGATGCAGTTGACGTTTGGGGAGATTTTTTATTATTATCTGTTGACGTAAAGATTAAAGCTTATTGAACCCTTGGTGTTGTTTCTGTGTTATGTTACTGTACAGCAGATGTCTCCTCTGTTGTGGGAAGCTTCTTGTGTGACCCCCTAAGGACGTGTAACTATGAATTCTGTAAAGTTCATGTTCTACTTTAACGCGGGCGCCATGTTAATATTTTAAAAGAACCACTTGCAGATTTAAAAAATTGTAACTTGATACACTTGGAAATCTGACCTAAGACTTATTTTCTCCAAGTGAGACTAATGACTGTGTACCTCTATACGTGCGTACGAAATAAACTATATAAGTCGAACGTAAGTTTCCTTAATGTTTTTCTTTGTTAATTTTCACTTTAGCCTGAACTGTATTTGGTTTTATTTTGAATGTGTGACCCATAACAGTATGTGTTCGCTTCAGTATCATAACATTCAGGCATATATGTCAGACATAGAAGGAAAGGCGTGAGGGAAGTAGTATACGAGTTACAAGTTGCCCAAGGTGCGCGAAGAGGCATGATGCGAGAATTTGTTGTGATCGGCAGTCAAGTCGGCTGAGAGAGAAAACGATCGAAACTTGAAGTATAGGCTTTACCATGAGATAGAATGGATTAAACTGACAAAATTCTGACGTTTGGTGACTGTCACACAATGGGAGTGACGTGTGATTCGCCAGAACAGCGAAAAACTTTAGAGTATCATTAGCTGTGGCGCGGATTTTGATTTGCTTTGTGAGATTTGTTTTCCTCGAACCATGTCAAACTTCAGACTGTCGCGCCTGTTGCCTAGGTTTCTTCGGGGTGACAAGGACAAAAACGGTGGATTTACCAAAGATGCTGGCGACAAAAATTGCTGTAGGATTTTATTTTTGGATGACACCGAGCTGAAATTGCCACTCAAGGTGAGTCACTCTGAAAATCGACATGCAATAAATTTACTCAGTTTAATTCCATATTAACAGACAGTGATGTCACATTTGAGTTTTGATCATGTGTTTAAAGTCAAACTTGAATTGCAGTATTTTTACAAGTTCCGCTGTTTTCAGTGGATTTGTTACGAGTTAGATGATGCACAAACTGACAATGTTAATTGCTGTCTCTGATATCCTGATCTGACACTGCAACAGTGAAAGGGATGTTTTGATAAGAAATTAGTTTGTCAATCAAGATTTTCAGATCCAGGTGGTTGTGTCAATTCATTGCATACATGAATAGAAACCATGCTTATTTTTCAAAAGATTTCAACTATCTCTTGTACCAATCATATTTTGGTATTGCTTAGCTCTACATACCTTTCAGGTCCATTTTGTAATTATTTAGGGTAGATACAGCTTATTTAAGAGAGGCGGTGGGGGTAGTGGTTAAAGCGTTCGCTTGTTGCGCTGAAGACCCGGGTTCGATTCCCCACATGGGTACAATGAGTGAAGCCTGCTGTGATATTGCTGGAATATTGCTAAAAGAGATGTAAAACAATACTCACTCACTCACTTATTCAAAAGAGGGTAATGTGCTTGAAACACAAATATGCAAGCTTATAAATTGGTAATATGTTCGTGTGATCCCCAAATCAGTTGGGTTATTGTTATTTCTGTTTGAAACCTTTCAACAAATGATGGTGTAATATGTATTATCGTGTGTCAAATACTTGCTGTATCCAGATGTTTATTATTTTATATATATTGCTTATGCCTATGTTATTGACAGTCTGCACCAGGTTGAAGATACATGTACTTGCCTGTCGCCCAACTTAATTACTTGCTATCTGACATTACTAAAAGGAGGAAAGCATGTTTGTTGAAAGTCAATGTTACTACAACTCTGTTGTGAATCAGCTGTTTGATAAAATGCTAAGTAATATTTACAACTCAAAATAAGTTTAGAACACCCAGTTCTGTAATAATTCAACAGTGAATACATCATGCACTGATGGATGAGCAGCATAATGAAAGACTTCTTAACTTCTTTTTATTAGTGTATTTAGGCAGTATCATTAATATGGCAACATGCAGATCACTCTCTAACCCAAGGTTATCAACTGTGTCCTTTTGCAGATCAAAACTTCCACAGCTATCAGTATTTTTTTGTGACATAGGAAATTTACATATGTTTTCTATCCAGAGACTAGCAAAACTGACTGCAGATTTTCTGTGAAATGGCAACTCCAGCCTTTTTCATTGTATTGAATATAGAAATTAATTTCTAACCCTATTACAATACATATTCACTGCAAATGTGTTCTTGTTGAAGCTGGTTATTTTGTGGCAACTTCCTGTTGTCTTGATGCATGTGAGTGACAGTCGAATTCCCTTCAACATCTGGCTGTTCATGTTTATGAGCAAAACAGATGCGGTAACAGTTCTCTTTACCGTGGAGGATTTTTGTCATTCCAAAGAAACCCATTTCATTCCCTCTTCAAGCCATTAGTGTTGTTGTCCAGGTGATAATGAACGTTACAGTGTTCATGGTGATGGTTCAGTGTATGGAATTATGACCAAACATGTAGTTGAGCCTGTTTCAGGTACCCTTCATCTTGACATGACCTGGTACTTCAAGCTGTGTATACTGTAATGTGATATTCTCATTACCGACCAACACTGTTTTGGTGCGCACAGAATGAAGTTACATTGATTTTATAGATAATAATATAAAGAAATAAAAGCTTTTTCATAAGAAAGCCTTCCAACTAAGTATGCTCCTTGGCATACATTGCACAGCGTGTGACATTTTAGATTTCGTAATTGAGACCGTGAGTCTATGGTACTGTCAGTCATGAAGAAGCCACTCACTGAATGTGAGATTGTTTTGAGTAACTGACTGTTTGCACTCATTATAAGTAACTGGACATTTGTCAGTTTGTTGTCCAGAGTATTATGTGGTGTTTATATGAAATTATAAAGTGTAATTGGAAACAATGAGAGACCAACTTAAATCATACTTGACTCTAATTATCTGTGATCTGCTGTTCAAATCACTGTACAGCTCCACACCTAATCAACAGATTCAGAAAGTAGCCATAACTTCGCTTTTCATCAGTAGACAAACTGAAATTGAGATCGCCTAGCAACTGTTTTAGTTGCAACTTATATATTGACTTTGAAGCCAGAGCTCATGGATAGAGTGGTAGGTAATATTTTGCTTACACTGTTCAGCTCCTGGATGGAGTATGAAGAAACATTTTGCATGCACTGTGCAGCTCTTGATGGATTGCTGGGTAAAAAGGCGGGGAAGGAGGGACCAGAATAAGAGGGGGAGCTGGAAGGGGGGGAGCTGGAAGGGGTTGAGGTATCTGGAATCTCACTGTCACCTCTCATGACAAATCAGCTTCTGTGTTTAGCTGTTTCAGCTTGACGAGGGGGTGTCACTTAACGCACTTGTATCTGACAGCATACAGCTTGCTAATTATGTTGTCAATTGTCATTTAGCTAATTACTCTGACCATTAAAACCAGGCAAACAAGCCTGTGTGCAGGTACACTTGATGAGTATGTGAGTGTGTGGTCCTTACATTGCTGTTAACTGTCTCAATGAACAATTAGCTTAGTGTCAGACCAGTCTAAGCTTTTAGCGAGGACTGTTTCACTAGTGATAGCGTAGTCACACAAGAGAATCTCCTTAAAACTCATAGACATATCAATACTTATAAACACCCATTTTCTACATGTATTAAGTCAAAGCCTCTTCGTTATGTTTATAAGATTCACAATGCCTGTGGTATCAGCTCTTTTGATTGACAAAAACGGCCTCCATGCCACGCCCTTCTCGGTAGTGACAGCTGAGGAGGATCTGTTAACTAAACTCTAATTCGTCATTTTTTGAGTGAGTGAGTTAAAATGTATTGTCACATCGGCAATATTTAAGCGGGAATGTGACTAAAACAGCTCATACCTCATTACACGACAATGTTTATGTATAATATCTGTTCACAAAGGACAGTAAAACAATGAACATGCCACAATTAGAGATCGTCAGCAACCAGAGGTAGATCACCAAACTCAGGTCCATGCGGACTAACAGTGCTTTTGTTACCTGCATGGGACTTAGCTAGATTTACCTCATTCCTTCAGGTGTTGGCAATATTTGGGCAATTCAGAAATACTTTAGAAGAACATATATATAATCTACTATTAAAATAACGGAGGATGAATAATACTTGAATGAAATGGTGAATACATGCAGGATTTATGTCTGTTCATGACTCTAACTTTATATAAAGTGAGTCACAACGATCCCCAGTTTGTCAAGGGGTTGGGGGGGTGAAACCTGAGACTAGATATTCATTGCCTCCAAGGCTCTCTGTATGTAGTAAGTCACAGTGATGGGGTGGGTAAAGCTGAGACTAGATATACATTGCCTCCAAGGCTCTCTGTATGTAGTAAGTCACAGTGATGGGGTGGGTAAAGCTGAGACTAGATATACATTGCCTCCAAGGCTCTCTGTATGTAGTGAGTCACAGTGATGGGGTGGGTAAAGCTGAGACTAGATATTCATTGCCTCCAAGGCTCTCTGTATATAGTAAGTCACAGTGATGGGGTGGGTAAAGCTGAGACTAGATATACATTGCCTCCAAGACTCTCTGTATGTAGTGAGTCACAGTGATGGGGTGGGTGAAGCTGAGACTAGATATACATTGCCTCCAAGACTCTCTGTATGTAGTGAGTCACATTGATGGGGTGGGTAAAGCTGAGACTAGATATACATTGCCTCCAAGACTCTCTGTATATAGTAAGTCACAATGATGGGGTGGGTAAAGCTGAAACTAGATATACATTGCCTCCAAGACTCTCTGTATGTAGTAAGTCACAATGATGGGGTGGGTAAAGCTGAGACTAGATATACATTGCCTCCAAGACTCTCTGTATGTAGTGAGTCACAGTGATGGGGTGGGTAAAGCTGAGACTAGATATACATTGCCTCCAAGACTCTCTGTATATAGTAAGTCACAATGATGGGGTGGGTAAAGCTGAAACTAGATATACATTGCCTCCAAGACTCTCTGTATGTAGTAAGTCACAATGATGGGGTGGGTAAAGCTGAGACTAGATATACATTGCCTCCAAGGCTCTCTGTATGTAGTAAGTCACATTGATGGGGTGGGTAAAGCTGAGACTAGATATACATTGCCTCCAAGACTCTCTGTATGCAGTAAGTCACATTGATGGGGTGGGTAAAGCTGAGACTAGATATACATTGCCTCCACGACTCTCTGTATATAGTAAGTCACAGTGATGGGGTGGGTAAAGCTGAGACTAGATATTCATTGCCTCCAAGGCTCTCTGTATGTAGTAAGTCACATTGATGGGGTGGGTAAAGCTGAGACTAGATATACATTGCCTCCAAGGCTCTCTGTATATAGTAAGTCACAGTGATGGGGGTGGGTAAAGCTGAGACTAGATATACATTGCCTCCAAGACTCTCTGTATGCAGTAAGTCACATTGATGGGGTGGGTAAAGCTGAGACTAGATATACATTGCCTCCAAGACTCTCTGTATGCAGTAAGTCACATTGATGGGGTGGGTAAAGCTGAGACTAGATATACATTGCCTCCAAGACTCTCTGTATGTAGTAAGTCACATTGATGGGGTGGGTAAAGCTGAGACTAGATATACATTGCCTCCAAGACTCTCTGTATGTAGTAAGTCACATTGATGGGGTGGGTAAAGCTGAGACTAGATATACATTGCCTCCACGACTCTCTGTATATAGTAAGTCACAGTGATGGGGTGGGTAAAGCTGAGACTAGATATACATTGCCTCCAAGACTCTCTGTATGCAGTGAGTCACATTGATGGGGTGGGTAAAGCTGAGACTAGATATACATTGCCTCCACGACTCTCTGTATATAGTAAGTCACAGTGATGGGGTGGGTTAAGCTGAGACTAGATATACATTGCCTCCAAGACTCTCTGTATATAGTAAGTCACAATGATGGGGTGGGTAAAGCTGAGACTAGATATACATTGCCTCCAAGACTCTCTGTATATAGTAAGTCACAATGATGGGGTGGGTAAAGCTGAAACTAGATATACATTGCCTCCACGACTCTCTGTATGTAGTAAGTCACAATGATGGGGTGGGTAAAGCTGAGACTAGATATACATTGCCTCCAAGGCTCTCTGTATGTAGTAAGTCACATTGATGGGGTGGGTAAAGCTGAGACTAGATATACATTGCCTCCACGACTCTCTGTATATAGTAAGTCACAGTGATGGGGTGGGTAAAGCTGAGACTAGATATTCATTGCCTCCAAGGCTCTCTGTATGTAGTAAGTCACATTGATGGGGTGGGTAAAGCTGAGACTAGATATTCATTGCCTCCAAGGCTCTCTGTATATAGTAAGTCACAGTGATGGGGTGGGTAAAGCTGAGACTAGATATACATTGCCTCCAAGACTCTCTGTATGTAGTAAGTCACATTGATGGGGTGGGTAAAGCTGAGACTAGATATACATTGCCTCCAAGACTCTCTGTATGTAGTAAGTCACATTGATGGGGTGGGTAAAGCTGAGACTAGATATACATTGCCTCCAAGACTCTCTGTATGCAGTAAGTCACATTGATGGGGTGGGTAAAGCTGAGACTAGATATACATTGCCTCCAAGACTCTCTGTATGTAGTAAGTCACATTGATGGGGTGGGTAAAGCTGAGACTAGATATACATTGCCTCCAAGGCTCTCTGTATGTAGTAAGTCACATTGATGGGGTGGGTAAAGCTGAGACTAGATATACATTGCCTCCAAGACTCTCTGTATGTAGTAAGTCACATTGATGGGGTGGGTAAAGCTGAGACTAGATATACATTGCCTCCACTGACTCTGTATATAGTAAGTCACATTGATGGGGTGGGTAAAGCTGAGACTAGATATACATTGCCTCCACGACTCTCTGTATGTAGTAAGTCACATTGATGGGGTGGGTAAAGCTGAGACTAGATATACATTGCCTCCAAGACTCTCTGTATGTAGTAAGTCACATTGATGGGGTGGGTGAAGCTGAGACTAGATATACATTGCCTCCAAGACTCTCTGTATATAGTAAGTCACAGTGATGGGGTGGGTAAAGCTGAGACTAGATATACATTGCCTCCAAGACTCTCTGTATGTAGTAAGTCACATTGATGGGGTGGGTAAAGCTGAGACTAGATATACATTGCCTCCAAGACTCTCTGTATGTAGTAAGTCACATTGATGGGGTGGGTAAAGCTGAGACTAGATATACATTGCCTCCAAGACTCTGTATGCAGTAAGTCACAGTGATGGGGTGGGTAAAGCTGAGACTAGATATACATTGCCTCCAAGACTCTCTGTATGTAGTAAGTCACATTGATGGGGTGGGTAAAGCTGAGACTAGATATACATTGCCTCCAAGGCTCTCTGTATGTAGTAAGTCACATTGATGGGGTGGGTAAAGCTGAGACTAGATATACATTGCCTCCAAGGCTCTCTGTATGTAGTAAGTCACATTGATGGGGTGGGTAAAGCTGAGACTAGATATACATTGCCTCCACGACTCTCTGTATATAGTAAGTCACAGGTGATGGGGTGGGTAAAGCTGAGACTAGATATACATTGCCTCCAAGACTCTCTGTATGTAGTAAGTCACATTGATGGGGTGGGTAAAGCTGAGACTAGATATACATTGCCTCCAAGACTCTCTGTATGTAGTAAGTCACATTGATGGGGTGGGTGAAGCTGAGACTAGATATACATTGCCTCCAAGACTCTGTATATAGTAAGTCACAGTGATGGGGTGGGTAAAGCTGAGACTAGATATACATTGCCTCCAAGACTCTCTGTATATAGTAAGTCACAGTGATGGGGTGGGTAAAGCTGAGACTAGATATACATTGCCTCCAATGACTCTCTGTATGCAGTAAGTAAGTCACATTGATGGGGTGGGTAAAGCTGAGACTAGATATACATTGCCTCCAAGACTCTCTGTATATAGTAAGTCACAGTGATGGGGTGGGTAAAGCTGAGACTAGATATACATTGCCTCCACGACTCTCTGTATATAGTAAGTCACAGTGATGGGGTGGGTAAAGCTGAGACTAGATATACATTGCCTCCAAGACTCTGTATGCAGTGAGTCACAATGATCCCCAGTTATTTGGGGTGGGTAAACCTTACATACAATGTATGTGGCATCCAAGATATGGTTCTGGAGTAACATAAACTTCAGTTATTTTGTGAAAGATCAAGATCACCAGAATTACAAGCTGAATTAGAATTAATTGTATATGTTGGTTGGAAAACGTTCATGATATAATACTCAAAGATAATAGCAAATACATGACGTATTAAAGCTTCATATGTAGAACTTAAACTATGTTGTTCTAAAGTGATTGATGACTGCAATTATTTTCTATGACAATCTAACTGCTTTGATGTTTAACTCAAACACATGCAGGAATTACTTGAGCTTTGTTTCAATATGTATTTGTGCAACACAATTGCTTCATTTGAATATTTTCATGTGTGTTATTTCAAAAGTCCATTAATTTCCTGAAGTCATGAATTACTCTTGCATCGAGATAAAGGAATACTGACAGAGGTTGTGCAATATTAATCAGCTCGACTGCCAGCTTGTGCTACTCTTCAATTCAACCTGAGGGGTATATTGCAGATCCACACTCACTCCCATGTTGTCTGCTGCATACTCCTCAAATAGATTCAGATGTTTTTCATTGCATGAATGATTGCTTCACAACATAGAAAGGACAGATCAGGGTTTTGTTGATCATTTCGATTTCAGATACTACAATAAAACAACAACAAAATTCCTTAATTCTAACCAGGACATTTAACTAGCGTGAGAATGACACATGTCCAAGGCTGATATCTCGTTGTCTGTTATTTGGTCACACAACAGTGGGCTCCGTGGTCCAGGGAATTACACAAGCAGGCTTCATACCTCTCTGATCAGACACCCCCACCCCCACAATCAGTCTTCCAGGGTGTGCTATTATCTGCATGGATGGCTGCACTAGCAGCCTCCATTTGGCTCATTCCCCTTACCCAACTTGCTGGGGCGATTAAAAGAGATTAACAGGGTGAATTTGTTACCCCTGCTTTGGTTGTAACAGGGCGTTGGGGTAGCCTAGTGGTTAAAGCGTTGGCTCGTCACGCCGAGGATCCGGGTTCGATTCCCCACATGGGCCCATTTCTGGTGTCCCCCGCCGTGATATTGCTGGAATATTGCTAAAAGCGGCGTAAAACTAAACTCAGTCAGTCAGTCAGTTTGGTTGTAACATAAGTTCACCCAGCACTCCAATCATGGCCAAGCAGAGCAATCGTATGACCACCAGTGAACATATTTCACAAGATAAACTAAGTGAACTATATAGTATATTCATACCATTTGTTATAAATTGGATTTTAATTGAGTGAACTATGCCAATGACAAGTATTATAAAGTATGGAGATTTCCTTGTTTCTCCGTTGCACGATGGCAAACGTTCAAGTAAACATTCGTTTCATTCCCAATGGACGCGACGGATACTATTTCACAGGGAACCAAATAAGGGATTAAAGGGGATAATCACACCCCAGTGATTACTTCTACTGAAACAATAGGAGTTGGGTAAGGGGGAAGACCCCCTCCATTTTCAGTTCACAGGGTTGTTTATTGGTTGCCTGTAGTGGTGTCATTGACTTGAACATTTAGTATCAACTCAACCTATATGCGAACAAGATCGCTCCATTGAATGTTAAATTTGATTTTTTACCTCATTGTCCATCTTACTGTGGTGATCTTAATAAATGTAAATATTATTCATTTAGTACTGATATTTATGTCGGTGTTGCCCTGATATATAAAACTGGCCAATGCATTCCAGATGCAGTGTACAATGATGTCACTTGTTGCATGGAATGTAATACCATGACATTCATCCACCAGCAAGTAGATAGCCCTTTCCATCACAGCTTCAGAAATTCATGCTGGTCTGCTAGCCCATGACTGCTAAATTGTGCTGAGGACAAGTAAAAATCCAATGATTGTTTGGCTTGTTGTTCAACGGCACACTCAGCAATATCCCAGCTATATGGGAGCGGTCTGTAAATAATAATGAGTCTAGACCAGACAATCCAGTGATTTCTGAAGCTGCATCAAGGTTCTGCTTTTCCACATATTTCAGAGCTTCAATGTGGTGTCTATTTGCATAGAAACTGGTGTCTATTTGCATAGATAACGCTTATCTGGGGTAGTAGATGGCCTAGCCAAATTATACAAAATCTGGAAAGCAGTAATCTTTATGACTGACTGACTGAGTTTTTGGTTTTACAATATTCTAAAACATGTGGGCCCATGTGGGAGGTCTTTATGCGATTTAGAGCAAACGCTTTAACCACTAGGCTACCCCGATTCCCCTGACATGGGCACAGTGTGTGAGGCCCATTTGTGGTGTTCCCTGTTATTGCGTTTAACTGATATTGCTGGAATATTGCTAAAAGCGGCGTAAAACCATACTCACTCACTGGGCACTCACTCCAAAGGCTGTCTTTACGTAGGAATATGTGGATGATGGACACCAGAATTTGCTGCCATATCTTCTTTTGTTAAGGCAGTATGGTCATGAATTTTCAGGAATGTTTTAGAAACATTTTTAGTACATACATTACACTTTAGATCATGCATTATTTTAAGAGGAGTTGCCTTATAGTCTGCCTCACAGTCCCTGAACCACATTATTTCCCTACTGCCAAGCCTTCTCTGCAATGCTACAGCCCTAAATGAAGCAAGTCTAGATTTCCTCAGGTTCTGAATCTCTGGTCTCCCTGGGGCTCCTTTTAAATTTATATGGGCTTGTTTGTTACTATCAAAATTATATATATTCAGAGACTAAGCGCCAGTCTAGTTGTTTGTAAATAAGGCTGATAATTCTGCCAAGAACAAGAATGTCAAGACAGTGTATATGATTAACCTTGTAATCTCATTGCCCTAACCTGTGTATTCCATGGCCATTATTCAAGGAACCTTGGCACCTATGATGTTAATAAACAACTGTCTGAGCAACTGATCTATAGATATTTAAGAACACTATACATAACTGTAAGAACATTGTGTGATGTGTTTGCTGTGTCTTTCACACACGTCTCAGGCTTTGGTGTTACAGGCTTTGAAATGCATGCCCTGGGGCAAGTACATGATTGATATAGGACAACAAGAGCACATCTATCAATCATCTATTGGCTTGTTTTGAGCAAATATGGCCCTAATCAATTCAGAGTAAATTTAACAAAAGCAGCTGTTCCTTGTGTAGAACAGCATACCATATAAATATCACATATCCTCATTCATAAATGGATTAACTGTTTATTTTGCTGTCAGTAAAATGTTGTTATCATCAGAGGTACCGTGTATTTTTAAATGTTTTTTTTGTGGCACCCAACTCCCAGTTTTTAAATGCATGTTAGATCATCATCTTCAGGTTAATCATACATGATCCCTTTTGCTCTCACTGTCATTATTGGACTGGAGACCCATCCCTATGTACCCTCCTTGTAGTTGTGGGGTAGAACTGAGGAACACCCGTCTCTCTGTACCCTCCCTGTGGTTGTGGGGTAGAACTGAGGAACACCCGTCCCTCTGTACCCTCCCTGTGGTTGTGGGGTAGAACTGAGGAACACCCGTCCCTCTGTACCCTCCCTGTGGTTGTGGGGTAGAACTGAGGAACACCCGTCCCTCTGTACCCTCCCTGTGGTTGTGGGGTAGAACTGAGGAACACCCGTCCCTCTGTACCCTCCCTGTGGTTGTGGGTAGAACTGAGGAACACCCGTCCCTCTGTACCCTCCCTGTGTTTGTGGGGTAGAACTGAACACCCGGTACCCTCCCTGTGGTTGTGGGGTAGAACTGAGGAACACCCGTCCTCTGTACCCTCCCTGTGGTTGTGGGGTAGAACTGAGGAACACCCGTCCCTCTGTACCCTCCCTGTGGTTGTAGGGTAGAACTGAGGAACACCCTATCCCTCTGTACCCTCCCTGTGGTTGTGGGGTAGAACTGAGGAACACCCGTCCCTCTGTACCCTCCCTGTGGTTGTGGGGTAGAACTGAGGAACACCTATCCCTCTGTACCCTCCCTGTGTTTGTAGGGTAGAACTGAGGAACACCAATCCCTCTGTACCCTCCCTGTGTTTGTGGGGTAGAACTGAGGAACACCCGTCCCTCTGTACCCTCCTTGTGGTTGTGGGGTAGAACTGAGGAACACCAATCCCTCTGTACCCTCCCTGTGGTTGTGGGGTAGAACTGAGGAACACCAATCCCTCTGTACCCTCCTTGTGGTTATGGGGTAGAACTGAGGAACACCAATCCCTCTGTACCCTCCCTTGTGTTTGTAGGGTAGAACTGAGGAACAGCCGTCCCTCTGTACCCTCCCTGTGGTTGTGGGGTAGAACTGAGGAACACCAATCCCTCTGTACCCTCCCTGTGTTTGTAGGGTAGAACTGAGGAGCACCCGTCCCTCTGTACCCTCCCTGTGTTTGTGGGGTAGAACTAAGGAACACCCATCCCTCTGTACCCTCCCTGTGTTTGTGGGGTAGAACTGAGGAACACCCGTCCCTCTGTACCCTCCCTGTGGTTGTGGGGTAGAACTGAGGAACACCTGTCCCTCTGTACATTCCCTGTGGTTGTAGGGTAGAACTGAGGAACACCCATCCCTCTGTACCCTCCCTGTGGTTGTGGGGTAGAACTGAGGAACACCTATGCCTTTGTACCCTCCTTGTGGTTGTGGGGTAGAACTGAGGAACACCAATCCCTCTGTACCCTCCCCCTGTGTTTTGTAGGGTAGAACTGAGGAACACCCTCTGGCCCCCTCTGTACCCTCCCTGTGGTTGTGGGGTAGAACTGAGGAACACCCGTCCCTCTGTACCCTCCTTGTGGTTGTGGGGTAGAACTGAGGAACACCAGTCCCTCTGTACCCTCCCTGTGGTTGTAGGGTAGAACTGAGGAACACCCGTCCCTCTGTACCCTCCTTGTGGTTGTGGGGTAGAACTGAGGAACACCAATCCCTCTGTACCCTCCCTGTGTTTGTAGGGTAGAACTGAGGAACACCCGTCCCTCTGTACCCTCCCTGTGTTTGTAGGGTAGAACTGAGGAACACCTATCCCTCTGTACCCTCCCTGTGGTTGTGGGGTAGAACTGAGGAACACCCGTCCCTCTGTACCCTCCCTGTGTTTGTAGGGTAGAACTGAGGAACACCCGTCCCTCTGTACCCTCCCTGTGTTTGTAGGGTAGAACTGAGGAACACCCGTGCCTCTGTACATTCCAAACAGATCATGCTTGTTGGTAGTTTCTCTATAGTTGTTACTCAGATAGATCATGCTTGTTTTAGTTTCTGTATTGGTGTTACCCAAATAGATCAGGCTTCTGGCCACTGTTTCCCTACAACTATCAACACTTTACAAATACTCTGGCCTGAGAGTGAGTTATCAAGAAAATCTCAACAAATCTGATATTTATAGTCAAACTGTCCTTGAGCTCAGTTCAAACAGTGCCTGGATTGCAGATGATTGATAAGTTATTACGGTGTATTTCATGAAGTTCAGGCAAGGTGGAATGTGTTTGTACCCCTTGGTATGCAAAAAGTTATTTTTATAGTTTACAGTTGCCGATATTATATACCTTGATCCATGTTTGATCTTTGGAAGATAGGAAATAGAAGCCTACCTTTTAACATGTTTCAAATTTGACAAACTCAGCATAATTTTTGTGGTGTACATGAGAGTGTAATGTATGTTTGATGGCTTGTATACGAGAATGTACGCAGTGAATGGGTAGTGATTACAGGGCAGTGATATTCAGTGGAGATCAGTGCTAATCTCTACATGTTGTGGTTGGAATTAAACAGGCATCATGTTTCTGGTTTTCATCAACATAAACAACAAACTGGAACTAATGAAAAGATATGAACATTTGGTTCTGAACTCTGTGCAACATTTGGGTGCTTGTTTTAACAGGGTGGTCTATGGTCTGCTGCCTATATCCGTGACTAAATAATAATGGAGTGGTTTTTCCTTTAGTTCATGGAATCTCATGGTGTAAATCCTTGTCAGAAGGTGCTGGAAATAACATAGACAACATAAATAATATTTTCTACAGTTCTACCTATTGTCAACATTGTTTAATATACCTGCCTGCTTGATTGTCCGAGAGTTTTTTCCTTGAATGAAACCTGTTAAGCATGCTTGTGTGATGTACATTGATATTTTGTAGTGAGTGAGTTTAGTTTTATGCTGCACTTGGCAATATTCCAGCTATATGGCGGCGGTCTGTAAATAATCGAGTCATGACCAGACAATCTAGTGATCAACAGCATGAGCATTGATCTGCGCAATTGGGAACCGATGACATGTGTCAACCAAGCCAGCGAGTCGGACCACCCGATCCCGTTAGTCGCCTCTTACGACAAGCATGGGTTACAGAAGATTCATTCTAACCCGGACCTTCACGGGTTTGATATTTTGTAGATAATATGAATACAATAAAGGATATGAACTTAATCATTAGTTAATCAGTTGACAATAGTATTGAAATTGAGGATTCCACTATTGTTTCGTGAATTTCTTGACACTGGTCGTTCACAAAGTCAGGCTACAGATGCTTGTTACAAATATGTTGTGTTACCAACACAGAAGACATAGCTGGGGCTGGTGATGTTCTGTGTAACAATGATGCCCACTGATTGCTCGTAGCCCTACTGTGTAAACAGTCAAACTCTCCAAGGATATATTGTGTCTCACAGGCACTCACTTCCAGCCAAATGGCATATTTGTCACTTACGGTATATCGATTCTTGAAATTGTCTTCAAATTTCAGGAGTTTGGGTTGTTCTGTGTTGATCTCAAATTTTGAAATCAACTTTTTAATCGAAGTCTATTTTAACATGGAGCCTTGGAATTGTTTGGTGATCACTGTCTGTTTTTTAGAGTAGGGTCCCAGAATGCTAATATACCACATCACAGAGCATCTCTTTGGGGTAGGCGATATGGCTGAAATATTGCCGATGTGACGTTAAGTATTAACTCACTCACTCACTCTTTGGGGTAGGAACGCTAGTTCTTCGTGTGTCCCTACCAATTTGAGAAACATTGAAAGTTTAATATCAATCCTAAACTGATCCATCTGTGTGGTGTGAAGTAAGTATTAGATATGAACTACCAGTGTACCTCCCCAGGGTATCACAGTGCCTAAAACAACTGTTGTTTTGTTTGGCCTTGGGGAATTACTTTGAACATAATGTTATCAAATAAATCTACTCATTAGATTGCTTAAATGGAACAGATGGTTGGTGTTACTGAAATGAATTGATTGCATCCTTTTAGTTAATGATTCATGGAAGCGTACTAAGATTTCAGTGGTTCATCTTGTTTGCACTTACTCGAGTTGATTCTTTATGTTTGCATGTACTGATTCAAAGTGGTTTATTTGTGTATATACTTAGTAATGTGTTATTGTTTGCCTGCCAACTGAAATTAATTTTGGTTATTTCTCTGTTACAGTCTAATAAACACACCTAAATGTGTTCTGTAATTGGTTCCTTATATGTGAATGCATGCTGTTTTACGCCACAGCTGGCAGGTTTGCTGTTCAGTCATACCAGACAAGGTAACATATACTACCCATCAAAAGTTTAGACTCACTTACAGCACTCACAGTATGTTATGTATATACCAATGCAGGGCTCGATTTAGTGCTTTGTTACTTGCACTGGTGCAACCCAATATTACATAGTGCAACTTAGTTATTAGTCTAACTTGCACCAGGTGCAAGTCAATTTTTGAGACTTCAGCTGGAAAACAGAATGATAAGGAACTGACTTGGAAGAGTGACTGTGATGACTGTATGAGCAGTGACTGAAGGACTTACTGTTCATGAAATTTTAGGAAGTAAGATAACTAAACTTATCAGTCCCAGATTTCTTTTGTTATAATGTTCTAAACTATCATTACCAAAACTCAAGCATCATATTTTATACAAGATTTTATATTGAGCAGCAGGAGCAACCTTTTTTGTCTTATGCAACAAGGTTTCTACCTAAGGTTGCACTAGGTGCAAGTAGGTTTCATTTCTTTAAATCAGGCCTGCAATGGTTACATCGAAGATGAATTTCTCCACTAACTTATATGTGAATGCATGCAGCAAGCAGGTTTACTGTTTAATCATACCAGACGAGGTAACATAGAATCATCAACACCAAAGCAACAATGTGAACTTTGTGTTACAACTGGCAAGTATAAGAAGTAAGATGGTCTCAGCAATAAACATTAGTTTGTAGGGATGCCACGATGCATAGATACTGTTTCTAAGATGATACAATTATCGATACATTCAAAACTGTATCAATATTTAGTTTTGAAAGTATTGGTTTAAATATGTTAATGTATCGTTTACATTTTGCAATTGTATCATGTTTTTTGATGTTATGAGAGTTATAAATGATTATTTTTCATGCCCAAAGATGAAAAATTAGAACTTTTTAATCTTTAAAGAATAAAATATGTTGATCTTATCATGAACAATTATAAAATATGTAATATTAATGTTCAAAATGTAACTAAATTTACACCATAATACCGCGAAAATAGGTATCGTGATACTAATATCGAATCGTGACATGGGTATCGTGATACGTATTGATTCATGAAACTTAGGTATCGTGACATCCCTATTCAGGGTTCGAAATACCCCATATATTAGTGTGCCATGGCACAGTAAATATTGAAATGGCACGGCTGTAAAATGCTCTCGGTGCCCTTTTGACACGCTAATTTTTTAGAGACAAAACTCACATTTAGTCATTTAATTCCCCTAACAATTATTTTTTTCCAAACTGAATAATACCATACATATTTGAATGCTCATAAACCCATTTCTTTATTTAACAATAAATTTCAAATGATCATCATCATTGTCATATATTCTAAAAACATGTGGGCACACTTGATTTCTGAAAGGCACACTTACAATATTTGTCTGATGCCCTAAGGCACACTTAGAAAAAACAGTATTTCTATTAAGTTTGGGCCTTGTGTTTGGGTTCCTATTAGTGGTGTTCCGATTAATTGAAATAATCGAAGATTGGTCGCAGTGACCAAATGACCAAGCAATCGATCACATTTACTCATAAACGAACACAAACGATTTTGGAACTACTGTTTTAGTCTTTGAAACACTTGACAATGGAACATATCTTCGATGTTGTCAGGGCCTGCAAACTTGTTTAATTCTTAGAAAACTCACTTCACTAACTGAAAAGTCATGACTGAATATTTCTTGAAGACTCCAGGAAGTTTATGGTTATGAAATATTAGTCATCACTTTAAAGTAGCAAGTTGCATCATCTTATACATATATGCAGTAACAACCTGGATAGGAAAATCTGAAAAATGACGCTAACAATTTTTTTTCGATGATTGTTTGTTGGTAATGAAGCAATCATCAATTGTGAGATTTCAACCAACTCCCAACACTAGTTGCTATTCAGGTTCCTGGAGGAGATTTAACTCACTAGGACTCTGGGACAGATTTAATTCCCTGTACCCTATACTTGTTGTAAATCCAAGTTGTGGATTGACGGGTCACAATGGCTGTTGACAAAAAATGGTACTTTCGTTGAAGATCTGGCTGTCTCTAAACTGTTGTGTCGTGCATGCTCTTGGTGTCAAACCCAGTCTTTCAGGCCAGGCCACCATTTCTCAAAGCGATGTTTGCATTACAAGTGCCTAGTGAAAGTTCTTTTTCTGGAGCTGCAATCATCTTAGGATACAGGCTACATTAGGGCAACAGAAATGTATGCATTTATAACATATGTTATATTTGGGATTACACTTTCTTTGTAAAGTACAGATTCTAGTACTTTTGTTGGGTTGAGTCCCATCCGGGATTCAAACTCACACCCTCAGAGTCAGGCACCTAATCGCCAGCACACAAAGTCAGACACCTAGACCGCTCAGCCACTGCGGCTTCCACTAAAATATAACATGTTACATTTGACCACTTTCTAAACGGCATTGTGTATTTTGTATGCATTTGGAATTTCATCTTAGATTTAGCTGATACGACTGAAACATCCCTGTGGTTAGCTGTAATATTGCTGATGAGGCATTAAGCCATATTCCCTCATTACACTTCTACTTTGTCTACATGCGGAACACATTTAGTTGCACTGTGACACCTATGTCCCTTTCAACGCATCCCCGCTACAAATACCCCGGCTTGTGCTGGCTAGGCTGACATGTTCACTGTAGCCAAACAAACTATTTACTGAAGATTTACCAGCAGAGTTATAGTGAATTAACTGTGGACTCGACAGCCTTGCCAGCCTTGTATTCAGTTGACAGGAAAACAGTACAAGTGAATATTGTTCTTATGATTTTCTTTTGAAGGGTTATAGTCGAAATGTTAGACTTACGCTTAGTCTCTGAATATGTAATTTTGATTGTAACAAATAAACCCATGTAAAATTGAAAAGGAGCCCAAGGCAGATCAGAGATTGAGAACCTGGGGAAATCTAGACTTGCTTAATTTAGGGCTTTAGCACTGCAGGGAAGGCTTGGCAGTAGGGAAAATAATATGGTTCAGGGACTGTGAGACAGACTATCGAAATGTTGACATTACTGTTTGAGTTTAATGTTTTAATGAATGCTTGTTCCGTTTACAAAGTACAATTTATTGAGTGGTATTGTTGATTAACATACTCAGTTTTCAAGAATAGTGCAATAACAGTTGTGAAGACAACAGTACAAGTTCACCATAGTGGTTCAGATGAAATTCAAGGCCCACACCATGTGAAGACCATGATTATAAAATGCATTGATTGACCATGATGGAACACTCTTAGGGTGCAGTGGTTTTGTTCTGGTCGCGTTAATCTCATCTGTAGATGTATCTGAACTAGTTGTCCCATTTAACGCCCGGTAGGACGTTTGTTATGGAGCCCTCAGTTAATGGTTGGTGGATGGACTGTAAACGTTGCTCAGCCAGCAAGACGATATGATTCACCCAGGCATGAACGGAGGGGATATTGTAGGTTGTAAATTGCTAATCAATATCTAAATAGAGATTTATCATTCAGATATCTCTCGTGAAAAATGTGATGTTAATCCACAAGTACTCCAGATCTGCTGGTCTGCTTTCCAAATGTTCATGTTATTGCTGCAAGGATCCCGAGTTGGTGCTCATTTACTTAAGAGAGGGACACATATTGATTGATGGGGAGGCATATGAAACTACAGCTGCATCCTTCCATATACACAGCAAGCAAATAGTTGCCACTCGCTTGTTTACAGTCTCAGATGATCATGTCAACATTTCAAGTGTAAATCCCATGCAAAGGCTAAAAAACAACATATGATTTATTCCAAATTAATTTGTTACAAGTGGGAAGAAAGAGTGTCAAGAAAGAATTTTGAAAACTTGGCAAGTCAGATGGCGATCAATATTGTTTAATATGGCACATGATGTCAGTGTTCACATTAAACAACTTATCTGGGACAGCCTGCCTCATACAATTGCAGCTTTTTTCATTAACTGTCATGAATTATGTCTTAATCAAATTTCAGACTTTCTGTGTATGTTATTTATTATTTATGTTTTTGAGTTTATTGATCTTTCAGAATGTTGTCTTTGAAAAGAACATTTTGAGATTTATGGCCTCAAACTGTACTTTGTACATAACATCTGAATAACATGTATCCACTTCAGACCCATTGACTTGTGTTGATGTGAATGTGCTGGGTGTAAAAGCTTTGATTCACATTTTGACACAAGAGTTGGCTGCGTCCTGGTGAAGTAGCAGGAGATTGGAATGCTCCATTGATGGCCCTCCGTAGGCAAACAGACCTGGCTGTCAGTGTGTACAGAGGTGTTGTGTAACCAGTACACCTCGTACATCAATGACGGGGGCACCTGCCGTGTAGTGAGGGGGAAGACAGTGTGGTTACTGTAGAGGGGCACCTGCCGTGTAGTGAGGGGGAAGACAGTGTGGTTACTGTAGAGGGGCACCTGCCGTGTAGTGAGGGGGAAGACAGTGTGGTTACTGTAGAGGGACACCTGCCGTGTAGTGAGGGGGAAGACAGTGTGGTTACTGTAGAGGGGCACCTGCCATGTAGTGAGGGGGAAGACAGTGTGGTTACTGTAGAGGGGCACCTGCCGTGTAGTGAGGGGGAAGACAGTGTGGTTACTGTAGAGGGGCACCTGCTGTAGTGAGGGGGAAGACAGTGTGGTTACTGTAGAGGGGGCACCTGCCGTGTGAGTGAGGGAGGGGCAAGACAGGTTGCTGAAGACAGTACTGTAGAGGGGCACCTGCCGTGTAGTGAGGGGAAAGACAGTGTGGTTACTGTAGAGGGCACCTGCTGTGTGTAGTGAGGGGGAAGACAGTGTGGTTACTGTAGAGGGGCACCTGCTGTGTAGTGAGGGGGAAGACAGTGTGGTTACTGTAGAGGGGCACCTGCTGTGTAGTGAGGGGGAAGACAGTGTGGTTACTGTAGAGGGGCACCTGCCGTGTAGTGAGGGGGAAGACAGTGTGGTTACTGTAGAGGGCACCTGCCAGTAGTGAGGGGAAGACAGTGTGGTTGCTGTGAGGGGCTGTGTAGAGGGAGCACCACCTGCTGTGTAGTGAGGGGAAGACAGTGTGGTTACTGTGAGGGGCACCTGCCGTGTAGTGAGGGGGAAGACAGCTGTGTGTGGTTACTGTAGAGGGGCACCTGCCGTGTAGTGAGGGGGAAGACAGTGTGGTTACTGTAGAGGGGCACCTGCCGTGTAGTGAGGGGGAAGACAGTGTGGTTACTGTAGAGGGGCACCTGCTGCTGAGGGGAAGACAGTGAGTGAGGGGAAGACAGTGTGGTTACTGTAGAGGGGCACCTGCTGTGTAGTGAGGGGGAAGACAGTGTGGTTACTGTAGAGGGGCACCTGCTGTGTAGTGAGGGGGAAGACAGTGTGGTTACTGTAGAGGGGCACCTGCTGTGTAGTGAGGGGGAAGACAGTGTGGTTACTGTAGAGGGGCACCTGCCATGTGTGAGTGAGGGGAAGACAGTGGGGAAGACAGTGGTTACTGTAGAGGGGCACCTGCTGTGTAGTGAGGGAAGAGGAAGACCCAGTGGATGAAGACAGTGAATCACACAGAGGGCAACCCAGCCGACACAGGAAGACAGTGGGGCACCCAAGACCGGAGAACCCACAAGTGGAAGACAGCCATGACCGCGGAAAGACACCCCATGGAAGACAGGACACACTGACCGTGGTGGAAGACAGCCAGGACCCACAGGAAGACACAAGAGGACCCACCGGAAGACAGGAACACACCCGGCCAAGGAAGACACGGGAAACACAGCCGGGACCCACAGGACAACGACAGTGGAAGACACAGGACCCGGCGACGGAAGACAGTGGACCCGACACAGACAGGAAGACAGGGAAGACCCAGGAACCCAGGAACAACCCACAGGAAGACAGTGGAAGACAGAGGACCCAGTGGAAGACAGTGGAAGACACAGGAACCCACAGGAAGACAGGGAAGACACAGGCCACCAAATGAAGACAGGAAGACAGGAAGACCCGGGAGGAAGACAGGAAGGACAGAGGAAGACAGGACACACGGGATAACCCAGTGGGAAGACAGGTGGACCCACAGGAAGACAGGAAGACCCAGGGAAGACAGGGAAATGACACCAGGGCAACCACACAGAACCCAGAAAGACAGGAACCCAGTGGAAGGACAAGACAGGGGCAACCATGCCGTACGGGGGAAGACAGGAAGAAACACCAACCCACAGTGGAAGACCCACAGGAGTGGAGGAAGGGAATCCCAACCGGAAGACAGGAAGACCCAACCCAATCCAGGAAGACAGGAAGACCCAGTGGAAGACAGTGGACCCACACGACACCAACCCACAAGGAGGAGACAGTGGAAGGACCCGACCAGGAAGACAGTGGAAGACCCCAGGAACAGTGGAAGACCCACAGGAAGACAGTGGCGAACAACCCACCGCAGGAAGACAGTGGA
This sequence comes from Haliotis rubra, assembly GCF_003918875.1. Taxonomy (NCBI): domain Eukaryota; kingdom Metazoa; phylum Mollusca; class Gastropoda; order Lepetellida; family Haliotidae; genus Haliotis; species Haliotis rubra. The sequence continues at coordinate 1,252,345 of NW_025765570.1, read as the reverse complement.
GCAGTGGACCCAGACATGAAGGGCAACCCAAGACAGGAACAACCCACAGGAACAGGAACACGACACGGAACACACGGAAGACACGGACCCACAGTGGAAGACACAGAATGGAAGGACAGAATGGACACCCATGGACAAGACAGTGGACGAAGGGGGAAAGAAATGGAAAGTGGAAGACAGTGGAAGACCCAAGGAAGACAGGAAGGACAGTGGACAAGACAGTGGAGGGCACACCAGCCACACACTGGAATGGAGTGGAACACAGTAAGGGGAAGACAGCCGGTTATCGTAGACCCACCACAGCAGGAAGGAAGACAGGACAACCCACCGGAAGACAGTGACACAGTACAACCCGCCGGACCCACGGAAGACAGCCACAGGACACAGCGGAGACGCCATGGACCCACAAGAAGACAGTGTGGTTACACCCAGACAGGGGAACCTGCAGGAAGACAGGGTAGCGAGGGGAAGACAGGAAGTACAGGACCCAGGAGGAAGACAGGGAAGGACCCACAGGAAGACAGTGGCCAGTAGAGGAAGACAGTGGGAAGACAGGGGAAGACAGCCAGTTACTGTAGGAGGACACCAGGAAGAGGGGACCCAGTGGAAGACAGTAGAGACCCAGTGGAACACAGAGGAGCGACGGGGGAAGACAGTGGTGAGGGGAAGACAGTGTGGTTACTGTAGAGGGCACCTGCTGTGTGGTGAGGGGAAGTGAGGGGGAGGGCAGACAGTGTGAGTTACACAGTAGTAGAGGGCACCTGCATGTGTGAGGGGAAGAGGACAAGACACTGTGTGGGGGCACCTGTAGAGTGAGGGGAAGACAGTGTGTTACTGTAGAGGGAACACCGCGTGTAGTGAGGGGGAAGACAGTGTGGTTACTGTAGAGGGGCACCTGCTGTGTAGTGAGGGGGAAGACAGTGTGGTTACTGTAGAGGGACACCTGCTGTGTAGTGAGGGGGAAGACAGTGTGGTTACTGTAGAGGGGCACCTGCCGTGTAGTGAGGGGGAAGACAGTGTGGTTACAGTAGAGGGGCACCTGCCGTGTAGTGAGGGGGAAGACAGTGTGGTTACTGTAGAGGGACACCTGCCGTGTAGTGAGGGGGAAGACAGTGTGGTTACTGTAGAGGGACACCTACTGTGTAGTGAGGGGGAAGACAGTGTGGTTACTGTAGAGGGACAACTGCCGTGTAGTGCCCCTCTACTGTGTAGTGTGGGAGTAGACGTGACGTGATAAGGGGCACATGTTGTAAGATGGGAGTCAGACAAGGGCAGTAGATGTGAGATGAGGTAAAATTGGGTTTAACGTCGTGCTGGAGAATATTTCGCTCATATGACGACAAGCATGCGTGTGTATGTGTATGTGTGGCTACTTCTACTAGCCCAGACTGAAGCTGGTTTTATAGTGCTAGCCCACTGAGATACCATGCCGCATTGAAGCATGAATACCCCACTCAGACACATTATACTGACTCTGAGCCAACCAGTCCTTGTTGTATCCATTAATGCCGAGCGCCAGACAGGGACCAACAAGTACCATATTTTAACGTCTTTTGGTATGACGCGGTCGGGGATCGAACCCGCGACCTTCCGCTCTTCGGGCGGACGCTCTAACCACTACACCACGGAGGCGTTCCTGTGTGCAAGTTAATATACAATAGAGGTTGCATTTAGCAGTTTCAGGTTGCTCCAGTGCAAGTTCTAAGTGCTTAAGTCGAGCCCTGTGGAGATACAATAACACTGCACATGAACATCTGACCCAGGATGGATTTATATGCTGTAAACACTCAGTAACTGCAAGAGCATCAGCTACTTTCAGATAAGATGTGTAAACTAGATACTAAAGAAGTAAGCATAATAGCTTTGAATGGTAATGAAGCAGTGTGTTAATGCAAGTCAGCTTTGAAAGATACAGACTCCTTAATCTGGCTGGTAGCGTGGTCCTGAGAAGTACCTGACACCAAGGTGATAATCCGTTGGGAGTTGTCTCTGACCAGGTGACCTATGTCCAGTCTAGGTAGGGGACTTGCTGACCACTGCCCTAGGGCAGGTGCTTGTAGTTGGGATTACCATGAACATGAGTGTGTGGACTCCAGTAGAGTGTTCCACCCTGGTTATATCAGGTTATGTATGAAGTCAGGGTGCGTGGAGACAGGATACAGCTTGATCCATCAAGCTAACAGTGTAGAGGACTGGTGCACAAAGGAAGCTGTCATGATAATACACACACATTGTGATAAATCTACCTGATCCTGGCTTAAGGAGGTCTCAAATCAGATCACTGGTTATGCTATGTAGATCCCAGTGAGGCATGTAACATATGCTTACAGTGAAAACAATTACAGTTCTAGTATTATACATTAGGGAGTGTGTCAGGTGTGCTGCTCTTGTACTGGAATCTAGGAATTAAAATCTCATGTGAAGATTTTGCAAAGGGCATTGCAGTTTAAGCTTGTATAACTGACTCTACATTAATGTGTCATGGCTAAAGGATAATTATCAACATCATTGTATAGGATAAAAGTTTGGAATATAAGTAAACGATAGGGCCCATGTCGATGATGATAACGTTTCTATCAGTTGATATTTGACCTATACGGGATGATCAGTTATGGCATGCTTGGGAAATCCATTCCTCTATGACTGACTCCCAGTTTACAGCCATGTTTATCCATGTCAGCTGACTGTGGAGGTAACTCTTATAGGCCACATGTTTACATTTCCTTGATGGGGACAGTGTCTTGATCCATTCAATCAGGCAGCAGATTAGATAACCAGAACCTGACGATATTGGACTGGATGGTGGAGCAGCCTTCTCTTTTACAGCAACAATTATTTATATCTGGTATATCTATGCATTAAGGCTGTTACAATTAGTGATGTTCCGATGATCGAAAATCGATCGAAAGAAGGATTAAAAATGATTATCGATTGTAAAAAACATATTTTTGATTAATTGGAATTTTGTTTTTTTGTATAACACCCTTGAACCAGTGAACCGAATATTAATGAATATTAACGATATTTTAAGGGAGCATGTGTTACCGTTATGTCCTTTTGCAAAGTGAGATATGCAAGAATGGAATATGTACTAGCCTTGCAGTAGCGCAAGTCATGTTAGTTTGCCAAGGCCACACAAGGTACTGTCAACTATAACTATTACATACCAAATTTGAGTGTCATGAGATAACTGGTTATTGCTGTGACAAATTAACACTGTCAACATGGGTGTTCCATATTGTACATCAATCACTTAACTACAATTGGGGCTGTGGGGTAGCCTAGTGGTTAAAGCGTTTGCTCGTCACGCCGAAGGCCCGGGTTCGAGTCCCCACATGGGTACAATGTGTGAAGCCCATTTCTGGTGTCCCCACGCTGTGATGTTGCTGGAATATTGCTAAAAGCGGCGTAAAACCATACTCACTCACTCACTTAACTACAATTGTATTCATGAATAATTATTCGTATTCGTTACCCAATATTCATCATACATATCATATTCCCCACATAATCTATTCGTTGCAGCCCTAATATGCACAGATTATCATTCATGGAGTAATTATTTGTATTCCACATGTATTATACATATTGTAAGTACATCTTGTAATGTTGTATTTATCTCATCCTACTTGTAGTACAACTTGTAATATATATTGTATATACCACATGTTAATGGTAGACCAGATTACAACATTCAATATATGTACAACAAGTACAGCTTGCACTATATGTCATATACACCACATCCTGTGAGTAGTCCAGCTTACAATATAAACACGACGTCCTACTTGTAGTACAACTTGTAATATATATTGTATATACCACATGTTAGTGGTAGTCAGCTTGCAATATACAGTATATGTTCAACAAGTACAGCTTGCACTATATGTCATATACACCACATCCTGTAAGTAGTCCAGCTTACAATATAAACAACGTCCTACTTGTAGTACAACTTGTAATATATATTGTATATACCACATGTTAGTGGTAGTCAGCTTGCAATATACAGTATATGTTCAACAAGTACAGCTTGCACTATATGTCATATACACCACATCCTGTGAGTAGTCCAGCTTACAATATAAACACGACGTCCTACTTGTAGTACAACTTGTAATATATATTGTATATACCACATGTTATTGGTAGACCAGATTACAATATACAATATATGTACAACAAGTACAGCTTGCACTATATGTCATATACACCAGGGCCGGTGGGGTAGCCTAGTGGTTAAAGCGTTGGCTCGTCACCCCGAAGACCCGGGTTCGAATCCCCACATGGGTACATTGTGTGAAGCCCATTTCTGGTGTCCCCCGCTGTGATGTTGCTGGAATATTGCTAAAAGCGGCGTTAAAATAAACTTAGTCAGTCAGTCAGTCAGTCAGTCAGTCAGTCATATACACCACATCCTGTGAGTAGTCCAGCTTACAATATAAACACAACGTCCTACTTGTAGTACAACTGGTCTTGATGAATTAGTCAAGTGTGGAGGCAAGCTGTTTTCTCCTGAGACAATGATCAGTAGGATGCTATCATCTTCCTTTGATGTGTTTGTCCCAAGCTTCCTCGGGTGTATTGTTAGCAGTCAATGCCTGACTGCAGGCGCTCCTCATATCCGGGATATGTGCTTCATGGAGCCAGGGAGGGGAGGGAGATGCTACAATGCTCATTCAAGAAAGTCTGGAGTTACACTTCTTTTTGTATAAATGTCTCTGAACAGTTTCATCAGTTCCCCACCTGGTCTAGTTATCTTTAGGACTGGTTAAAAAGATCAATGATATCAATGGGGTATATGTTTAAGGAATATCGATATGAAAATTGTATCATCAATAATAACATACATAAATGATTGTGATGAAATAAAGTTTTAATTTACTGAGACAATGCTCATAGTTAGGTCATTAATCATGGGCTGCTTCTAAATTATGTTTAGTACATTGTTTTGTCTGCAATCCTTGCATAAATATGTCACCACTCACCAGTGACGTGAAATGTGTTTATTCCCATTAGAGGTTTGGGTTATCTCTGACAATACCATCCCATGCAATCCTTTTTCCCCTTTCTCTTCTTCCTTTCTTTCTCCCCCCGGGGCTCCCCCTACTAGATTTCTCACTCCTTCATGTGACCTCCCCTGTCCACCATAGGAACTTCCTAGCCTAGTCTGTCTCACAGTCCCTGAACCACATTAATTTCCCTACTGCCAAGCCCTTTCTGCAGTGCTAAAGCCCTAAATAAAGCAAGTCTAGATTTCCTCAGGTTCTGAATCTCTGGTCTCACTAGGGCTCCTTTTCAATATAAATGGGCTTGTTTGTTACTATCAAAATTATATATATTCAGAGACTAAGCATTAGTCTATTCCTAGCCCTACACTATTCCACTACTATCACCCCTTCCCTACAAATCTCCCCTCTCCCTTCCCTCCTCTGTCCCCACTATCCATCTCAGGCTTTAACAAGTGGGCCTTAAGTGGGAGATTAAACAGCCCTAAAAGGGCTGATATCTAAATGACCATTCACTTGTTAGCACATGCATTATCAAAGCTCTTTATGGGACCTGAAGAAACTTCACAAACACCCTTGGTTGTTTATCAAGTCAGATCTTTTGCCAGAGAATTTCCAGTCATCCACACAGGGCTGTTTAGAGGAAATGTGTTGCGTAATGTGGTTATCAGAATCTGTGTGGTTACCGGCCACGGTTCAAAGCGGAGTGCTGTCGCTATCTTCAATTCCCCTCTTTATTTGTCAAATTTGTTGATATGGCATCAGCACTTTCACCTGTAATCGTGTGAACATGTTTTTGACCCTTCTGTGCCTGTAATGTCTGAAATGCCTCAAACTTGGATAATCTGCTTGTTTGACAGGCAGGGCAAAGAGGTTTTCTTCTTTGATAGCGGGCACAGTGAGGAAATCTGCCTTATCCAGACTATCACAATTATCTTGTCAAATTGGCCAACCTGGCAGTGGCCAGCCAAGTAAATGATAGAGATAAAACATTTCCCTGCATGCCACCAGAGACGATCTGGATCAGATTGACACTCTCGGTTTACTGTGTGAATGTAGGTTTGGAGGAGATCACATACACTCACTGTTTACTGCATTGCTGTAGGTTGTGAGTAGATCGGATCTACTGTTTACTGTATGGCCGTTGGTTGTGTGTAGATCGGATCGACTGTTTACTGTATTTGCCGTTGGTTGTTGAGTAGATCGGATCGACTGTTTAATGTATGGCCGTAGGTTGTGAGCAGGTCGGATTGTTGTGAGTTTACTGTATTTGCCGTTGGTTGTGAGTAGATCAGACATCTCCCTGCATGCCACCAGGGACGATCTTGATCAGACTGACACTCTCAGTTTACTGTGTGAATGTAGGTTTGGAGGAGATCACATACACTCACTGTTTACTGCATTGCTGTAGGTTGTGAGTAGATCGGATCGACTGTTTACTGTATGGCCATAGGTTGTGTGTAGGTCGGATCGACTGTTTACTGTATGGCCGCAAGTTGTGAGTAGGTCGGATCGACTGTTTACTGTATGGCCGCAAGTTGTGAGTAGATCAGGTCGACTGTTTACTGTATGGCCGTAGGTTGTGAGCAGATCGGATTGTTGTGAGTTTACTGTATTTGCCGTTGGTTGTGAGTAGATCAGACATCTCCCTGCATGCCACCAGGGACGATCTTGATCAGATTGACACTCTCAGTTTACTGTGTGAATGTAGGTTTGGAGGAGATCACATACACTCACTGTTTACTGCATTGCTGTAGGTTGTGTGTAGGCCGGATCGACTGTTTACTGTATGGCCTTAGGTTGTGAGTAGATCGGACTGACTGTTTATGCAGGGCCTCAGGTTGTGAGTAGATCGGACTGACTGTTTATGCAGGGCCTCAGGTTGTGAGTAGATCGGACTGACTGTTTATGCAGGGCCTCAGGTTGTGAGTAGATCGGACTGACTGTTTATGCAGGGCCTCAGGTTGTGAGTAGATCGGACTGACTGTTTATGCAGGGCTTCAGGTTGTGAGTAGATCGGACTGACTGTTTATGCAGGGCTTCAGGTTGTGAGTAGATCGGACTGACTGTTTATGCAGGGCTTCAGGTTGTGAGTAGATCGGACTGACTGTTTATGCAGGGCCTCAGGTTGTGAGTAGATCGGACCGACTGTTTATGCAGGGCCTCAGGTTGTGAACTCTGCTCCTCACTCACTCACTCATGTTCACTCACTCACTCCTCCATTGCCTGACTGCACAGATCACTGTGACTGTGGATATATCTCTTCTCAGCGTTGCATACCATGGATACAAGAGTATTCTTCCATATTATTGCCCACACAATACAACAAGCGACGCTATAGCTCAGGGTTTGAATGGAGCGGGTGATCGTGAAAGCTGGCACGATCTATCAGACTATCGTTAAGCATGAATATCATACAGTGTATGATGAATTTGATGGCCCCATAAGCTTGCCCATGCCTGTTAAATATGCCTTCTCAGCTGAAAGATTAACTTAAAAATACCTGAATAGAAGAACATGCACAGCTCTTTTGAGAGCATGTATTTTTCAGGCCTCCATAGCAATTGAAGAAGCAGACTTGGGTTTTTTTCATAACTTGGGCAGGGACGACAACATTAACTTGTTTCCATTTATGAATCTTAATGGCAGTACTTCTTGGAATGATGGCTTTCTGTTTGGCATTATTTGTTAGATTTCTTCAGTTTTGAGTGGTTTATTATTGATTTCTTTTGGTTTTATGGACCAGTCTGTTTCCAATCTTTGTGAAAGTAAAAACAAGCTGACCTGAGATGAAGTCTATGCTGTTCTTTATTGTTGACCTTTAGGGTTAGAAACATCTGTAAGAACACGTCTCAGATCTAAAGAGAAATATCACTTGTGATTACCTCCCTGTTGCCTGGAGCGTGTTCCTTTCACCATCTTACTCAGTTTAAGGTGGTGTGACACATAAATGTGATTTTAAAAATTAATTTTTCAAATTAAGTTTGAGGTAACATGTGGCACACTTTATTCAGAGAAAATCCTTTGTTGTGTTGCTTCAGTGCAAAAATAACAGCTAAGTTTTGACCCCAACAGATCTCTTTGAAGATATAGTTCAGCAGACCAGAAGATCCCTCTTTCATCTTTTTTTACTCCTGGTAGGTAAAACTAGAAACTGGAGTCACAATTCTGATTTCTTCCATGAGCATGTTTTTCAAATACCTCCAGGGGCAGTAGGCGGTGTGCTGACATTTCAATTTGAAATGCTGGCTCTCTAAACAACTTCAGTAATTGCTGTAAGATGGTAAAAAAAAGATCAATGTCATTTGACATACTTTCCATGTCAGCAGTAGCACTATTCTCTCCATTCCCGTCATCCAGCAACATCTACAAACAATACATCAGCTTCCAGTAACACTGCATCGTCGTCCAGCAACATCTGCAAACACTGCATCATCATCCAGCAACATCTACTAACTCTGCATCGTCGTCCAGCAACATCTACTAACACTGCATCGTCTTCCAGCAACATCTACAAACACTGCATCATCATCCAGCAACATCTACAACACTGCATCATCATCCAGCAACATCTACAAACACTGCATCGTCATCCAGCAACATCTACAAACAGTTCGTCATCCAGCAACATCTACAAACACTGCATCGTCATCCAGCAACATCTACAAACACTACATCAACATCTAGCAACATCTACAATGCTGCATCATCCAGCAACATCTACAAACACTGCATCATCATCCAGCAACATCTACAATGCAATATCGTCATCCAGCAACATGTACAATGCAGTATCGTCATCCAGCAACATGTACAAACACTACATCGTCATCCAGCAACATGTACAATGCAGCATCGTCATGCAGCAACATGTACAAACACTGCATGTTCATCCAGCAACATCTACAAACACTGCATCATCATCCAGCAACATCTACAATGCTGCATCGTCATCCAGCAACATCTACAAACACTGCATCTTCATCCCGCAACATCTACAATGCAATATCGTCATCCAGCAACATGTACAAACACTACATCATCATCCAGCAACATGTACAATGCAATATCGTCATCCAGCAACATGTTCAAACACTGAATTGTCATCCAGCAACATGTACTAACACTGCATCGTCATGCAGCAACATGTACAACACTGCATCGTCATCCAGCAACATCTACAAACACTGCATCGTCATCCAGCAACATCTACAAACACTACATCAACATCCAGCAACATCTACAATGCAATATCGTCATCCAGCAACATGTACAATGCAGTATCGTCATCCAGCAACATCTACAATGCTGCATCATCATCCAGCAACATCTACAAACACTGCATCATCATCCAGAAACATCTACAATGCAATATCGTCATCCAGCAACATGTACAATGCAGTATCGTCATCCAGCAGCATGAACAAACACTACATCGTCATCCAGCAACATGTACAATGCAGCATCGTCATGCAGCAACATGTACAAACACTGCATGTTCATCCAGCAACATCTACAAACACTGCATCATCATCCAGCAACATCTACAGTGCTGCATCGTCATCCAGCAACATCTACAAACACTGCATCTTCATCCCGCAACATCTACAATGCAATATCGTCATCCAGCAACATGTACAAACACTACATCATCATCCAGCAACATGTACAATGCAATATCGTCATCCAGCAACATGTTCAAACTCTGAATTGTCATCCAGCAACATGTACTAACACTGCATCGTCATGCAGCAACATGTACAACACTGCATCATCATCCAGCAACATCTACAATGCTGCATCGTCATCCAGCAACATCTACAATGCTGCATCATCATCCAGCAACATCTACTAACACTGCATCGTCATGCAGCAACATGTACAACAATTGCATCGTCATCCAGCAACATGTATCAAACACTGCATCATCATCCAGCAACATCTACAATACTGCATCGTCATCCAGCAACATCTACAATGCTGCATCGTCATCCAGCAACATCTACAAACACTGCCACCCTTGAAGGTCCAGCAACATGTACAATGCAGCATCGTCATGCATCAACATGTCCTGGTTAGAATCATTGATCTTTAGTAACCATCTACAATGCTGCATCGTCATCCAGCAACATCGTAACACTGCCACCCTTGAAGGTCCTGGTTAGAATATTGATCTTTAGTAACCCATGCTAGTCGTAAGAGGCGACTAATGGGATCGGGTGGTTGAGCAAACAAACAATATATTCAGCAGTTACCTGTACAAACAACACATTGTTACCACACCATGACCTACAGTTACCTGTACAAACAACACATTGTTACCATGCCATGATGTACAGTATCTATGCAAACTGTACATGTATGCAGGTTCCAGTTTGTGAGCCTTACATGTAGTTACGAGGTAGAGAACTGAAGCATAGCATCTTATATGTGAAGTACGTGACTAAAGTCTGGGCCAGTGATTGAGGTCGTGAGCCTCTCTCCTCCCTTATGTATAATGTCATACAGTCAAGCCAGGAAACAAGTCTGACCGCCCAGTACATTTGGTCACATCTTACGACAACCATGTGTTGTAGGCAAACCCTACAGCAGTATTTTACATCACAGAGTGAAAAAAACAGACCCTGACGTCTAATTGTTGTTGCAGTAGTTGATCCCCCCATGCATGTATGCTCAGCTTCATTCTTTATAATGAACAAATATCATCAGTTGACAGTCGGTTACAGATTTAGTGATTAGTTCCTTGGAAGGAAAATGTCACAAACCAATTGTGGATGATATCAATTCCTTGGAACAATAGCAACTTCATAGCGAGCCTGCCGTGATAAAGCACCAGCTCTCTTGTTCCTTGGATAACAAGATCAGGAGTCCTCAGTGCCCTGAGTTAGCAGCGATTGGTCCGGAATATAGTGACTCACTCAGTCTGTATTTCAAGTGCTTAGTGTTTGGCAAAATATGTACCTTTACAAACTAGAGGAAGGCTATTAAACCATACACACAACAAGTTGGTAATTTTTTTTTCAGAAATGGAATATAAGTTATCAAACTCAGTTCGAGAGTAGATGATATGTTATCAGTAATATTTAATGGACAATGATATATCAATTCTGCACGACTGTTTCTGTTGATAAAAAATATTTGTAATATACACAACAAAGTATGCACAATCAAGTTTTAGTGTTAGTGGTGTGCTTGTAACGTTACTGACAGACTGGTCAGAGATGCTGATAGCAGGGCTTGATTTTAGCATTTAGAACTTGCACTGGTGCAACCTGAAACTGCTAAATGCAACCTCTTGTGTATATCAACTTGCACTCAGTGTATGCTAATATTTTGTGTTCAAAGAACACAGACTTTAGCTGGAAAACAGAATGATGACTCTATTTGAGGAACTGACTTGGAACAGTGTCACTGATTATTGTAGGAACGGTGACTGAAGGACTTACTGTTCCTGACTGACTGCCTGAGTTTGGTTTTACGCTGCTTTTAGCAATATTCCAGCAACATCACGGTGGGGGACACCAGAAATGGGCTTCACACATTGTACCCATGTGGGGATTCGAACCTGGGTCTTCAGTGTGACGAATAGCGCTTTAACCACTAAGCTACCCCACAGCCCCCACTGTTCATGAAGTTTAGGATGTAAAATAACTGATTTCTTGTGTTATAATGCTGTTCTAAACCGTCTTTACCAAAACTCAAACATTACATAAGATTTTATATTAAGCAGCAGGTGCAACCTGTTTTTGTTTGGTGCAACAAAGTGATTGCCTTAGGTTGCAATGGGTACAAGTAGGTTTCATTTCCTTAAATCGACCCCTGTGATAGGCACTTATTATGATGAATACAGTTGTTCTGCCACCTTAGCCTAGATGTTGAATGTGTAGGATATTCTCCTGGTGGTAAACACTAAACACTGACATCCCATCACTCATTGGTACAGTCTGTGGAGGCAATCTCCTGTTTTCGTATCACAGGAATATTGCTATCTGCTGTATCCACATATGGATCTAGATCTAGTAATATGCTTCAAGTACCATTATGTCGTACGGAAACATAAAAAATCTTTTTTACCATCCTCTGTGATGGAGTGGAACAAGTTAGAAAATGATATAAGAAACATAGATTCCGTTGTCATGTTCAAGAAACACTTTGATCGAACTGTCTCATCCAACGTACATCATGTCTTCAGAAACACTGGTAATAGATTTAATCAAATAATTCATTGTAAGTTAAGACTTGGCTGTAGTGACTTAAACGTACATAAATTTGACCGTTTTCTCCAAAATACGTCTACTTGCACTTGTGGCCATCATTATGAAGATGCCATTCATTTTCTATTTATCTGTCCAAATTTTAATACAATTCGATCGAAGTGTTTCTATTACATAAATGGTTTTAATATTCAATCTGTATTATGTGGAGGTTACTCATATTCTGACGAAATCAATGAAAATATTGTAAAATCTGTACACGACTATTTTACCTTAACAAAACGATTTTTTACCTAATTGATAAATTATACTACTGTCTTTTTCATTAAGTCTTTTACTCCTCAAATGGTGTGTTCTCTTGTCTGTAATGATGAATGTATATAAAATGTTTCCCATCGCATTGTATTCGGAGAGGTATTTTTATAGGCTTATAGCCTGTTTACCAATCCGTTCATTTAATAATGAATAAATATTGTTTAAATCAAATCTGCTTTCTCAACAAAACTGTAAAGATCATTGGTACCTGTGAAGATCCGGGTTAGAATTGATCTTCAGAAACTCATTCTTGTTGTAAGATGCGACTAATGGAATCGGGTGGTCAGGTTCACTGACTTGGTTTACACATGTCATTGTATGCCAATTATGTAAATTGATACTCATTCTGGCAATCATACATAACAGTCACAATAGCCACAAGTCCAGAAAAGTCTCTTTGAACTCATCAAGACCAGGTTAGTAGGTCATAAGGTCATACCTGGTGCCATCATAGACTTCTCTGTAATCTCCGTTTGTCATACACCGGTCATACCTTTTGCCACCATAGACTTCTCTGTAATCTCTGTCTGTCATACATCGGTCATACCTTTTGCCACCATAGACTTCTCTCTCACCTTAGTTTGTCATACACAGGTCATACCTGGTGCCATCATAGACTTCTCTGTCATCTCTGTCTGTCATACACCGGTCATACCTTTTGCCACCATAGACTTCTCTCTCACCTTAGTTTGTCATACACAGGTCATACCTGGTGCCATCATAGACTTCTCTGTCATCTGTCCTGGTCATGTCATACATCATCTCTGGTCATACCTTTTGCCACCATAGACTTCTCTCTCACCTTAGTTTGTCATACACAGGTCATACCTGGTGCCATCATAGACTTCCTTGTCATCTCCGTCTGTCATACACCGGTCATACCTTTTGCCACCATAGACTTCTCTCTCACCTTAGTTGGTCATACACAGGTCATATCTGGTGCCATCGTAGACTTCTCTGTTCCCTCAGTTTGTCATACACCGGTCATACCTTTTGCCACAATAGACTTCTCTCACCTTAGTTGTTCATACACAGGTCATATCTGGTGCCATTGTAGACTTCTCTGTCATCTCCGTCTGTCATACACAGGTCATACCTGGTGCCACCATAGACTTCTCTGTCATCTCCGTCTGTCATACACAGGTCATACCTGGTGCCATCATAGACTTCCCTGTCATCTCCGTCTGTCATACACCGGTCATACCTTTTGCCACAATAGACTTCTCTCTCACCTTAGTTGGTCATACACAGGTCATATCTGGTGCCATCGTAGACTTCTCTGTAATCTCCGTCTGTCATACACTGGTCATATCTGGTGCCATCGTAGACTTCTCTGTCATCTCCGTCTGTCATACACTGGTCATACCTGTTGCCATCATAGACTTCTCTGTAATCTCCGTCTGTCATACACAGGTCATACCTGGTGCCACCATAGATTCTCTGTCATCTCCGTCTGTCATACACAGGTCATACCTGGTGCCACCATAGACTTCTCTGTCATCTCCATCTGTCATACACAGGTCATATCTGGTGCCATCGTAGACTTCTCTGTCATCTCCGTCTGTCATACACTGGTCATATCTGGTGCCATCGTAGACTTCTCTGTCATCTCCGCGTCTGTCATACACAGGTCATACCTGGTGCCACCATAGACTTCTCTGTCATCTCCGTCTGTCATACACTGGTCATACCTGGTGCCATCGTAGACTTCTCTGTCCCCTAAGGTGGTCATACACAGGTCATACCTGGTGCCACAGTTGAGAGTAGATTTCACCATCCCTTCTGTAATTACATATTGTGTATGCAGATCACCCTACCATTCAGCCCATTGTGGTCCTGTCTGTAACCACAGTCACCCGCCTGTCATATCTAACAGAATGCAAACATAGCTGGATCACGGCCGTCCAGCAGTGCTATTAATCCCTGGCTATCAGCTGTCTTACAGCTTACCTGGCTAAAACTTCCTTAACTCTCACCTGCCAGGTATGCACTTACCTGATCACCGTAGACCCCCTGCAAGGACACTGGCGACAGATATGCAGGCAGGTGTAGTGGAATACACTCCAGGAGAAATCAATAACAGATTTAATGAAGTAAATAATCTTTATGTTCCATTCTTACTGGTTCAATTCTTCAATGAACGTGAGGTGGATACCTGTGATTATTCCCTGATACATCGGGGTGTGTGTGGGATACTAATATTGCTATTGATGTTCCAGCCATTGAACACAGACCTCCAGAGTAGTGGTTGAGTGTTCACCTCTGAAGTTAATCATTCTCATTGCTTAGTGATAGTTTTCTTTGGGATGTCAACATGTCTTTACTCCTTCCGTTCCAGTCCATTGGGTATTTTTGCACCAATGAGTAAAAGTTTTTCTGAAATAATTCTGCTTAAACTTTATCTTCCCCGAGTGTGGAACATGACTAAGCGCCTTTTCAGTGCATTACTTTCCTCAGTTTATGCATGTGTTATGTCTGTAAATATAATTCATTGAAGAAGTACAGGTATGCAAGCTTAACAGGACACAGAGGCTAATTATGTAGTGTGTGTGTGTGTGTGTGTGTGTGTGTATACTGTTGAGTTCTTTGTTAAGATGTGTTGGTACATACCTGCAGTTACCTCCATGCAGCTTACCTGGAACTCAGTTACTGTAGTGCCTGCCTGTGCCTGGACTTAATTAATTTGGAGGACTATAAGAGGAATGAATAGAACCAAGATTCTAAAATCAATAATATTGTATCTGTCTTGTATTGATCTTGTGTCCGTCTTGTGTCAATCCTCCATCAGTCTAGTATTAGTCTTGTGTCTGTATTGTGTCCTTGTGTCTATCATGTGTCCATCCTCTATCAGTCTTCTGTCAGTTTTGTGTCCTTCTTGTGTCCATCCTCTATCAGTCTTCTGTCAGTCTTGTGTCTGTCTTGTGTCTATCATCTGTGTGTCTTGTGTCTGTCTTGCACCAGTCTTGTATTGGTGTCTGTCTTGTGTCCATCCTCTGTCCATCTGTCTCTCTGTCAGTCTGTCTGTCCTGTCCATCCTCTATCAGTCTCGTCCATCCATCCTCTGTCAGTCTGTCAGTAGTGTCCATCCATCCTCTATCTAGGTGTCCATCCTCTATCAGTGGTCCATCCTCTATCAGTCTCGTGTCCATCCTCTATCAGTCTCGTGTCCATCCTGTCTATCCTCTATCAGTCCATCCTCTGTCAGTCTTGTGTCCATCCTCCTCTGTCAGTCTCTGTCAGTAATGTCCATCCTCTATCAGTCCATCCTCTATCCATCCCATCCTCTGTCAGTCTTCTGTCCATCCTCTATCAGTCTTCGTGTCCATCCTCTGTCAGTCTTCTGTCAGTAATGTGTCCGTGTCCATCCTCTATCAGTCTCGTGTCCATCCTCTATCAGTCTCGTGTCCATCCTCTATCAGTCTCGTGTCCATCCTCTATCAGTCGTGTCTGCATCCTCTGTCAGTCTTCTGTCAGTATGTGTCAGTCCTCTATCAGTCAGGTCCATCCTCTATCAGTCTCGTGTCCATCTCTATCAGTCGTGGTCCATCCTCTATCAGTCTCTGGGTCCATCCCTCTATCAGTCTCGGTCCATCCTCTATCAGTCTCAGGTCCATCCTCTGTCAGTCTTGTGTCATCCATCCTCTCTTCTTGTGTTGTGTCATCCTCTATCAGTCCTCTGTGGTCCATCCTCTATCAGTCTTGTGTGTCCATCCTCTATCAGTGTCCATCCTCTATCAGTCTCAGGTCCATCAGTCTCTGTCAGTTGTGTGTCTGTGTCCATCCTCTATCAGTCCGTGGTCCATCCTCTAGTCATCCTCTATCAGTCTCAGTCCATCCTCTATCAGTCTGTCTATCAGTCTTGTCCATCCTCTGTCAGTCTTCTGTCAGTCCATCTGTCCATCCTCTGTCAGTCTTGTGTCTCATCCATCCTCTATCAGTCTCGTGTCCATCCTCTGTCATCAGTCCTCTATCGTCTCGTGTCCATCTATCAGTCTGTCCATCCTCTGTCTGTCAGTAATGTGTCTGTCAGTCATCTGTCCGTGTCCATCCTCTCTATCAGTCTCTGTGTCCATCCTCTATCAGTCTCGTGTCCATCCTCTATCAGTCTCGGTCATCCATGTCCATCCTCTATCAGTCTCTGTGGTCCATCCATCCTCTATCAGTCTCTGTCTATCCTAGTCTGTCTGTCAGTCTTCTCCTCTCTTGTGTCCGTTCACCAGTCTGTCTTGTCCTCTATCAGTCTCTGTGTCCATCAGTCTCGTGGTCCATCCTCTGTCAGTCTTCTGTCAGTAATGTGTCCGTCAGTCTCAAGTGTCCATCCTCTATCAGTCTTGTGTCATCCTCTATCAGTCTATCTTGTCCATCCTCTATCAGTCTTCTCTGTCAGTCTTGTGTCCATCCTACTATCAGTGTCCATCCATCCTCTATCAGTCTCGTCATCCTCTATCAGTCTAGGTGTCCATCCTCTAGTCTTCTGTCCATCCATCCTCTATCAGTCTCAGTCCATCCTCTGTCAGTCTTCTGTCAGTATGTGTCCCTCTATCAGTCTGTCCATCCTCTCTATCAGTCTATCAGTGTGTCCATCCTCTATCAGTCTCTGTCCATCCTCTATCAGTCTCGTGTCCATCCTCTGTCAGTCTCCTCTGTCTGTCTTGTGTCTGTCTTGTGTCCTTCTTCTATCAGTCTTGTGTCCATCTTCTGTCAGTCTTGTGTCTGTCTTGTGTCAGTCTTCTGTGTGTCTTGTGTCTATCATCTGTGTGTCTTGCGTCTGTCTTGCACCAGTCTTGTATTGGTACCAGCCTGGTATCCATCTTTATTTGGTCTGGTAGCGGGCATGTTACACCAGTCTGTGGGGCAATTCTTCCCTGGATCCAGCTGCTCCAGGATGTCAGTGTGACTCCTGTTTCACAAACATGCATAACAGACTCAAAAAGTTCTCATTGAATAGGAAGATCTGCATACTTTCCTCACTGTCTTGACAAATGATGAATGACAGGTCCCTGAGGGTCCATGTTAAAAGGTTTTCACAGGTCCATTGGGGAGATGTTGGTGTTTTGTGGGTGAGAGGTGAAGGAAGCTATTACCATGTAAATCAGCTCTCATCATGCTGCTGAGGAGGGGACATATCAAAACATCTCAGCTCATTTCACAACTGAAATATTATGTTTCTTTTAAGGTTAGAATAACAGTTTGTTCTGTCCGTCAGATCACGGTCATGGTGTTTGTGGTGTGTCCTTTCTGTGACAAGTCAAATGTGGTAAGGTGTGATGTATGCTCAAGCAATTACTTGCAACAAGATCAAAATTGAAATTTCTAAAATGATGCCACAACATTTGACCTGGTCCCCATTGAGATGCTGCTGGACAACCCTGCAGGTGTCACATCGACATACTCAGGTATGACTTCTGACTGTTGTAACCCACTGTGTCATATCGACATACTCAGGTATGACTTCCGACTGTTGTAACCCACTGTGTCATATCGACATACTCAGGTATGACTTCTGACTGTTGTAACCCACTGTGTCACATCGACATACTCAGGTATGACTTCTGACTGTTGTAACCCACTGTGTCACATCGACATACTCAGGTATGACTTCTGACTGTTGTAACCCACTGTGTCATATCGACATGACTTCTGACTGTTGTAACCCACTATGACTTCGACATGTTGTTGTAACCCACTGTGTCACATCGACATACTCAGGTATGACTTCTGACTGTTGTAACCCACTGTGTCATATCGACATACTCAGGTATGACTTCTGACTGTTGTAACCCACTGTGTCACATCGACATACTCAGGTATGACTTCTGACTGTTGTAACCCACTGTGTCACATCGACATACTCAGGTATGACTTCTGACTGTTGTAACCCACTGTGTCACATCGACATACTCAGGTATGACTTCTGACTGTTGTAACCCACTGTGTCACATCGACATACTCAGGTATGACTTCTGACTGTTGTAACCTACTGTGTCACATCGACATACTCAGGTATGACTTCTGACTGTTGTAACCCACTGTGTCATATCGACATACTCAGGTATGACTTCTGACTGTTGTAACCCACTGTGTCACATCGACATACTTCAGGTATGACTTCTGACTGTTGTAACCCACTGTGTCACTGTAACCCACTGTGTCATATCGACATACTCAGGTATGACTTCTGACTGTTGTAACCCACTGTGTCACATCGACATACTCAGGTATGACTTCTGACTGTTGTAACCCACTGTGTCATATCGACATACTCAGGTATGACTTCTGACTGTTGTAACCCACTGTGTCACATCGACATACTCAGGTATGACTTCTGACTGTTGTAACCCACTGTGTCACATCGACATACTCAGGTATGACTTCTGACTGTTGTAACCCACTGTGTCACATCGACATACTCAGGTATGACTTCTGACTGTTGTAACCCACTGTGTCACATCGACATACTCAGGTATGACTTCTGACTGTTGTAACCCACTGTGTCACATCGACATACTCAGGTATGACTTCTGACTGTTGTAACCCACTTTGTCACATCGACATACTCAGGTATCACTTCCGACTATTGTTATCCACTGTAGAGAACACAGCCAGCACTCAGGGAAGCAGATGGATGGCAAGGGGAACTTGCAGCAGCGGCTGTGGCAGCTTACTACTGCCCCTGCTGCAAGCGAGCCGTTCTGTTGTATTGAAAGTTAACAGTGGTGAATCTGCTGTCCCAGCAAGTGTGTCTCAAGTCTCCTGACCACTTTGTGTGTATACTTCAGTTTTATGAAGTGTATCAATATCATCAGGGTTGCTGACGAGGATGGGGAACATGATGAAGGGTTGGGGAGAGGTGGGTGGTGATGTAGGGGTGACAAGATACCTGTATTGTTCGTATGGATAGTCTTTTTATTCACAGTCAACTTAATGGAGTAATTATGCCAAGACTAGGACCAGGTTTCAAACACTGGCACCAGCTGTATGTAGTCTGGTGAAGATACCTGATTGTTTACAAGACTTCTCTTTTCATCAACATTCTTCAATTTCTATGTGCCCTGGATTCCTGAAGTTGTTGAGTGAATTTTCTTTTCAAGCCCATAATCCAGCTTCATTAACCTCCTTCATGACCCAACCTGTAAGTGAAAACTACCCAGTTCCTGCATGTAAACACTATTCTTCCGAGTTATGATATGGCAACACCTACCCAGGCTGTGCTGAACCCATTACACAGTGCCCCTTTGGTTCCATGCAAAACAGCCCACCTTGGTTCCACGCTAAACAGCCAACTGTCAAAATGAAGTTACATGTAATTGAATTATGGACGAAGTTTAAGATGAAGTAGTTGTGCGAGCGTCTGTGTTGCACGTAGTTAATGAGAGTCGACAGAGATGGAGCAGCCTGTGGGGTGCATGGAATGATACTGCCTCAGGTATTCCCTTGAAGCAGGCTTTACACCGCCAGCATCGGTCTGTAGTCAACGATTTGTTGATCAAGTGCTACTGAGCAAATGAAAGGTTTATCAGTGGATGGATAGAAGAACATGTGTCTTTGATTCAGAGTAGGATCTGGAACAGGCCATTAAAATCACTTGGCACCTATATCGGTTTAAGAGTTATTGTGAGTGAACATGTTGGTTCCAGCTTCAATAACGCATATGTTGGTGCAGCTTATTCCATTCAACAGATAATACGCCTCAGTTTTGCGGAGGCCAGTCCTGCCCAACTCTGAAGCAAAAGTAGCTCATTCAGTGTCTCCTTGGGCAAGTGTGTTTGTTCCAAACATGCCTCTGTTCACCCAGGTTATAAATGGGTACCTGGTAGGATGTTACTTTTAACCTTTTAGCACTTAACAGACAGAATACTCTCAGGAGAGCCTAAGACCTAAGTCAATTGCATAACAATCCTTTGTGTCTGTTGATAATGTAGATCTATCATGATAGATGCACCGAAGCAAAAATTGCACACTGGAAAGTGTAAAGTGTAATTTATGTTCACATATAGATAGAAAGTGTGTGTATCCCTCTATAGGGAAGGAACTTGTGTTGTTGGCATGTGTGTCCCCTATATGACATAGAAATGTGTCTGTTCACCTGTGTAATGTAAGGATGTGTGTACCCCTATGTAGGGATATGTGTCCCCCTTTTTAAGGTAAGGATGTGTGTACCCCTATATAAGGAGATGTGTCCCCATTTTTAAGGTAAGGATGTGTGTACCCCTATAAAGGGATATGTGTCCCCCTTTTTAAGGTAAGGATGTGTGTACCCCTATATAGGCATATGTGTCTCCCTTTTTAAGGTAAGTATGTGTGTACCCCTATGTAGGGATATGTGCCTCCCTTTTTAAGGTAAGGATGTGTGTACCCCTATAAAGGGATATGTGCCTCCCTTTTTAAGGTAAAGATGTGTGTACCCCTATATAAGGCAGGGATGTGTGTACCCCTATATAGGCATATGTGTCTCCCTTTTTAAGGTAAGGATGTGTGTACCCCTATATAGGGAGATGTCTCCCCATTTTTAAGGTAAGGATGTGTGTACCCCTATATAGGGATATGTCTCCCCTTTTAAGGTAAGGATGTGTGTACCCCTATATAGGCATATGTGTCTCCCCCTAAGGTAAGGATGTGTGTACCCCTATATAGGCATATGTGTCTCCCTTTTTCAGGTAAGTATGTGTGTACCCCTATGTAGGGATATTTGCCTCCCTTTTTAAGGTAAGGATGTGTGTACCCCTATATAAGGCAGGGATGTGTGTACCCCTATATAAGACAGGGATGTGTGTACCCCTGTATTAGGTAAGGATGTGTGTACCCCTATATAAGGCAGAGATGTGTGTACCCCTATATAAGACAGGGATGTGTGTACCCCTATATAAGGCAGGGATGTGTGTACCCTTCTAAAAGGGTAGGGTGTGTGTACCCCCATATAACGGAGGGATGTCTCTACCCCTATGTAAGGCAGGGATGTGTGCACCCCTACATAAGGTGTAACTGGGTATACCTGACCATACACCAAGCTATGTGTGAGCCAGCCCCCAGTTACCCCCTGCAGTATCTGGCCCCTGACACTGGTCCCAACACAGAGCTGCCTCAGGGTGAGGCATGAGAACAGACAAGTAGCATGCATTAAGTCTGACAGGCCGTGTATTTGACTGGAATGAAATATGGTGGGGATGCCAGACATTCTTTGAAGTAGTGTTATGTACATTCATGATCGTGTGATCTAATTTACAAGGAGGCAGTGTAAGCTTTCAAAAGGGGTCGCAGGGGGTTCCTAAGAGGGTCAAGTTTGACTGAGTGGATATTTAATGTTGGTCCTTATTCATCTCATGTTCCATGGGCATGTCTCACTTATCACAGGCGTACTTCAGTTATGATGTCAGTGAGAATGCGGGAAATAATATGCAGCAATATACACACTGTTACCTTGTATTTGTCTTGATCAATCCTTCCATACAGCATCAGATGGAGGGAGTTGCATGAAAGTAATGGTGATTTGTTTGAATTTGAAAAAAGATCTTCAACTCTGTTTAGAGCGAGTATACCCATAGTTCAACGTCCCGAGCAGTGAGACTTGTTTCAAGCTGAGATGTTTCTGTATTTTTAAGAGGGTCCGTTGATTGGAAATGTTAGCTTCTACTACTGGAAGGACAGATATATTGTAGTTATACATAAATCTGTGCATGTAACTGGACATGGGTATCGATCCACGCCGATGAGGCTGATGTGGTGTAGAAGCTGAACAACATCACAGGAGTTGCAGTGAGTGTGGGGAGGGGGAGAGCTCTGTTAGATGATTTACTTTTCATCTTTCTGTGACGTTCCTCTAACTTACTCGGAGTGCATTCAGCATTTGTTTGTGGGATGAATAACATACCAAGCTAACATGCAGTCGGATATTGTTACACTGAGAGTTGTTGTATCATAGTATCATCAGTTACATTTGTCAATCTCATTAACGGGGAAGTGAGTTCATGAAGACCTGAACGACACAAGTTGGTCTTGAATCACAGGACTGCCACACGGAACACAGTTTCTTCTGCCGCAACCTCTTCCAATATTAATTATCTCCGTGGGAACATATGTAGTTGTGGCAGGTTCAATAGGACATGCAGTTAAAGTCACTCAAGAGCTCAGTTCACACATCAAACCATGTTTCAGAGCGACGAGAATACCAAAGATGCATAAATTTTTCATAGACAGAGATAGCGCCTTGAAAAAATGAAAATTGAAATTGATTTCAGTTTAATCTTGTCAAAGTTCAAAGGAACTAAAGATGTGTAAACCCAAACATGTCCGGAAAATGCGTCCTTCCTGGAGAATGAATTTGGCAGTTGAATTCACACAGAAAAAATCTCAATGCATGGGAACGTTATGAAGGACAGCTAAAGCCTGCTCCAGTAGCTTCGTAGAGGGAGCTCTCCAAGTCCACTTGAGATTTTCATTGGCTGCCTCATCAAGCGAAAGAGAACCCTATGTCACTGAACACTGCTCTCTCCCGAAAAATCTATTATTTAGACATAAAGTAGACATGGGATGGACAATGGGCCAGCCCAGTGTTTTCCAACTCTTTTGAAGTAGCTTCCTTTTAACGGCTAGAATTTAGAGATTGGTTGAACGTCAATGCATTGACGTGTGAGAGCTCGTCAGACCAGGGAGCAGGGTAATTAGAAAGGTGATTCAATTTGATGAAGTTTTGAAGCAAGTTTGATTTTCATTATACATCTGTAATGAAACCCTCTTGTATGCTCTTCTGGGCATCCACACACAAGGTTTTGTGCTATAAGTGTTCCATACTGTAAAGGCTCCACGCTGTAAGGGCTCCACCTACAAGGCTCTGTGCAGTAAGGGCTCCATATACCGGGCTCCATATACCAGGCTCCATGCAGTAATGACTCCATGCTGTAAAGTAAAGGCTCAACATACAAGGCTCCGTGCAGTAAAGGCCCCATGCTGTAAGGGCTCCACATATAAGGATCCGTGCAGTAAGGGCTCCACACACAAGGCTCTGTGCAGGAAGAGCTCCATGTTGTAAGGGCCCCTTATACAAGGCTCCATGCTGTAAGGGCTCCATGCTGTAAGGGCTGCGTGCTATAAGCATAAGGGCTCCGTGTAGTAAGCGTCAGTAAGGGCTCCATGCTGTAAGGGCTGGCTCCGTGCAGTAAGGGCTCCATGCTATATTGGCTCCGCAGTAAGGGCTGTAAGGGCTCCGTGCAGTAAGGGCTGCATGCTGTAAGCGTGTAGTAAGGGCTGCATGCTGTAAGCGTAAGGGCTTCGTGTAGTAAGCGTCAGTAAGGGCTTCATGCTGTAAGGGCTACGTGCAGTAAGGGCTCAATGCTATATTGGCTCCGTGCTGTAAGGGCTCTGTGTAGTAAGGGCTCCATGCTATATTGGCTCCATGCTGTAAGGGCTGCATGCTGTAAGGGCTCCGTGTAGTGAGGGCTCCATGCTATATTGGCTCCGTGCTGTAAGGGCTCCGCGTAGTAAGCATCAGTAAGGGTTCCATGCTGTAAGGTCTCCCTATGTGTGTGGGTGTCTGATGTGGTCATGTGGTAGGTTCCTGATTGCCTCAGGGCAAATAGCTATGTGTGCGAGATGTTGCAACGAGGATGCCCATTCAGATATTTGACCATTCAGTAATATAGCCTTAGTTATCCCAGGACTTGCTCCACTTTCACATAGATTTTGTATGAGAAAAAAGCCAATCACTTGACCTCCTGTAGAAGCACCTGAGGGAGGATATTAATTTTCTATTTCTGTATGTTTACTCTATTCTTATCCCGATACAGACTTGTTGTTTGAAAATTGATTTGCAGTGTTCAAAACTGGGGCTGACAGTGAGTGAAGTCGTGGGTGGGTTCATTGTCATATGTTTAGTTATTTAGGGGGTTATACATTGTGACTTAAGTCCAGATTGGTCTGCTGTTTTTAACAAACTGTGTCTTAGTAATTCTCTATAAGAGGCAAAAATTGTTTGAACTGTAAAAGGCACTTGAACATAGTGTTTTGTTACTGTACAGGCCATCTCTCCCTCATCAAAGTCTTAGAAAGAAATACAGAGCAAATTTCTGATATTTTGAATGATTTTGCACCATCATGTTAATTCTGAAGGTGATTAATAGAACTTAGTGTAAACACTGACAGGGATGAAAAAGGAATGTTGTCGCAGACATTCTTTGAAGTATTTTTTCTCCGTCTGAGGGACAGAGGTGAAGTTGTTAGAAATGGGAGATAAAGAGGAATCTGTGGTGCATTCCTCAAGTCTTTGAACACTAGTGTGTTAAATGCTGCTGTGTTCTAGCAGGAACTGGTGTCTGGTGATCAATCCCATGTCCAGGCATCTCGTCTCCACGGCTTTCGGGGAAAATGTGATTAAATGCTACATTAAGTTTGATGAAGTTCTGCTCTAACCCAGTTGTGTGCAGTAGGGCGGGGTAATAAAGCCAAATACCAATGCTTGCCCCCTCATTTAGGGGGGAACCCAGGGGACCCACGCTTGTCGGACCTCAAACGAAGACTGTCTTTTTTAAGAGGAATTACGTATTAGCTTTGAAGTTGTAATGAGGTAATCTGTCATATGACTCTTCGTGATTTTGTTGATCTGTCTCCGACAGTCTCAAGTCATACGTCACTCCTGCCCTTTCAAGTTACCCCATGATGAAATAAACAGAGATTTGGTCACAGCAGAATGAAGTTTGAAATAATCCTTTTTTGCTTGCTTGCATAAGAAGATATTTAACTATCAATAACAGTGGTCAGCCTCCATTCAGTGTGACCAGACAGATTGGTTCAACATGCGGTTCAGTATAATCTTCTTTACCTTTGAGGGTTGTTCCATGGCGAGACCCATTACGTCAACACTGCAACTCACCTGGGTTATTGGGTGATTACAATGTTGGCTCATTTTTGTTGTAATTTTAATGTTTGGGATATAGAGGATATATCCCAGACGTAAGGGATGTTGAGGCTTTGTATGACAGACATGTGAAGACATTAAGGTTTAAGTAAAATAATTCTGAAATTTCAAAATATTATTACGTGTTAAGACAGTGTTGATATTTTGTGACCTTGAGAATTGTAGTGTGTAGTTCACCTGTTTAACGACCACACCTGAGATTTACTGTCATAGATATCATGGCAGGTCACAATACTGTTACCTGCCACATACCTGAGGGAGCGATCTAATTCAGGTGATAATGTTTCCTGTGCTGTAGGTTTGTGGCAGGTGTAAATATTTGTCAGTGGATTCCATCTGCCCTGACAATGCCACTTCCCGCTCCTGTCCTCCAGGTACACAGGACATCTCATACTCAGTGTAGTGTGTCTTCACATTGAGCAATACCTTGTTGTTTCCTCAGTTCATGAAGATTATCACCATTGAAAAGCTTGCCAAATGATTCTAATCATTTTCTACTGTATGTAATATGTATATACTCTAAATCACAAACTTTTTGCATGGGTCTGAGGTAGTCTTGTGTTAAAATGTCCAACATTGCACTGGGAATCAAGCTTTGATTGTACACCTGAAACAAAATATGAACCTATTCTGTGCCCTGTTGTAATGTCAAGTGCATAGAGCCACATGCATTCATTCTGCATATCACTCAATTTCTGTGTAACATGAATCTCTCTAATTCTGCGGTAACACTCATCTGTAGTCTTGCAGGGGGAAAGCAGAATGTGAGTACTGTATAAGGCTGTGAGCTGTACAACTGGATAGATTGGTGTCGCTTAGTAGGGGTGAGGAATACAGGTACAGCTGGGTAGATGGGTGTCACCAGGTAGGGGTGAAGTGTACAGGTACAGCTGGGTAGATGAGTGTTGCCAGGTAGGGGTGAAGTGTACAGGTACAACTGGGTAGATAAGTGTCACAAGGGAGGGGTGAAGTGTACAGGTACAGGTCGGTAGACGGATGTCGCCAGATGTCGCCAGGTAGGGGTGAAGTGTACAGGTACAGCTGGGTAGACGGGTGTCACCAGGTAGGGGTGAAGTGTACAGGTACAACTGGGTAGATGGGTATCGCCAGGTAGGGGTGAAGTGTACAGGTACAGCTGGGTAGATGGGTGTCACCAGGTAGGGGTGAAGTGTACAGGTACAGCTGGGTAGATGGGTGTCACCACGTAGGGGTGAAGTGTACAGGTACAACTGGGTAGACGGATGTCGCCAGGTAGGAGTGAAGTGTACAGGTACAACTGGGTAGATGAGTGTTGCCAGGTAGGGGTGAAGTGTACAGGTACAGCTGGGTAGATGAGTGTTGCCAGGTAGGGGTGAAGTGTACAGGTACAACTGGGTAGATGAGTGTTGCCAGGTAGGAGTGAAGTGTACAGGTACAACTGGGTAGATGAGTGAGGAGTGAAGTGCAGCAGGGTAGATAAGTGTTGCCAGGTAGGAGTGAAGTGTACAGGTACAGCTGGGTAGATAAGTGTTGCAACTGGGTAGGTAGGGGTGAAGTGTATAGGTACAGGGTAGATGGGTAGATAGGTGTCACCAGGAGTGAAGTGTACAGGGTAGATAAGTGTCACAAGGTAGGAGTGAAGTGTACAGGTACAACTGGGTAGATGAGTGTTGCCAGGTAGGGGTGAAGTGTACAGGTACAACTGGGTGGATGGGTATCGCCAGGTAGGGGTAAAGTGTACAGGTACAACTGGGTAGATGACTGTTGCCAGGTAGGGGTGAAGTGTACAGGTACAGCTGGGTAGATGAGTGTTGCCAGGTAGGGGTGAAGTGTACAGGTACAGCTGGGTAGATGGGTGTTGCCAGGTAGGGGTGAAGTGTACGGGTACAACTGGGTAGATGAGTGTTGCCAGGTAGGGGTGAAGTATACAGGTACAACTGGGTAGATAAGCGTCGCAAGGTAGGAGTGAAGTGTACAGGTACAACTGGGTAGGTGGGTGTCACCAGGTGGGGGTGAAGTGTAGAGGTATAACTGGGTAGATAAGCGTCGCAAGGTAGGGGTGAAGTATACAGGTACAGCTGAGTAGATGGGTGTCGCCAGGTAGGGGGTGAGCTATACAGGTACAGCTTGGTAGATGGGTGTCACCAGGTGGGGGTGAAGTGTACAGGTACAACTGGGTAGATAAGCATCGCAAGGTAGGGATGAAGTATACAGGTACAGCTGGGTAGATGGGTGTCGCCAGGTAGGGGTGAAGTGTACAGGTACAACTGGGTAGATAAGCATCGCAAGGTAGGGGTGAAGTATACAGGTACAGCTGGGTAGATGGGTGTCACCAGGTAGGGGTGAGCTATACAGGTACAGCTGGGTAGATAAGTGTCACAAGGTAGGGGTGAAGTGTACAGGTACAGCTGGGTAGATGGGTGTCACCAGGTAGGGGTGAAGTGTACAGGTACAACTGGGTAGATGGGTGTCACCAGAGGGGGGTGAAGTATACAGGTACAACTGGGTAGATGGGTGTCACCAGGTGGGGGTGAGCTATACAGGTACAGCTGGGTAGATAAGTGTGACAAGGTAGGGGGTGAGCTTTACAGGTACAGCTGGGTAGATGGGTGTCACCAGGGGGGGGGGGGGGGTGAAGTGTACAGGTACAACTGGGTAGATGGGTGTCACCAGGTGGGGGTGAGCTATACAGGTACAGCTGGGTAGATAAGTGTGACAAGGTAGGGGGTGAGCTTTACAGGTACAGCTGGGTAGATGGGTGTCACCAGGTGGGGGTGAAGTGTACAGGTACAGCTGGGTAGATAAGCATCGCAAGGTAGGGAGTGAGCTTTACAGGTACAGCTGGGTAGATGGGTGTCACCAGGTAGGGGGTGAGCTATACAGGTA
The DNA here is from genome assembly GCF_003918875.1 of Haliotis rubra. Lineage (NCBI taxonomy): Eukaryota > Metazoa > Mollusca > Gastropoda > Lepetellida > Haliotidae > Haliotis > Haliotis rubra. The sequence goes on along the minus strand of NW_025765570.1, from coordinate 1,224,035 downwards.
CAGCTGGGTAGATGGGTGTCGCATGTCCTCAGGTCATTGCCTCCCCTGAATGGAAGTTCAGGAGACCACCTGATTTATTCACTTGATAAAGCACACAATGAAAACTTCAAATGCCATGATGCCTTTGTGTTCATAAAATGATTTTCTTGTCCTACCAGTGTTTCTTTAGAGTTTGTAATGTGAAACTGACCTGCAATATGATTTCGGTCGGATAATGAAATTTGTTGTTGTGCATGGGTTGTTTTCGCCAGCAGTTTCAGGACACTTGCACTGGTCAATTACAACATCTAGTATACACATCTAGTTGCACATTAGGTACAAGAAAGGTGACACTATATTACCATTTCATACGAACCTCAGCCACACAGCTGACTATCTGTTTTATATACTACTCAAAACAAGTTAAGGGTCATGTGATATCATCATGTAATGTTATTGATGAGGTTGGTTGCATTATACATGAATGAAATTTTACATTCCGTGTATGGTAGTTTATTCAAAACCATTGCAGAACCTGGATAAAGGCTGCAGATAACCGTGGTGCCAATAGTCATCATGTGGTAGGGTGTTAAAAAATGAACAAATTGAAACATCGAGTTCTTCACAGAAGCGCCACCACTGTGCTTGTGGAAGATGATGTTTCATCATGAACAGCATTTGCACGTGTTCTTCGTGTGATTAGTGCTGTGCATGCTTATTTTCCCAATAAAACTTGCAATTGTCACATTGCTATTGTCACTTGAAATTCAACAATGGCAAGACGTCAACTGAGCAAGACAGACAGAGTAAGAGCTCTTGCTTGGCTTCAGGATGGTGAACCTCAATGCAGTGTGGCTCAGAGATTACATGTGAGTGGAGAGTGCCATTGGAAGGTTATGGCAACGGTCTCGTGTCACTGGAACGCTGAATAATCGACCACATTCTGGCAGGCCTGATCAACAACTCCTAGAGAAGACCGATACCTGACAAATATGGTCCTTCGATAACGCAAAGTAACTGCCAGACAACTCCGTGACCAACTGAGAGCTGCCACAGGTACCCTGGTATCTGATCAGACTGCCAGGAACCGACTGAGGAGGAACAATCTTCGGGCATGGTGACCAGCAGTACGACCACCACTCCTTCAGCGACACACGACGGCAAGACATGACTGGTATAGACGCCATGTTTGTTGGCAACGTGCTCAGTGGGCATCAGTTCTTTTCTCCGACGGTTCTAGGTTTACTCTACAGTTCAATTATGGTAGAACTTGTGTGTATCGGCGTCCGGGGAGGGAGGTTTGCTGATGTTAACGTCAACCAATGTTTGCCATTTGGAGGTGGGGGTATCACGGTTTGGGGTGCTTTTTCCTTTCATCAAAGGACACTTCTCTATATCATTAATGGTAACCTGACCGAAAATTGCTATCTACGGGAGATTATAAGACCCCTTGTTTTGCCATGTTTACAACGTATCGGCATCAGATCCATATTCGAAGGTGGCAAAGCCTGACCACACCGTGCCCGTGTTGTGACCGACTTCCTTAGACAGAACAATGTTCAGCACATGGAATGGCCGGCATATTCAGCAGATTTATCCCCTATGGAATGTGCTTGGGACGAGTTAAGACGTCGGCTTCGTAACAACCACGCCCCTCCAAACAACCGTGCAGAACTGGCCCAGTATCTCATTGCAGAATGGCAGGCAATACCCCAAGCCTTCTTCACACGTCTGGTGAACAGTATGAGACATAGAGAATACTACACGAGGTCTCATTACATACGAATTATACGAAACGAGTGTCCTTCCAATGGTATCTGACCGAGCGAAAGGATAACATAGGAAGGTCACGAGTTTCGTATAATTCGTATGTAAAGAGACCGAATGTGGTATTTTATTTATTACCCACGTCTTACATGCATTAAATTGACAAAGTAGTGTATTTTTGTTATTTTTTTGGTTTGAAACCGAAACCAGTTTCATAAAGAGGTCGGAAGAGTTTTGTACTATAGTACAATATTTGCATGACTTCACACTGTAATGACTTCACTGCCTTGGTAACCGACGTCACGATGCATGTCAGTTGTCATCGCCTCTTACAGCCTCCTACATAAACTAAGGCTTAGTCTCTGAATATATATAATTTTGATAGTAACAAACAAGCCCATTTATATTGAAAAGGAGCCCTAGGGAGACCAGAGATTCAGAACCTGAGGAAATCTAATCTTGCTTTATTTAGGGCTTTAGCACCGTAGAGAGGGGCTTGGCAGTAGGGAAATTAATGTGGTTCAGGGACTGTGAGACAGACTACCTCCTACAGTAAACTACTCCGTAGCACCTCGTTTCTTGGTTTCCAGTTGCTTCATTCGGCTAACATCACTGGTGGAAACATTGCGTTTATGTTTTTCGACGGATATAATGTCTCAGTTCGACTCACAAATAAACAGCGACACGGCGACGTTCGCAATGTTTACATTCCCACAATGCATTTAAGTCGTAGAACGAATGAATTCACGTGTTTGTTATGAATGAAAAAATAGTTATGTCAGAATGTGACCTAATTGAGAGGTCATCGGTTATCCAATCAAATCGTTAGAATCTCAGGTCAAGTCGTTACGACACAGGTCAACGCGATACGACACTCGTGTGACGTACGAGATTAATATGCAACTACCCATACGTTGACCTCGTGGGTAATAAAGAGGTGTACTGCTTGTCTTACTGCTCGAGGTGGTTACATCCGTTATTAGTCCAATGTTGGCGTTTGCATTTTCACTTCTGACAGTAGGTCACTTCGACCTTATTCGTCAGCAATTACTGGCATTCCTGCTGTTTTTTGTCTCCCGTTGTTGTTATAATGAAATGTTGGCTTGAGTTGTTATATCATCGCTACCTTTCACTGTTATCTATATTTGTAGTTATGGCCATTAAAAGTTGTGACCCTTAACTTGTTTTGAGTAGTATATATCTTGCTTGTTGCATCCAGGTCCAATTTCTTGACTGGTCCTGTTTTCTGAGTTAGCATAAGATTCACTTCACTCCTATCCCTTGTTCATACATAGATTGATAAATCTGCCTGACTATCTGTTTTGTTGAAGTAGATATGTACAAGGTAGATCCCTGCCTTGCTGTCCTCTTGTGGCTCGAATTATGATCTGTTTACAAGCACTTGTTTTGCATTCAACAATCAACTGAGTGTTCAGTTGTGAAGCTGTAAATAGTTGAGTGAACCAGCAACTTCAAGGAGCTCTGTTGTATACACTTTCTGTTTTATGAAATATTTTTAAAGTTTGAAGTGGGATTAATTATTTGAATGACTCTGAAGGCTAGAGGGTAGGCACATTCTGGTTCAGCTTCAGGCAAGGCCAGAACAGATACATAAGGGTGTTTTTGACTGTAGTACTTCCCATACCAGTAGTGTATATACAGTGCAGGCACTACACCAGGTAGTCCTTGATATGTGGAGCTTATGGCAGCCCACTGAGGTGGCTGTCCAGCCTGCCTGATAGTTCACAGCATGCCTCTGTTATATGTTGTATGTAGGCAATATACCAGTTGTCACTGTGTATGTATACAATGTATCTATGTTATTGTACATTGTCAATATGCCAGTCTGTATTTACATTGTATTTATGAATTATACATGTTGTGGTATTGTATATTGAGTATATAGACAATGTACTTTAATGGTTTTGTATATGGACAGTGTACCACACCAATGCTACTGAACATAGACATTATAATCACTCAGTATTGACACTGTATGTTGGAAATCAACCAGTTACGGTATTGTATACAGACAATAGTCCACTTTTTATGGTATCGAATATAAATGAAATACCACTCTGTTGTCAAATTGTATACAAATAATATTCCACTATGGAATAATTATATCCTGTTCTGTTTATCTACATTGGACAATACCCGTGAAGGTCCAGGTTAGAATTAACCTTCAGTAACCCATGCTTGTCATAAGAGGCGACTAACAGGATCGGGTGGTCAGGCTCGCTGGCTTGGTTGACACATGTCATCGGTTCCCAATTGCTCAGGTCGATGCTCATGCTGTTGATCACTGGATTGTCTGGTCCAGACTTGATTATTTACAGACCGCTGCCATATAGCTGGAATATTGCTGAGTGTGGCGTAAAACTAAACTCACTCACTCACATTGGACAGTACAGCACACGATGTTGCACCCATGCTTCATGGGATGTTTTCAGCTGGTTGACACTGTGATGTACTGTCGTGTGTAATACCTTGGTGTTGATGGGGTTAATTGTTCAGCACCATGTATGTCAGCGTTGACAGGCTGCTTATATAGGAAGCTGACACGACATCTTTAATCTCATCACGGTTTGACTGGAGGAGAGCAAACACATGGCTTTGACCATGTGACCGCAGTAGTACACTATAACATTCCTTTTGTAACCAACTCTCGCTACACTATAATGGTTTGCTTGTGATGTCTTCTCTATCGTGTTGACTTAAACAGATCTACTAACACCACCAGCAGGGGTCTTTCACCTCTGTCATTGTATGCAATTACAAATATTATCTTAGATAGGTTGATGCGAAATCTGTACATATCGAATAGATCAGGAGACATGAGAAGCTCTCTTGTTTCCCAGCAGTGTAGTGTGCACCGGTACTAATAGTTACTGTGTGGCTGAGACAAGACACTTGAAGTGAGATTGGGTGTCGGAAGTTGGAGGGTTTGAAGTTTCGTGAGAACAAGGCAACGGTTGTGCTGGATCTTGATTGCAACGTGAATAAAGGACAGGGTGGTAGTTTGTATGGTCCTTGGAGGGAACAAATTGAAGAAATACTTAGAAACTACATGTATGTCTCAGGTTATAGAACAAACACAAAGCAGTTAATTTCTTCTACTGACACTGTCACAATCACTGAACTCCTTAGGGAGTTGGTCACAACCATTTCTAAGTGGAACTCTTCAGTGATTGGGGAGTTGGTCACAACCATTTTTGAGTGGAACTCTTCAGTGATTGGGGAGTTGGTCACAACCATTTTAGAGTGGAACTCTTCAGTGATTGGGGAGTTGGTCACTACCATTTTTGAGTGGAACTCTTCAGTGATTGGGGAGTTGGTCACAACCATTTTCGAGTGGAACTCTTCAGTGATTGGGGAGTTTTCCTCGTGGATCTCATCAGTGATTGGGGAGTTGGTCACAACCATTTTCGAGTCTTCAGTGATTGGGGAGTTTTCCGCGCGGATCTCTTCAGTACACAACCATTTCTGAGTGGATCTCTTCAGTGTTGGGGAGTTGGTCTTTAGAATGTGTTCATTAATCGTTCTCAGACAACAATCATTGCCATAAACTGTAAATAGGAATTATTACTTTGAAAGTGAAGACTGAATATAAACTGAAGCTGACTGTCAGTTTACGACTGAAATCCAAAACCCGATGCTGGAAGGTGTACAGTGAAGGAAACATACACACACACACACACACACACACACAGAGATAAGCCGCGACAATTTGGTAAAGAAGGGACACAATTGATTACACATTTCCCCAGTGGCACCTCTCTGTTGTTGAGAATAATCCAAAAACACCACAGACAAGATTGACAATAGTGTGCTTAGTATCCCATTCGCCTCCATCGGTATACACAGGGACGTCCTCATCCCATGGATATACAGGCAACTAATGAAGCGTTGAGTTAGTGGGATATGACAAGATTACATCACAGAGTGTCATCTATCTGTTAGATAGGAATGTCTGTGTCACGATTTGGTTTGGAGATATTCCTCTGTAATATCCCCACAAACAGTTCCAAACTTGCTGGTTCAGTGTTCTGCAATATATTCCTCATTGCAAGAACCATGTATCATACAGATAACTAAGTGAACCTTCTCTTGTTCCAGGGTAGCTCAAAGGGGTACCTGCTCCTGGAGAGGGTGTTCGACCATCTCAACCTGTTTGAGAAAGACTACTTTGGATTGAGATTTGTGGATAATCGGGGCCAGACTGTAAGTATGGATGTTTTGTTAGATTAAGTCAGTTTCTGCTTTTCTAAAAGCCATCTTTGTGTTTAAATTTCATGAGCCTTGATTTATTGTTGCATCATTACAACTCTTGTTCATATTCTTGAATGTGTTTAAGGATTAGATTTGTGACAAGTTTTTATCAAGCGAAAGATGTCGAGTTCACAAGAGCCTAACTGAAAACCACATCAGATGTATTTCAACAGTAACACAACATCCCTGATATAGGCCACAACCATCCCAGCTTCAGTTGTAGTGCAATTAAGAACTCATATAATCAAGTATGAAAGGCAGTTTGTAGTACTAACATCAGCCTATGGCTCTTGTCTGAAGGTGAGCAACAGTACCCATGGCTTGAGTCACTGTTAACTCTTTGCACTGTGTCCACGCCTCAAGACCTGTCTTCAAGATTAGGAAGCAGTGGATTCCCTTGTGTTTTGGCTATGGTTCATTTCAAGAGAGTCTCAATCACAATATTGAGATGGTCTTGCCAGGCCCTTGGTAGCCCACCTATGGTGTCTCTGAGTTCCTCATTGTGAGCACCTGCTCCCCAGGCCACGCTTCACATACCTGGTGTAATGTGCTGCTGTAGTGAGCTGATAACTGGTCAGGGTGCCCTGATACAAGATGCAGGGACAAAACTGTAAAATATCAGAGCCAGACACTCATCAGAGGCCTTCACCATTATCTGTACCTGTGCATCCAGGGCTTATTAAAGCTCTCTTAGCACCTGTGCCATACATTAACATTAACTGTGCACCCAAGAAGGTCCAGGTTAGAATTGGTCTTCAGCAACCCATGCTTGTCGTAAAAGACGTCTAACAGGATTGGGTGGTCAGGCTCGCTGACTTGGTTGATACATGTCATCATATTCCAGTTGCTCATACTGTTGATCACTGGATTGTCTGGTCCAGACTCGATTATTTACAAACCGCCGTCATGTAGCTGGAATATTGCTGAGTGCTGCATTACACCACCCTCTACCTGTAGGAGACATCACCCTCTACCTGTAGGAGACACCACCCTCTACCTGTAGGAGACACTACCCTCTATCTGTAGGAGACTCCACCCTCTACCTGTAGGAGACTCCACCCTTTAGGAGACACCACCCTTTACCTGTAGGAGACACCACCCTTTACCTGTAGGAGACACCACCCTCTACCTGTGCAAGAAGCAGCTGTATTGTAATGCTTCATAAGGCTAGTAATCTGTATCTGATTTTTATGTGTGTTGCGTTGTCTTTCAGCACTGGTTGGAGGAAGGAAAGTCCATTGCCTCACAACTCAAAGGTGAGGTCTCTAGATAATCAAAGATGTGATGTGTTTCGGTGATTATACAGACCCATGACCCCTTGTCAACTCAGCCTATTGTAACCAGTGTGTGGTCTACAGTGAATTCGCTATGATTTGTCCCTGGTAGATTGTCCGGCCTACTGGCCTACAGACACCAAGGGGACCAATTACCCACATAGAATTTTCTGCTAGAAATGAACCACCTCCAGAAAAGTACAATTGTAATTATTTTTTTCAATTTCTGCATGAAATTTTCATGCTCAGCCACCACTCCTGATGTGCCCCTGCGCCTGAGTTGGTGTGTGTTTGTGAGTGGAGAGGGTGGGTATGTTTGGTGTGACTGGTTGTGTAGTTTTTTGTGTGTGTACCATGAGGAGTGTGGGAGATTGACACGTGGTTCAGCTGACTTAGAGGCAATTAGGCATCTCCGTATATCCGTGGGGAGGCAGTTTTACAAAGCAGATTCCCTAGCACACTGAAAACACATTCTATTTTCTACTGTTTGTCAAGCCAGCAAGTTGCTGCCAGATTTATTTACTGAAAGAACAATTTTGGACTTGGGAAGATTTTTCTGACACTTTTTACCAACAAGGAGATGGTTGATTCTTTTCTCCCGGATGAAATGAAGAAGTGACATGCCAGAATGAATATTTTAATTTTGGATGTGTCATTTGCAATTGTATACTTTTCTTTGGAGGTTAAAGAAACAAGCCCAAATATAGGCTCAAGTAATCATTTGGCTTCTTGTAACAAGAAAGTCTGTTTGTAATCAAGGTTTCTCTACATGAAGGACTCCATGAGAGAGACACAAAAAGCATTTGTCAATTTTCACCCAATTGGAAGTATTGAAACTAATATGTTTGATATTCAGAGGGATAATTTTGTTGAACTAAGTAATTGCATTTGAAGACAGATCACTTCTACAGAAAGTGTAAAGGTTCGATATGATGCATTTGATAATGGCATTATTAACATTATCAAAGCCCAGTATGCATTAGCTTCATGGTCCTCAACCGGGGTGTTCTGACACGCAGATGCTGCGTCTAGATAAGAACAAAAGATTATTGATCACCATTACGTTCAGTTTCTACATTACTGGAATATGCAGTCCATCTGTACAGATGGACAAGCTAAGTTCTTTATTTCTAGAATCGGAATACAACTCTGTTATGAGGATATGTTAAACAAATGAGCGAAATAATGGAGAGATGGGCTTGGATAGATTAGACTGTTTCTGCCCTTCTTTTGGAAGTGGATCCTTCAGGTCATGTATAGTGTAACTGTTGCATTAGTTGCAGTGTATTTAACATCAGGATAAAAACATGAGATAAATTGTTTCTACAATGCTACTGGTGATAGATTGGGTTCACACAAATGTCATCATCTAACTCATTAAATGATGACAATGCTCGTGGAAATCAATACTTTCCAGAAATGAATGATGATGCTTTTTGGGGAAAATATTTTTGCTGGTAGTTGATGTTTGAACTGAGCTGATTTCAGTTGTATTTTGCATCAGTTTATGTAATGCAGGATCTTTGGTGGCCCAGACATATGATGTACGGAGTTATGTCCCTTAGATGTGTCTGGATCCTGAGTTTAAATCCCACATTCAGCTGGATCAGGTCTCTGCTCCCACATTTAGCTGACATGATGCTACTGAAATAATGTTGTCATTGACCCCTTTATTGCTGATTCAGCATTAAGCCATGGTAGTCAAAGTGGTGCAAAAAGCCAACTCACTTTCACTGACAAATTTTTGAATAGGAAGAAGTTTCCGTTTACATTTACAAACATTTAGTTTGATCTGAATGGCTTGGTGTTTTGCAGGCAGCAGCACACCCTACACATTCTACTTTGGCGTCAAGTTCTACGCTGCTGACCCCTGCAAGTTGAAAGAAGAAATTACCAGGTACGTTTGTATACCTTTAAGAGGTGGATAGGCCATCCATCCATGCAAGGGACTGTCATGCTTTACAGAGGGGTTTTGTTCCGTTTTCCATGGATATGTTGCTCAGAAGTGTGGGAAGTGATTGTAGTGATTGCTGCCACAATCGTAAGTCTCTGTGCAGAAATTACCAGGGTGAACTTGCTCCCAGGACCGAAGACTGACTGGAAGTGGGTTTGAATCCATGTTTACCCTAATCATCATCTTTGTAAATGTGTTGGCTGTGATGTAGTTGACTGCCTCCGTTGTCAAGTGGATGGAACATCAGCCCAGAGCGCAGAAGTTATGTTGTTTGATCCTTACCTCTGTCCTACTAGAAAATGCAGTAGGATGCTACTTTTTGTAGCCCTGCCTGGCGGTGATAAAACAAGATTGGTCAATGTGTGGTGTCTGAGGAGCAACCATGTTAAACCTGTGAACAAGCACAACCAAAGTGACACACTCATCACACACACGTCTGACACACTCACCTGACACACCCACCTGATACACCTGACACACGCACATGTAATTGCAATAAGGTCGATGGGTAGCCTAGTGGTTAAAGCGTTCGCTCATCACGCTGAAGACCAGGGTTCGATTCCCCACGTGTACAATGTGTGAAGCCCATTTCTGGTGTCCCCACTGTGAAATTGCTGGGATATTGCTATAGTTGTGTAAAACTAAACTCACTCACTCACTAATTGCAATAAAATACACCGCATTGTCAAATGTAGTGGGTTGTATGTAGAGGTGTGACGATACAGAAATTTCACAATACGATACGTATCGCGATATCATGGAACGATGACGATTCGATACGATGCATATCACGATATGCTATCTTTAGTTATTTTCTTTAAAAATTTGTATTTTGATAACAAGAAAATTTTAAGGTCAACAATACATATCACGATACGGAAAAAAGTATTGATATATTTATTGTCAGAAAAAGTATCATGATTATCGATACTACGATATGTCGTCACAGCTCTAGTTGTATGTCAGATGAGCATTGCTCCACGAGGCGGGACAGAGGGACACAAGGACACATCAAGTCAGCTCCAGACCTCCAGGTTACTGAGCCAAGTAATACTATACCCACCACCAGAATTACACCGAGAGACTGCTCAGTAGTTTCAACAATGTCACCCGAGTTTATTAATGTCCACATAAATACCACAGGGGCAATTAGTCTGACTTTGTGCCAACTAAATGAAATGACTTCTACCTGCTGAATGCCATCACCAGACGTTTCCCTGTAAACTATACAGATCAATGTCAGTTTCTACTTCCCAAAAGAGATTTCACTGCAACATCAAATATTACATCTTGTGAAATATCAACACTGATGTGAAATTGACCAACATTAATGTATTTTGCCATGAAACTGCAAATGAATGTTGGCCTTTGTTGTCAGGAGAGTAGGACGTCGGTAGAGGATATACATCACACAAACAATTTGCACTTGCAAAACAAATTTCATCAAAGGCAATTATTTTTTGTTTTTTTATAGTTTGTGGATTTAGATATTTTGTAAATCAGCATGTTTTAAAATTTATTGGCATAAGCTTTTTGTGTTAGACAATTCAGTGTGAAACAAGACACCTGAATACAGTGCATGGTTGTTTGTATTGTCACAGTAGCATGCATACACATTGTTCTGTGTAATAGAGGTTTACAGTGGCCAGATCCAAACCATTTCATCCGTTGTCATGTAGACAGTTAAAAATCAATTTCATGTTTTTTGTTTGTAACATTATCTTTTCCAAAGCTATCAACAATTAAGAGGTCACCAAATTTCTATTTCTGTTGGACAGATATCTCCTAAAATCAAGCATTTCATCAAATGAATGCTGTTTACAGAAAGCCTAAATTTGTTTCTGGTGTCAGTTCTATTCTGATACAATAGGTGGGGCAGAGGAGGTGTGGCCCTCTTCAGATGGGACAGGGAGGCAGGGGAACAGTGTGACCCTCTTTAGACGGGGCAGGGGAAGAGTGTGGCCCTCTTTAGGCGGGGCAGGGGAACAGGGGGCAGGGGTGTGGTCCTCTTTAGATGGGGCAGTGTGGTCCTCTTTAGACGGGGCAGGGGAAGAGTGTGGCCCTCTTTAGAGCGGGGCAGGGGAAGGGTGTGGAGCGTGTGGTCCTCTTTAGACGGGGCAGGGGAAGAGTGTGGTCCTCTTTAGACGGGGCAGGGGAAGAGTGTGGTCCTCTTTAGACGGGGCAGGGGAAGAGTGTGGTCCTCTTTAGACGGGGCAGGGGAAGAGTGTGGTCCTCTTTTAGAGTGTGGTCCTCTTTAGACGGGGCAGGGGAAGAACTGTCCTCTTCAGGTGGTTCAGAGGCAGTGTTCGAAATAATTGCTATTGTATCGGGCCGGCAGTTTCAAATATCTGCAGGCCCATGTGGCCTGGAATCTTTCTCTTGTTTTTTTCTTTTTTAACTTTATTCATCCATGATCCATCATGTTACGATAACTTACAGTTTCACTTCCTGGTATTTCAGCGCTTAACGCATAGGAATGTCAACACCAGTCTTTAAGAAATATAAACGTCTCTCTGTGTCATAGGCTTCGCTAATTGATTTTGTAGAAACAGTGTGCAACTGTGTACAGTGTAGTCTATTTTGTTTTTATATGTTTGACTTTAACAAATGGGCCTGTAGATTTTAAAGCCTGTAGATTTTAAAGCCAACTGGCAAATTAAAGCATTGCAGAGGAAGAGTGTGGCCCTCTTCAGGTGGTCTGGATAAGCAGTGTGGCCCTCTTCAGTGAAAACATTTGTTGATCTTTCCAAATTGCAAACCCCAAACCGAGTACACTTTATGAAATTTCAAGACCTTTATTATAATATTTGATTCTGGCACACACCAGGAGCCTCTGCTTGACTGTGCAGTTCCACCTGCATTTTGCCCTGACATGTGAGCCTGATGACACATTTTTGTGACAAAAGTTTAATTTTTGTCCTAATGGCTAAAAGTCAGATCTGTAAAACAAGTAATTCCACTGGCCAGGTCTAAGATATGATATTATCCTCAATATTAATGACCAAGGAACCTTGTATTCCCTCATCAGCCTCGAATGAAAACACTCCTTACAAGAAAGTAGTCATCCGTAAAATTATAGCAGCTCGTGCATACCATTCAAGGCCTGTGATTCAAACCCTATGATGGCTGTGGAAACCTTATTACAGGTTTTAAATTGCACAGTTTATCCCTTAACTGATATAGATTGGGTAGATGTTTTCTTGGTGCTTTTTCATGTATTCCCAAACTGGTAATAAATGTGCAGTTCTTGTCTTGTGCGGTGTTCTGATGATTGATTCGGTACCTAGTCCTTATCAATTGTCCATAATGGACTGTAATGAAATGTATTGTTTGTTGCAATTATCCAGCCTCACATGACTAAACTATTCAGGACTCTTTCATAAACCGGGAAACTTTACACAACTCTGAAATTAATATGCAAGTCATCAGACAATGAATATGATTCGTAATATAATGGAAAACAGCAGTTGCTGTGTGATGTGTTGTAGGTAAATAACATGTGAAACCAGTTTTATGAACCATGTTTAATTGACTTGAACAAATCTAAACTGACAGGTGATTGATTATGAAACCTATCTGCTTTAATGTTCCTGCTCACTCGGTCTTGTTCAAACAAAGATGTTCCCATCCATCATTCTGCCGCAGCAGCTTACAGACATCATTTAGGTATGATAAGTGCATGCTACATACCAGTAACAATAATGATCCATAGATGTGTACTGCCATGGGTCTCACATTCACACTCCACAGTATTCTTAGTATTGTGTGTTAGGCAACATCAGGCATGACCAACCCCTGACAGTGTTTCTGCTGGAGACATGGTTACAGCTCCATCCCCGTTATGTCATAGCGACTGTGTTCATGGGGATGTCATCAACATTGTTGAGCTGCATTATGTCGGTGATCTTCTATGCATGACTTCCTGTGTGGATGACATACATTATGTCTGTCGTCAGTCATCTGTTTGTCACCTGTCAGAATCTATCATTGTTGGTCAGTAAATTTGGCAGCATTACATTTGAGGGTAGAAAGTGGTCACTGTAGATAGTAAATAGGCTTGTGATCACTACCAAACACTGCCTCACTACAAAACACTGCCTCACTACCAAAAACTGCCTCACTACCAAACACAGTGCCTCACTACCTAACACCCTGCCTCGCTACCAAACACTACCTCACTACCAAACACAACCTCACTACCTAACACCCTGCCTCGCCAACAAACACCCAGTCTCACCATCAAACATGCTATCTCACCAACAAACACCTGGTCTCACCATCAAACATCCTGCCTCACCAACAAACACCTGGTCTCGCCATCAAACATCCTGCCTCACCATCAAACACCTGGTCTCGCCATCAAACATGCTGTCTCACCAACAAACACCTGGTCTCACCATCAAACATGCTGTCTCACCAACAAACACCTGGTCTCACCATCAAATATGCTGTCTCACCAACAAACACCTGGTCTCACCATCAAACATGCTGTCCCACCAACAAACACCTTGCGTCAACACCAAATATTCTTATTGTCCCTGTCTCACCAACAAACACCTGGTCTCACCATCAAACATGCTGTCTCATGAACAAACACCAGGTCTCACCATCAAACATGCTGTCTCACGAACAAACACCTGGTCTCACCATCAAACATGGTGTCTCACGAAAAAACACCAGGTCTCACCATCAATCATGCTGTCTCACCAACAAACACCCAGTCTCACCGTCAAACAAGCTGTCTCACCAACAAACACCAAGTCTCACCGTCAAACAAGCTGTCTCACCAACAAACACCTAGTCTCAACGTCAAACAAGCTGTCTCACCATCAATCACCTGGTCTCACCATCAAATATGCTGTCTCACCAACAAACACCTGGTCTCACCATCAAACATGCTGTCTCACCAACAAACACCAGGTGTCACCATCAAACATGCTGTCTCACCAACAAACACCTGGTCTCACCATCAAACATGCTGTCTCACCAACAAACACCTGGTCTCACCATCAAACATACTGTCTCACCAACAAACATACTGTCTCACCAACAAACACCTGGTCTCACCAACAAACACCCTGCCTCACCATCAAACACAAACTTTTTAAAATTGTTCAACCAATATATAAGTTCAAATTTTGAAAACAGCTTCTTTGTGAAAAGAAGAAGTACTGTGCAAAGTCTGGTTCTCATTTTCTAATTTTTGAAAGAGATTTGTCAATTTACATACTTTGAAAAAGGTTTTAGAATTTTTTGGGTTCAACCAGTAACTTGAACACATTTCAATAGATTGCTTTCATATTAGGGGATCAGCCTTCATATATATTGGACAGGTGCAGTTCCAAGTTATATTTTGATACTTTAATCACAAATTACATCTCTTTCACTCACGGAAAGCGCTTACATCAAAATTGTTCAACCAATAAATTTACAATCATTCAATGGATTGTTTTCAGATTTGGTTAATGGCTTCTTTTTTATACTTAAGGTTTAGAGCAATGTTTGATACAGATCTTGTATTTCTGTCACAAATAACCACTTGTAATTGTGCACAGCTGAAGTTGGGAGTCACAGTAGGGATATGAGTGGGATTTTCTCTCTTTTTTTCTATTTAGTCATTGGAAATAGTGTTCAATTCTTTCTTAGCAATGTATAATAATTCATTATAAAGTTTGGATGAAAATTTGCCAGTTCATAGGATGTGTTTATATGTTGATTTCTTTAATAGTTAATTGATTTATGGACAGGCCATTGCTTGAGTCCTCAACCAAGAGAGTAGAAACAGAGTCACTCATGCAGTCAACCACTAGTTTTCCAACATTATTTATTGACTGCAATGATATTGATGCAGTATTAGCTGAAATGTTCCCCAAAACAGAAACTTGCTCACTCCAGTTTTCTTGAAGTGGTTTGAAGCTGTGAGACATAGGTCCGGCTTATTGTTGTCCAGTGGCTATAGAAAACCAGTGGTCCGGCAATAGATCATCTTGATACTTGAACCAAGGTCAATGATTGGTCAGTAGATAGCTGTGTGTTTTGTTTCCTGTGGGAAAGTTTGGTTTTCCATCATCAGGTTGGTGATAGGGTGTTTTTGCCCTCACAGTCCAGCTTTTACAAATGAAGCCCTGGCTATAGACTGGCTGTAATCGTGATGAAGTTTGAAGGAAATCCTTCCATGGTTCTTGGAACCCTGATTCACTGAACCAGCATTGGCTCTTGCTGTTCAAGTCATTACATTTTAAAATTCTGTTAGGTGCTCATTATTTACTTCATGGAAGAAAACAGGAATATTACATTTGAATGTTCAGATGTTGTTAGTTGACATGTGTCGAATTAGATGTAGATTGTGTAACTTTGTTAAACCAGCTAAACATGTTATTAGGTCTAAAGTGTGTAATTAAGCGGTTACTGCAAAACATGATGCTCAACAAAGAATGGTTCAGCAAGGGTAACTTGATGTATTTAGTGTGTTTTCATGGGGCGTATGTCCCGACAGGTTGATACCCAGCAGTGGTGTATGTGGCAAGTTTATTCCACGGCAGTGGTATGTGGGGTTTAATGTCTTCAGCGGGGGTTGTGTGTGTGTGGCAAGGTTATTCCACGGCAGTGGTATGTGGGGTTTAATGTCTTTAGTGGGGCATGGTGTATGTGGCAAAGTTATTCCGCGGCAGTGGTATATGGGGTTTAATGTCTTCAGTGGGGCGTGGTGTATGTGGCAAGTTTATTCCTCGGCAGTGGTATGTGGGGTTTTAATGTCTTCAGCAGGGCATGGTGTATGTGGCAAGTTTATTCCACGGCAGTGGTATATGGGGTTTTAATGTCTTCAGCGGGGCGTGGTGTATGTGGCAAGTTTATTCCATGGCAGTGGTATATGGGGTTTAATGTCTTCAGCGGGGCGTTCATTTGTAGCACAGCATGACATGCCTTCACTCAGTGCATAATGTCATCCTCAGTCTGATTATCATAAGTAACATCATTAAATCAATTGGTAGAGTTGCTGGAGACAATCTAATCGTAATGCTTTCCTGTTAAGCAGATCACAACATGAAGTTTGTGATATGCCGAGACAAAATGTCTGCTGCACAGAGAAGTTACAGACCAGGAATGCTGCCATAATTAAACCAAATGTACGCTGCTTTCAGATAAAGATTAAGTCAAAAACTGTAGTGGATGCATTATAGTGATGCTGTAGTGTGGAATATATCTGAAGAACATGTGGGTTGATAATGTCGTTGTTGATGACACTTACAACATGATTAATCTCAGTTCCTCTATCTCTGCACCGAGAACTGCAGCCTTCCAGGTGTAGTGAATGGGATGAATTAATCATCACAACCACTTCCTTCGTCACCCGAAGTAGCTAATATATCCACCTTGTGCATCACAAGGCATGATGCAATGTGAGCCATCGCTCCATGTTTCCTCCATGTCAGCAGAGGTAGCAGAGGTTGGCAGGTGTCTGTATGCATCTAAATCACAAGACATTCTTCTGCTCCCTCTTGGTTCTGATCTGTTCTGGGGCGGTGGGGTAGCCTAGTGGTTTAAGTGTCCGCTCGTCATGCTGAAGACTCAGATTGATTCCCCACATGGGTACAATGTGTGAAGCCCATTTATGGTGTCCCCCGCCGTGATATTGTTGAAATATTGCTGAAAGCGGCGTAAAACCATACTCACTCACTCTGATCTGTTCTACTACAGTCACAGACACAAACAAATTGTGAGAGAGTGAACTTTGGAAGTCAGTAAGTAAAATGTATCAAAGTTGCACAGTGACATTTTATTCTGTTGAAAAGTACACTCAAATGATCTTCTTCAGTCTTACATTGAAATCCTGATCCATTTTATGGCATGTAAAATTATAAGGGATGAGTTAAGTTTCTGAACTTGAAAATAGATCCAGGTAAGTAATTGTCATACCACAAGTAGTCAATGTCGGCTACCCCATGACACGGTATTACCACCCCACATTCCACCTTACATTTTAACAGACCTTCATCATACCTGTAACACTGTCACCAAAGACCAGAGGCAACTGAATGGCCATCCCCATTTATTGCACCGTTTACACTGGCATCTGAAGTCGTACATCCTCTAAAAGGGAGAAGTGAGAATGAAAATTTAATTCCCACTTAGGCAAAGTAAATAGCAAGATTACAGTTGCACAGGGTCTATTTGCTGTGTAAATCACTTGGTAGCAGAGCCCTGCAAGTTATCAGTGTGCCAGGTGCCAGCAGTGTAGGAGGGGACACTCCATGAGGACAGAATGTATTAAAATGCTTTGCTCGTCTTCACTCGGCCAGTGATAAGAAGAATGATTCTTTGAGTGTCGATTAGTGCGACATTCTCCCTGTTTGAGGGACAGATGATTTTTAATTGCTGATCAATATGACTGTTGGGTTTTGGGATTTCTTCCTCTTTGAAAGTGATCATGCTTTTCACAAGTCGATGGCTCCACACTTGCGTGTTGCAGTCTGATCACACTGAGCCCTGTTTGCAGTGAGGATCATGATTGAGTTGCATTTTGAATGACATTGATGTTGTATCTTTTATTGTTTAAAGCTGACATCAATGGGATAATAATCCGCATTTATGATTGTTGTCAGAAAATTGATTGAACCAACAAATCAAATTTGGAAATGATATAATTGATTTAATGTGTCCCTGTAGAGAAGTTTTGTTTTGAGAATAATATGATATATTGTCAGTGGGATAGCTACTGAAGTAGAGAATCGTCAGCTCAACTAGAACTGCATGTATTTCATAGCACTGGGTGCGATAAATGAGTCACACCAAGGACCATATAGATGATAATCACATAGGGTGGCATGTTCAAGTATGCATGCAGCTTGCTGTATCCTGGCAAGGACCATGTTCAAGTATGCATGCAGCTTGCTGTATCCTGGCAAGGACCATGTTCACCATGTTCCATGTTCAGAGTATGCATGCAGCTTGCTGTATCCTGGCAAGGACCATGTTCAATTATGCATGCAGCTTGCTGTATCCTGGCAAGGACCATGTTGAAGTATGCATGCTACTTGCTGTACCCTGGCAAGGACAAGGTTGAAGTATGCATGCTACTTGCTGTTCCCTGGCAAGGAACATGTTGAAGTATGCATGCTACTTGCTGTTCCCTGGCAATGGACATGCATGTTTCCCTGAAGTTGAATGCATGCTGTTCCCTGGCAAGGAACATGTTGAAGGATGCATGCTACTTGCTGTTCCCTGGCAAGGACCATGCTGTGGCAAGGAACATGTTGAAGGATGCATGCTACTTGCTGTTCCCTGGCAAGGAACATGTTGAAGGAACATGTTGAAGGATGCTGCATGCTACTGCTGTTACCCTGGCAAGGAACATGTTGAATTATGCATGCTACTTGCTGTTCCCTGGCAAGGACCATGTTGAAGAATGCATGCTACTTGCTGTTCCCTGGCAAGGACCATGTTGAAGTATGCATGCTACTTGCTGTTCCCTGGCAAGGACCATGTTGAAGGATGCATGCTACTTGCTGTTCCCTGGCAAGGACCATGGCATGCTACTTGCTGACCATGGCAAGGAACATGTTGAAGGATGCATGCAACTTGCTGTTCCCTGGCAAGGACCATGTTGAAGAATGCATGCTACTTGCTGTACCCTGGCAAGGAACATGTTGAAGGATGCATGCTACTTGCTGTACCCTGGCAAGGACCATGTTGAAGGATGCATGCTACTTGCTGTTCCCTGGCATGTGTCTGTTTCTGAGTTTTGTGAAAGTATGTAATACCTCAATATCTACTATATCTAAAGTTGAGTCATATTCCTTGAGTAGATTTCTAGAAAACTCAGTCAAAGAAATATGTATTAATGAAACCAAAAACCCCACACATGCTGACTAAAAATATTCTTGAAACACAAATACAATGTTTTACCTTCTTGCCAGCACATGTTTGTTTGGGGAATAGGGGATGTTGGTCGTAGTTCACAGTACTTCATTGTGGCATACATGTGTATATTCTGGATAATTAATCACACTTAACATTCTGGATACAAAGTTTTTTTCTGACGAGCATTTCTATAACGTTTGTTTTCACCGTACACCGATAAAAGCAGTGTGCAATGATTTTTGTTTCATCTTTATGGAAACTGACAGATGAAACTACTGCCTGATATCTGAACAACATAAGTATGTATCAAAGGTGTGTTTATGCTTATGTATAATGTTACACATTCAAAATAAAAATAACCACTATCCATAAATGATGAAAATTTATTTTATTAAATGACGTAAAATGAAGACAAAGAGGTCACCTAGAGACAAGGGGGCATGGCTTAGTACTAGGTCATTCTAACTCAGGTCACCTGCTGTGGAAAACACTATGTCTTCTTACTCATGGCCTGTATCTGATGTCTGATATTGAACAATGAAGGAAGGATCAAATGCAGGAAATGAAATTAGTTTCATGACAAAATATGTAAAAGACACAAAACATACATCGTAATATTTAAACTGTGAGCAGCAGTTGAGATAATTGTTTACTCTTATTCTACTGCCCTTCACCTCAAAGAAATGATCAAAATATGTATAACAATGTTGACATATGACATCACTATCGATGACCAATTCTTAAAAAACTGCCTGTTCGCTCACATTTATATGCAGGATTTTGTGAGGGACCTTGCCTTGTTTCTGGGATGGTTTGTATATATATATGTGATGTGAGTAAAAAGAAACATTGTAACTATCTGTGTATTGTTGTTTGTTTCCATTCATGTTATGGTGACCAAGAGAAGTAGTCAGAAATGCCAATAAACAAACACTGTTGTTGTTGTGTGGGATTTCAGATCAGTCATGGGCATCGCGAAGGAAGGAAACTTGCACAGTTTCTTTAGAATTCATCTGATCTATGCAAATTTATCTATTTTATGAAATCAGATTTATAATGGACCTAATTTTCAGTGGTAATTTTCAGGACTTTGCTTTGCCTTATATGGTAGGGGGTGATATAAAGAAACAGGACATTTCTCGTAGAATTCAAAACTTTAAAGTGTATTTGTGTGCATGATGTAGTTTGAATTTTATTTGACTTTAAAGTGAAGTTTGCAAAGGAGGGACATATATGTCCCTCTGGCATCCAGGGGGTTAACAATGAATGTAAAAATCATGAAACTAGCATAACTCATGGATATTGGAAAAACAATATCCGAGTTGTTGTTAGACACAGTTATTTGTCTTTCCCATTTCACTGAACAGCTTGAGTGGGTTTGTCAATGCCTGATCGGGTCGATATTGGTAATCACAAGAATATAGATCAACTTGGAGAAGGTTTGTTTTGCCTACTGGTTTTGGGCCACAATAATTTAAGTTGCTTCCCTCCCTCGTGCTGAACAGACATCGCACCCTTCATCTGTAGGGACACTGTACGCAACATTACAGTGTCCAAATATGAGCAAGTGACTTGTGAAGCTTCAGCTCAATGAATATTATTAGAGATATGTCTGAGAATGTTTATGGTTATTGTTCCTCGAAGATTATTGTTGGCCATACAACGCATCATGTCATTGGCAAGTCGCCAGGGTGTTTTAATATTGTGATGTTTCCCCCAGATAAAAGTCATCTGCATGGTATATTGTCATGTCCCTTCCACTCGAGACTTAAAAATGCCATTTTCTGCTTTTCTGGTATTACTAACATTCTTACTGAAGTATGTCACCGATACAACTAAGTGGTACTCTCAGAATAATATTTTAAACATATTTGAAAAGATGACTTGTGCTCCAGCCTTTTAAATCTGTATTGTTGGAACTTTTAAGTATCATCAACATGATCATGGAACCAGTCAAATTCTGTCTGAGAAGGCTATTAAACCAAGATGGTGGTTATATTCTAAGTCAATTCCAGTATGTTGAAGATAAGATGCAATTATTGCCTAGACAGGGGTAATAATTTATGAGGTTGGTTGATGACCCAGTACTGGTGGATGGGTTAATCCTGGTCCGTCTAGGTAGTGATTGACACTCGTTTGTCTACTACAATTTCCGCTGATTGGGATCAGTGGGATGTAATTGGTTATCCTGCTCTGCAGTGTCTCTGTATTATGTCCTGAATGTTGACAGATCTGTCAAAAAAATTTTTTGGCAAGAAATGAAATTGATTTGAATACAATTATGAATTCTGATCAATACTCCCCTTAAGATATAATTTCCACGACACAATTAGCGTCGATGTAATGAGACCATCTTTGTACTGAAATATTCGAACAGATTCTCCACTCACAAACATGTTGCAGGTTTCCATCCACAAACAGTCTGTACAACACTCTTCAGCAAACCTTGTTTCCAGACAGAAACTTTCTGTACAACAATTTACATTTCTGTCCAAATACATTGAGTGCAACAAAAGGACAATTCATCCACAGGTCAAATCAGCCTCAGATATTCTTTCCAACAGTCCAGGGCCTCGTTTCACAAAGCTCTTGTAAGCCTAAGATCTCGTAACACTTCTCGTAGCATTCGAATCTCCTATACTGTAACATAGGGAGTACGAATGCTACGAGAAAAGTTACGAGATCTTAGGCTTACGAGAGCTTTGAGAAACGGGGCCCAGTCTTCTAAGGTGCTGAAAGCCAGCATGCAGAGTTTAGTCCCCTAGACATTCCAGGATCTTGTGATTATGGTTTGAATTCCAGGTTCCTCTGAGTTTGATCCATGGCTTGTTTGCATCATATCAATGTTCATAAGTTGCTCGAATACATTTTAGATTTATGACTCCTCAAACTCTCCAGCTGTGATTTTCCGGAGATTCTGTTCACTGCCCTGACCGCGTCATACCATAAGACTTTAAAATATGGTACTTGTTGGTCCCTGCCTTAATGGGTACAACAAGGACTGGTCGGCTCGGAGTCAGTATAATGTGTCTGATTGGGGTATTCATGCTAAACTGCGGCATGGTATCTGAGTGAGCTAGCACTATAAAACCAGCTTCAGTCTGGGCTAGTACAAGCAGCCGCACATACGCATACATGTTGTCATATGAGCGAAATGTTCTTAAAAGCTATGTTAAACCCCATTTCGCCCCACCTCACCTCACCTCACCTCACCTCACCTCACCTCACCTCACCTGTTCATTGCAGTGTCAAAACCCAACACTTTTCACTCACTGGCTTTTACCAACAATTGTTTGCTGATTCCTCTTAAAGAAACTGATTGTCTTCCACTAAACATTCTTTCAGCTGGAAAATGTTACTAGATAAGAGTGATGGTCCTAATTAAATACATAAGGTCACTATTTTATTGTCTGTTCCCAGGATTAAACCTTTAGGATCCTTTGAAGAACATTTCTACTTGGTATATATCTGTATCATCTGTAAATGTTGTTGTATTCATTTGCATTTGAATTTACTTAAGTGTTCTTTGTGTTGTCAGGTATCTGTTTTTTCTGCAAGTCAAGCAAGACATCCTACAGGGCAGGCTCCCTGTAACATTTGAAGAGGCCGTGGACCTTTGTGGATATGCTGTGCAATGTGAGTCCTGTCTCTCCTCTCCTGGTAGTGTGACATTCCCCTTGAGAAGCATTTGGTGACTGTGTGTGTAGTCAAACATAGCTGTGCAGACTGTGTCACTGCCTTGACTCTGGGCCTGTCAGTCCTTCTCCACAAGCTGATATTTAGTATGCTATTTAATTACATATGCCAGTATATATACTGTAGATATAGACAGGATTATGAGGGCAACCTTTGAGTGTCGTCATTACACCTTCAAAAGGAGATATGTGTTGTTCTGTCTGGGGCTTTAATGTTTCATATGTGGTTTAAAGAGCAGTTCCACCCTGGAGTGTTGTGTATTGTTTCTACATCAGGGATCACAGGAAGTAGTACTTCAGTCAGGTCATCTCAACTATTGTTGGAAATCGGTTGAAATCTCACAATTGATGATTGCTTCATTACCAATGAGAAATCATCGAAAAAAATTGGTTAGCGTCATTTCTCAGATTTTCCGTTTGGTCACTGCAACCAATCTTCGATTATTTCAATTAATCGGAACACCACTAATATCAACTTGTCATTTGTTTGTTTCACAGATCGTCTTCCAGTTGAATATCGATAGTTTCCCTGGGCAAATTTTAATATGTCTTCATATGATCAAATATCAAATATTAGATGTGACTTTTGGATTGGAAGTGGAAACTGGTAGCAAATACTCAGCCAGTCTCAGATGTGTAGAACCTTAATGCTGAAACTATATAAAACCTTTCATAATCTGATCCTGGCTAGAAAATGACTCCAGTGAAGATGGTGTTTGGATTATTTCTAAACTGATTAGAGATGAAGTGTGTCAGCCTGCTGTGATGGGCGCATGAGCACCAATACTGGGATGGCAAGGATCATGTTTAACAAAGTGATTGTTGTTTGGCGGATCGTTGGGGGTGGGGGGTTGTTGTTGTTTGTTTCAGGGGGTTCAGAAAATGACTGAAGACCACACTGAAGTTAACGTTCTGCTTAAACGGAACCGGGGTGTGTGTGCACGTGTGTGTGTGTGTGTGTGTGTGCGTCTGTGTGCGTGTGTGTGTGTGTGTGTGTCAGGGGGTTCAAAACCCTCTCTCTTCTTTCTTTCTTCCCTTCCCCTTTCTTCTTTCTTTCTTCTTCCTCCTCTTCCTCACCCGATTCCCCCCTGTTAATTCTGTTACTTTGAAACACCATTCGTGAACTCTGCCCCCTCCCCCCTCCTCCTCCCTCCCAACTCTCTCTCTCCCTCTCCCTCTCCCTTCAGAAATTCCTAGATCCGCCTATGTTGCTGGAACTCATATGCTTTAACA